>NW_024070190.1:23289228-23623959 GCF_014754425.2 Oryx dammah | reverse complement strand
ATATACATATACATATACATATACATATACATATACATATACATATACATATACATATACATATACATATATATATATGAGAAATAGATTTTCTCAACTGAATGTCCAAATAAATGTTTCTTGTAAGGTACAATGTTGAAATGGATAGTGCTATTTCACAGTAGTAATTTCAAGATAATACAAAATTTTTAAAATAAAAAGTCATTATTTCATTAAACAAATAGCTATTTAATCCTACAGCATGTCATACACAACCAAGGAGAAATAATAAAATTACATAAAAATGAATAAAATATTTACATTTTTATAGAAACCACAAAGAAATGAAATACAGGACTGATTTAATATGACATAAATAAAATGGTGTGACTTGTAAATTGGGCATGGTATAAGAGATATGATTTTCTAGTGGTAACCTCAAACAAAAGGACAAGGAAAGGAAAGATAAGCTCTTTCCATCTTGCTTCATAGGGCTTAAGAAAATACACTAGACACATCTGAGGAACACATCTGAGGAAACTGGAAAGTAATATTGTCTTCAGTGAAAACAAAGAAGTGATAAAGAAGACCAAACAATAAGCAGGCTGAGAACATAGAATGATGTGTCAGTCATGAGAGAGAAGCACTAACAAAAGGGTTCAAGAAGGAGCAAATTAGTGGAAAGTTCTGTTGGGACAAACAATGTAGAAGTCTACACTGTATACAAGTGATGGAACACAAGGAAAAGAACTTAGCATATGTTTTACAATGATAAATGGTAATCAGTATAAACTCTAAGGATTCTGCTATATCCTGAAAGTAATTCTTGCAGGTTGTGATTTTAGTATGAGGGTGGTTTTTTTCTTAAATAAGAGAAAGGTCATATGACAGGGGAAGCCCTGGCTAGCAGACTGGAGTGAATGCATTGCCTAGTACCTCTTGTTCTGATACAGTGATGCAGAAGGGTGGAACTGGTTTCATTCATTCAGAAGACGTTACTGGGCACCTGCTCCACTCTAGATAGTGTATAAAAGCACTAAAAATACACCAGTCAGTAAACCCAAAAGTAGATCTTCAATTTTAGAGTAAAGATAGATAAAATATATTATGAAGATAATGTATAATGACAAGATGTGTCTTTAGACAGAAATGATGATAGATATTGACGGAAATGGGAGGAAGTTGATGTCTCTGGTGAGGTAATTATAGAAAACACCACATTCCTTCCTGGCTACCACCATCACATTTATGTCCATAAAGTGACATATGAACACAGCTAGCCTTAAAGCAGAGTGAAAAAACACAATGATATCAAGAAGAACTACTTCAAACAGGGAAAACATCAAGTGAACATTTCTAGAGGTTAAAGAATGCTTGGGGTGTTCAAAAACCAGAGTTCAGTGTGACTGAAGTAGAGTGCATGAAAGTGAGAGAGGTAGGCGTTGAGTTCAGAGAAATGGAAGCACAGAGTTAACTAATAAGGGGAGGTTAAGTTGATATAAGGATGTTAGCATCTGCTTGGAGTAAGACTGGAAATTGGGGGTTCCGATAAAGAAGTAACACTTTCTGTCTTAGATGGAAGGCTCTAGCTATTGTGTTGATATTAGACTTCGGGGGAGCAAAAGTGGAAGCAGAGACACTAACAATGACCAGAACCTAGGCAAGAAATGATCATGGACTGTGGTGGGCGGTGAGAGTAGTAAGAAGTGGTTGCATTGTAAGGGTACAGCCAAAAAACTATCCTGATGTTTTACATGCAAGAAAAAAGAGAGGAGTAAAGGAAGTTACCAAAGTATCAGAATAAGCCTTATTTTATGCCAAGTATGCTGTCTTCTATACAACTCCTTTGAATGTTTTGGCCTTCTTTTGGAATGACTATCATTTTACATCAGTTCAATTCAGTTCAGTCACTCAGTCGTGTCCGTCTTTTGCAACCCCATGAACCACAGCACACCAGGCCTCCCTGTCCATCACCAACTCCCAGAGTTCACCAAAACCCACGTCCATTGAGTCGGTGATGCCATCCAACCATCTCATCCTCTGTCGTCCACTTCTCCTTCTGCCCTCAATCTTCCCCAGCATCAGGGTCTTTTCAAATGAGTCAGCTCTTCCCATCAGGTGGCCAAAGTATGGGAGTTTCAGCTTTAGCTTCAGTCTTTCCAATGAACACCCAGGACTGATCTCCTTTAGGATGGACTGGTTGGATCTCCTTGCAGTCCAAGAGACTCTCAAGAGTCTTCTCCAACACCACAGTTCAAAAGCATCAATTCTTCAGCACTCAGCTTTCTTTATAGTCCAACTCTCACATCCATACATGACCACTGGAAAAACCATAGCCTTGACTAGATGGACATTTGTTGGCAAAGTAATGTCTTTGCTTTTTAATATGCTATCTAGGTTGGTCATAACTTTCCTTCCAAGGAGTAAGAGTCTTAATTTCATGGCTGCAATCACCATCTGCAGTGATTTTGGAGCCCAGAAAAATAAAGTCAGCCACTGTTTCCCCATTTATTTGCCATGAAGTGATGGGACCAGATGTCATGATCTTAGTTTTCTGAATGTTGAGCTTTAAGCCAACTTTTTCACGCTCCTCTTTCATTTTCAGCAAGAAGCTCTTTAGTTCTTCTTCACTTTCTGCCATAAGGGTGGTGTCATCTGCATATCTGAAGTTATTGATATTTCCTCCAGCAATATTGATTCCAGCTTGTGCTTCCTCAAGCCCAGCATTTCTCATGATGTACTCTTCATATAAGTTAAATAAGCAGGGTGACTATACACAGCCTTGACGTACTCATTTTCCTATTTGGAACCAGTCTGTGGTTCTATGTCCAGTTCTAATTGTTGCTTCCTGACCTGCATCCAGGTCTCAAGAGGTAGGTCAGGTTGTCTGATATTCCCATCTCATTCAGAATTTTCCACAGCTTATTGTGATCCACACAATCAAAGGCTTTGGCATAGTCAATAAAGCAGAAATGGATGTTTTTCTGGAACTCTCTTGCTTTTTTGATGATCCAGCAATTGGCATTTTGTTGGCAATTTGATCTCTTGTTCCTCTGCCTTTTCTAAAACCATCGTGAACATCTGGAAGTTCATGGTTCACGTATTGCTGAAGCCTGGCTTGGAGAATTTTGAGCATTACTTTACTAGTGTGTGAGATGAGTGCACCTGTGCGGTAGTTTGAGCATTCTTTGGCACTGCCTTTCCTTGGGATTAGAATGAAAACTGACCTTTTCCAGTCCTGTGGCCACTGCTAAGTTTTTCAATTTTGCTGGCATATTGAGTGCAGCACTTTCACAGCATCATCTTTCAGGATTTGAAATAGCTCAACTGGAATTCCATCACCTCCACTAGCTTTATCTAATCTAAATGTCTTCAGCTCCAATGAGAAACTAATGAACTGATTGTCTAATGTTTCGTTATTAAATAACAATGGTAAAAAGAAAAGGAAACTCAAATTGAGCAAAAATTAATTTTGACTCCAATCTTTAAACATTATAACTTTTCCTACCTCTCTGGTAATCTCTCATCTAAACAATGGGGAAATTTAGGGCTATGAAATCAGAGATAAAGATGTATTCCCACTACCAATAGAGCTACTAACATGAGATCTTCAGCAACCTTTTTTTTTTTTTTTTCCCCAGCCTAATGGTACTTCCCCTTTATCATGTTGGTTGACATGATACAGAACACTTTATTACTGGAACCCAGAAGTGTGGAATGCATATCCATTTTTGTTTCACTTGTTACCAGCATTGCCTGTATCATTCTTGTCAAAGACCCTGGTGATCTTACAACACAGAAATTAAAGGATTTTGAAGCTTATGCAACACTGCACTTCTCATCTCCCGACTCAGTCTCTATAATTTTATTCAATATCATGAAGATTCTTCACAAGGTTGAAAGAAGGTTTGATAAATTATATATTTAAAAATACAGATCACACGGCCAACCTGTGAAAGGTAATGGAAGATCATCAAAGGACAAAAGTACTACTGGCAGTCTGTCGCCTGTTGAAGGACAGATACTTTGCACAATATTTCAGTGAAGTATTTTCCTCAAGGTTAAAGGGACTGTGCATACTGTGTGAGTATCCTCTGGGGTTCTTTCAGGTGCAGTACAAACTGCTGCATTTGGGGATGCTCCCTAGTGGAACAAGAAACCCCCAGTAAGGAGCAATGTGCCTCTAGCTTGGAACCTATTGGTTCCAAGAGTTGGGAAAACCAGAATTGGGAAAAATAAAAATACTCTCTGAGTCAGCTGTCCTGCATCCTGTGACATTAGGGATTACAGGATTAGGTACTGCTGTCTCTTTCCAGCCACCAATTTGGAGCTCATGGGGAAGGGTACAGAAAAGGAAAGCATCACAATTCCTGGTTGTGGTATGGTCTTTGAGGCTCTGCCACAGCTGCTACATTTAATCCAGACAACAAGGCTTGGAAATGTGCTTTTCTGTCTTTTTACCTGTCTTCCTTGTATTTCCAGATATTTTACTGAGCATTGTGTTTATTTTGACATCTTGAAATCAATAATCCTAGCACTTCTATTTATTAGTAGACAAAGGTTACTTGTTTTATTAAACTGTTAACAGATATTTAGCAGTTTAACTACTGTACAACGCTGACAATATATCTTTATGTTCTGAAAAAGAGTCTACTTAAATTGTTGTGTCCCTATCTTAAAAAGTAGATTATAGAAGGATTGTACCTTAAATCTGCTTAATCTCTTTAACTTTTTGTTCATTTTCTAAAATGAAAATGACTGTTTCCAGGTGGACATTAAAATTCAACATAAAGAAGCATTATCATATACCTTTAATTAAAATCCTTACAGACATGATGTACTTAATGAAACTTCAATTCAATCTTTTAAAAGCACAGTCAAAACAAAAATCACATAGAAAGAAAGAAAATCACACTGTGAAAGAATCACAGTGCTGCATTTTAATTTTATTTATTTATTTATTTATTTTTTACATTTAAATTTTTATTTTTACTTTATTTTACTTTACAATACTATATTGGTTTTGCCATACATTGACATGAATCCACCACTGGTGTACATGAATTCCCAAACATGAACCCCGCTCCCACCTCCCATCCCATATCATCTCTCTGGATCATCCCCATGCACCAGCCCCAAGCATCCTATATCCTGCATTGAACATAGACTGGTGATTCGTTTCTTACATGATAGTATACATGTTTCAATGCCATTCTCCCAAATCATCCCACCCTCTCCTTCTCCCTCAGAGTCCAAAAGTCTGCTCTACACATCTGTGTCTCTTTTGCTGTCTCGTGTACAGGGTCATCATTACCATCTTTCTAAATTCCATATATATGTGTTAGTATACTGTATTGGTGTTTTTCTTTCTGGCTTACTTCACTCTGTATAATTGGCTCCAGTTTCATCCATCTTGTTAGAACTGATTCAAATGTATTTTTAATGGCTGCATAATACTCCATTGTGTATATGTACCACAGCTTTCTTATCCATTCATCTGCTGATGGGCATCTAGGTTGCTTCCATGTCCTGGCTATTATAAACAGTGCTGCAGTGAACATTGGGGTACATGTGTCTCTTCCAATTCTGGTTTCCTCAGTGTGTATGCCCAGCAGTGGGATTGTTGGGTCATAAGGCAGTTCTATTTGCAATTTTTTAAGGAATCTCCACACTGTTCTCCATAGTGGCTGTACTAGTTTGCATTCCCACCAACAGTGTAAGAGGGTTCCCTTTTCTCCACACCCTCTCCAGCATTTACTGCTTGCAGACTTTTGGATTGCAGCCATTCTGACTGGTGTGAAGTGGTACCTCATTGTGGTCTTGATTTGCATTTCTCTAATAAAAGTGATGTTGAGCATCTTTTCATGTGTTTGTTAGCCATATGTATGTCTTCTTTGGAGAAATGTCTATTAAGTTCTTTGGCCCATTTTTTAATTGGGTCATTTATTTTTCTGGAATTGAGCCTCAAGAAAATTCTAGCAATCAGAATCCAACAACACATTAAAAAGATCATACATCATGGCCAAGTTGGCTTTATCCCAGGGATACAAGGATTCTTCAATATCCACAAATCAATCAATGTAATTCACCACATTAACAAATTGAAAAATAAAAGCCATATGATTATCTCAATAGATGCAGACAAGGCCTTTGACAAAATTCACATCCATTTATGATAAAAACTCTCCAGAAAGCAGGAATAGAAGGAACATACCTCAACATAATAAAAGCTATATATGACAAACCCACAGCAAACATTATCCTCAATGGTGAAAAATTGAAAGCATTTCCCGTAAAGTCAGGAACAAGACAAGGGTGCCCACTTTCACCACTACTATTCAACATAGTTCTGGAAGTTTTGGCCACAGCAATCAGAGCAGAAAAAGAAATAAAAGGAATCCAAATTGGAAAAGAAGAAGTAAAACTCTCACTGTTTGCAGATGGCATGATCCTCTACATAGAAAACCCTAAAGACTCCACCAGAAAATGACTAGAGCTAATCAATGAATATAGTAAAGTTGCAGGATATAAAATCAACACACAGAAATCCCTTGCATTCCTATACACTAATAATGAGAAAGTAGAAGAAGAAATTAAGGAAACAATTCCATTCACCATTGCAACTAAAAGAATAAAATACTTAGGAATATATCTACCTAAAGAAACTAAAGACCTATATATAGAAAACACTGATGAAAGAAATCAAAAAGGACACTAATAGATGGAGAAATATATGGTGTTCATGGATCGGAAGAATCAATATAGTAAAAATGAGTATACTATCCAAAGCAATCTACAGATTCAATGCAATCCCTATCAAGCTACCAATGGTATTTTTCACAGAGCTAGAATAAATAATTTCAAGATTTGTATGAAAATACAAAAAACCTCGAATAGCCAAAGCAATCTTGAGAAAGAAGAATGGAACTGGAGAAATCAACTTGCCTGACTTCAGGCTCTACTACAAAGCCACAGTCATCAAGACAGTATGGTACTGGCACAAAGACAGATATACAGATCAATGGAACAAAATAGAAAGCCCAGAGATAAATCCACACACATATGGACACCTTATCTTTGACAAAGGAGGCAAGAATATACAATGGAGTAAAGACAATCTCTTGAACAAGTGGTGCTGGGAAAACTAGTCAACCACTTGTAAAAGAATGAAATTAGATCACTTTCTAACACCACACACAAAAATAAACTCAAAATGGATTAAAGATCTAAATGTAAGACCAGAAACTATAAAACTCTTAGAGGAGAACGTAGGCAAAACACTCTCTGACATAAATCACAGCAGGATCCTCTATGATCCACCTCCCAGAATACTGGAAATAAAAACAAAAATAAACAAATGGGATCTAATTAAAATTAAAAGCTTCTGCACAACAAAGGAAAATATAAGCAAGGTGAAAAGACAGCCTTCGGAATGGGAGAAAATAATAGCAAATGAAGCAACTGACAAACAACTAATCTCAAAAATATACAATTTTGTTTATTTTTAAATGTTAAGATTGAGTTTCATAGACATTGAGTAACTTGTTCAGGTTTAAAGGTAAGTGAAAGACCTAGGATCCAAGATGAAGCACTCCTGAATCTAAGACCCCTGCATAGTTCATTCTACCATGTCTCTAAGCCAAAGGCTGGGGTCTACCAAGCACGTGTGTCAAACACTCTTGTTCTTTGCCCAAAGACACTGCACAAATCCAAGCTATGAATGACATCAGCCATCCACACAGATGAAAATCTGTAACTGATTTTTTTATTTCAAAGACATGAAAATAGTAAGTGTTCATCTATCAATTATAAACAAAGAAATGCCAGGCAAAACAGAGAAGGCATGCCTTGGTACCTATGCAAAATTAAATTCTGCTTAACAACAGGGTCTTCTTTACAAAATGCTGCTAGCAGAACTAATCAAAAAATGTTTATTGCAGTAGAGATGGAAGTTCAACTCAGCTGTGACAATATAGGAAGCAGTTACAATGACAGGATCTGATTGACACATCCAGAGTTCTTATTATCACCGAGGAAAAACAAGATTTCCTGGGACATACTAGCACCTCGATAATTCTGATGGATGTGTGGGGATATCACAAAAAAGGCTTCCTTCTACTCCTAGGTAGCCTCTGAATGCTTGCTGGCACTCTGTCTCTAGGAATGATGAACCTGGCGAAATTGGCTGCTGACCTTTCTGAGTGTCTGTAACAGTGCAATACCTCAGGTGTAAGGAAAAAAAAAAAGAAATTGATAGTTTGATTTATAATTAAAAAATGAAATTGGCCATAATATTTTGAAATTATATTTAGTATAATTTGAAATTACATAAAATCGAAGCACATTATTAACAGAAATCCAGTGACCAAAAATGACCATCAATATGATGAGAAGAATATTATTTCAGGTCTATCTCTATGCACATGAACAGAAGATCAACAAGATGATTTTGGTGAAGTGTTTTTTACGTTTAGTTTTAATCCAAATGAGAGAAAGAAAAAATTATTTCTGATTTAAAACTAAAGTGATCACTAAATTTGAGATAAATGCTTGTCACTTGGAGTCAACTGATGTTCTAAAGTTAAGGGGAAAAAATAATTTTATCAAACATTGCTTTAACTAAAATTAACCACAGTTTAATTTTAGAGACTCTCTACTTACTTTCTACTTTGAAGTATTAACAAATTAGCATTCTTATCCTTCCTTCCACATTCCTTTCAATATCATTTAAAGACTATCAGTTGGTCAGTTTATTTGCTCAGTCATGTCCGACCCTTGGTAACCCTATGGACTGCAGTATGCCAGGCTTCCCTGTCCATCACCAACTCCTGGGGCTTACTCAAACTCATGTCCATTGAGTCGGTGATGCCATCCAATCATCTCATCCTCTGTTGTCCCCTTCTCCTCCCACCTTCAATCTTTCCCAGAATCAGGGTCTTTTCCAAGGAGTCAGTTGTTCTCATCAGGTGGCCAAAGTACTGGAGTTTCAGCTTCAGCATCAGTCCTTCCAATGAACAGTCAAGACTGATTTCCTTTAGGATGGACTGGATGGATCTCCTTGCAGTCCAAGGGACTCTCAAGAGTCTTCTCCAACACCACAGTTCAAATGTATCAATCATTTTTCTTCATTGCCAAGATGTATACACACATTATATTTTGCAAACTTAATTCATTGGTTGTTTAGCTTCATTATCATATTAACATAAACTGAAGGTTAACCTCCTATTGATTTACCACAATTCTTTAATCATCATTTTCATGAATTTCTTCATAAGGTAGTTTTTACTCCAGAAGCAACTATATATATATATATATATAGTTTATATAGTTTATATGTATATATATATATATATATATAAGTGAAAGTGAAAGTCTGTCACTAAGTCATATCCAACTCTTTGCAATCCCAGGGACTATAGCCTGCCATTCTCCTCTACCCATGGGATTTCCCAGGCTAGACTACTTGAGTGGGTTGCCACTTCCTTCTCCAGGAGATCTCCTGACACAGAGATTGAATCTGCATCTTTGATGCCTCCTGCATTGGCAGGCAGAGTCTTTACCACTGAGCCACACTAAGATGTGTATATATATGTGTATATATATATATACATATACATATATATACATATACACACACATATATATACATATATATATATATATATAATTTTTAAACAGTTGAGAATATGACTGTTTACAAATTGTTATCTTTGGTCACCCTTCCTTGCTCCTAAATTTTATGGATATTGTACAATTTACAGCTTTCTTCTGGGATTAAACATTGCCAGTTCAGTTCAGTTCAGTCGCTCGGTTGTGTCCGACTCTCTGTGACCCCATGAATCACAGCACGCCAGGCCTCCCTGTCCATCACCAACCCCTGGAGTTCACTCAGACTCACGTCCATCGAGTCAGTGATGCCATCCAGCCATCTCATCCTCTGTCGTCCCCTTCTCCTCCTGCCCCTAATCCCTGCCAGCATCAGAGTCTTTTCTAATGAGTCAACTCTTGGCATGAGGTGGCCAAAGTACTGGAGTTTCAGCTTTAGCATCATTCCTTCCAAAGAAATCCCAGGGTTGATCTCCTTCAGAATGGACTGGTTGGATCTCCTTGCAGTCCAAGGGACTCTCAAGAGTCTTCTCCAACACCACAGTTCAAAACCATCAATTCTTTGGTGCTCAGCCTTCTTCACAGTCCAACTCTCACATCCATACATGACCACAGGAAAAACCATAGCCTTGACTAGACGGACTTTAGTCAGCAAAGTAATGTCTCTGCTTTTGAATATGCTATCTATGTTGGTCATAACTTTTCTCCTAAGGAGTAAGCGTCTTTTAATTTCATGGCTGCAGTCACCATCTGCAGTGATTTTGGAGCCCCCCAAAATAAAGTCTGACACTGTTTCCACTGTTTCCCCATCTATTTCCCATGGAGTGATGGGACCGGATGCCATGATCTTCGTTTTCTGAATGTTGACTTTAAGCCAACTTTTTCACTCTCCTCTTTCACGTTCATCAAGAGGCTTTTTAGTTCCTCTTCACTTTCTGCCATAAGGGTGGTGTCATCTGCATATCTGAGGTTACTGATATTTCTCCCGGCAATCTTGATTTCAGCTTGTGTTTCTTCCAGTCCAGCGTTTCTCATGATGTACTCTGCATAGAAGTTAAACAAGCAGGGTGACAATATACAGCCTTGACGTACTCCTTTTCCTATTTGAAACCAGTCTGTTATTCCATGTCCAGTTCTAACTGTTGCTTCCTGACCTGCATACAGATTTCTCAAGAGGCAGGTCAGGTGGTCTGGTATTCCCATCTCTTGAAGAATTTTCCACAGTTTATTGTGATCCACACCGTCAAAGGCTTTGGCATAGTCAACAAAGCAGAAATAGATACATATTAGGTTAGTGTAGAAGTAATTGTGATTTTGCATTGTTGAAATTTGCCATTTGATAATGGAATACATTCTTAATATGTGTGGTTATGTTATACATCATTTTAATGTACATTTCTTACTTTATGTTTCCTTCCTAATAACATTATTTGATATTTATTTTATACTTATTTTAGGCCAAGAAAATTATGTTAGACAGAAAGCAAATTTGAGTGATTTTCTTATCTGAGTTCAAAATGAGTCTTGAAACAGCCAAGACAACTCACAACATCAACAATACATTTGACCCAGGAACTGCTAAGGAAAATACAGTGCAGTGGTGGTTCAAAAAAGTTTGCAAAAGAGATGAGAGCCTTCAAGATGTGAAGCACAGTGGACAGTCATTGGAAGTTGAGTATGACCAATTGAGAGGATCACTGAAGCTGATCCTCTCACAACTACATGAGAAGTTGCTGAAGAACTCAACATCAACCATTCTATGCTCATTTGGCATTTGAAGCAAATTGGAAAGGTGAAAAAGCTCGATAAGTGGATGTCTCATGAGCTCACTGAAAATAAAAAAAAAAATTGTCGTTTTGAAATGTCATCTTCTCTTACTCTATGCAACAAGGAACAGAGAATCCTCTGGGATTGTGATGTGCCACAAAAGTGAATTTTATACAAAAACTGGTGATGACTAGCTAGCTCAGTGGTTGAACTGAGAAAGAGCTCAAAAGCACTTCCTAAAGCCAAATTGCACCAGAAAAAGGTGATGGTCATTGTTTGGTGATTTGCTGCCAGTCTGATCCACTACAGTGTTCTGAATTCCAGAGAAACCATTATATCTGAGAAGTATGTTCAGAAAATCAGTAAGATACACTGAAATCTTCAATGCCTGCAGTAACCACTGGTTAACAGAAAGGGTCCAATTCTTCATCAAGAAGAATTGATGAAGTTAAACGAATTGGGTTACAATGTTGGCATTCATTCCCCAATAAAAATATTCTAGATTATTATGTAAAAAAGGAAATAAATTCCATCTTATAGGACTTTTTACCAACTATTAGATTGGTGCAATGGAGAAGGAAATGGCACCCCATTCCAGTACTCTTGCATGGGAAATCCCATGGATGGAGGAGCCTGGTAGGCTACAGTCCATGGGATCGTGAAGAGTCGGACAAGACTGAGTGACTTCATTTTCACTTTTCACTTTCATGCATTGTAGAAGGAAATGGCAGCCCACTCCAGTATTCTTGCCTGGAGAATCCCAGGGACCGAGGAGCCTGGTGGGCTGCCGTCTATGGGGTTGCACAGAGTCGGACGTGACTGAAGTGACTTAGCAGCAGCAGCAGCAGGTTGGTGTAAACATAACTGCAGTTCCAGACCATTAATTTTAAATCATTATAAGTATGATCAAACAAATCTTTATTATTCAAAATATGAACCATTGCAATCAACACATTTTTGCCAATGAGAACTGTTTACTCCTGTAGCATAAACATCTGTGCTTTGGGATTCAATGAACTCTTAGAAAGCATTTTCAGCCTCTTGTTGCTCGTGGAAGTGTTTTCACTGCAAAAACTTGTTGAGATGCTTAAAAATATGATAGTCACTTAGCAAGAGGTCAGGTGAATACGGCAGATGAGGCAAAACATTGTAGCCCAATTAAACGTTGTGGAGAACTTTAAAGTCACCTTGACTTTTTCTGCTGGTAAAGGACTTTCTGCCTCTGTGCTTATTACTTTCTCTGTGTGTGTGCTCACTCATGTCTGACTCTTTGCAACCCATGGACTGTAGCCCACCAGGCTCCCCTGTCCATATAATTTTCTAGGCAAGAATACTGGAGTGGATTGCTGTTTTCTACTCCAGAGAATCTTCCTGACCCAGGGATCAAACCCACATCACTTGCAACTCTTGCACTGGCAGGAAAATTCTTTACCACTGCTTCCCTGTCCTTGGTGATTCACAGGGAAACCTGGCATGCTGCAGTCCATGGGATCGCAAAGAGTCAGACGCAACTGAGCAACTGAACTGAACTGAATGCCACCTGGGAGTCTCCCTATTACTTTAATACTTACAATTAAATAACTTAACTGCAATATATTTTTCTTATCCATAATTCCTAGTCACATTCTTTCTAGAACAAATAATAGTCTTGAATTACAGTCAATTCTTTTCTTCAAGAATATTCTATTATAGCCTTCCTCTTATTTCTTACATTTTATGACTTTGTTTTAAAATTAGGGTTAACTACCCTGAAATTCAGTAGCTTGCCCTCCACATCTTTTACATTAGGTTCTTAGTCACTCAGTCGAGTCCAACGCTTGCAACTCCATAGACTGTAGCCCGCCAGGCTCCTCTGTCCATGGGATTCTCCAGGCAAAAATACTGGAGTGGGTTGCCATTTCCTTTTACAGGGGATCTTTCTGACCCAGGGATCAAACCCAGGTCTCCTGCACTGCAGTCAGACTCTTTACCGACTGAGCTACGAGGGAAGCCCATCTTTTATGTTATCTCTAACTAATTTGAATTGTTGTTCCTCTGCATTCACTATAAGTATCTCAAGTTATTTATTATGATGATTTGATTTTCAATAGGAGTCCTGCTGAATTGTACATTTATTCACTTTATTTGAGTCAAGTGTTTCTTCTTCTTACTCTTTAAAGAATCCTGATTGTCTGTTCACCAGATCATCCTTTTGTCTGTTCACCAGATCATCCTTTTCTTGGGCTGTTGTTGCTCAATCTTTTCATACTTAATGAAAAGTTGAGCCACACTGAAGAAGCTGCTCCTCACTACTGTAAGTCAAGCAACCTCTACTCTGGGCTGTCTCAACATATTACCCACTTACTTTTGTAATGCTTTTCAGTACCTTCCATTCATGAGATATTATGTTGGTTAATAAATTTATTAGCATAATTTTGACCCTTCTTTCCTCTTCCCCACCCATGCCACCTTTAATATTTGAGCTTAAATCCATTAATGCAGAAAGTTGCTTAACCAATGACTGCATAAGATGCTGCCTAAATATTTTGGCAGTGCCATTAGCAAGATGACAAAACAGAGTTGAGCACTTTTTTCTCACATAGAAACTGACATCTACTCATGGAACAAAATAACTACATGAGAACTCAGGAATCCAGGTGAGAGATTAAAAAATTCAAGTGCAACATGGAAATGAGAAAAGATGCACTGAGTCGGGTAGAAAAGACAACTTTGCAGCTTCACTTTATTCTTACATTTTCGCATAGCCCTTACAGTGAATATTATGGAAATCCTAGAAGAACAGAAAGAGAAAGGGACAGAAAACTTGCTTAAAGAAACAATTACTGAAAAATTTGGAATTTGAGGAGGGAAATGGATATCAAAACTCATAAAGCTTAAAAGACCACATATATATAGCATCTGAAGAGATTTGCACAAAAATATGTTATAATCAAACTGCAAAAATAAAAAGGAGAACTTGGAAAACACTACAACTGTCTTGCAACATACAATAGAACCCCTCTCTAACTCTTTAGTAAATTTTGGCAGGTCAGGACTAGGGGAATAATATATTCAAAGAACTAAGAGAAAAAAAAACTGCCAACCAAGATTAATATACATGGTAAACATTATCCTTTAAAAATGAGGGAGCAGACATTCCCAGGTAAACACAAACTGAGGGGATTCATCACCAGTAAAACTAATAGTAGTCATGTATGGATGTGAGAGTTGGACCATAAAGCTGAGTGCTGAAGAATTGATGCTTTTGAACTGTGGTGTTGGAGAAGACTCTTGAAAGTCCCTTGGACAGCAAGGAGATCCAACCGGTTCATCCTAAAGGAAATCAGTCTTGACTATTCACTGGAAGTATTGATGCTGAAGCTGAAACTCCAGTACTTTGGCCACCTGATATGAAGAACTAACTCACTGGAAAAAAACCCTGATGCTGGGAAAGATTGAAGGTGGGAGGAGAAGGGGATGATAGAGGATGAGATGGTTGGATGGCATCACCGACTCAGTGAACATGAGTTTGAGTAAACTTTGGGAGTTGGTGATGGACAGGGAGGCCTGGCATGCTGCAGTCCATGGGGTTGCAAAGAGTCGGATACAACTGAGCAACTAAACTGAACTGAAAACTAATATGTGTGCGTGTGTGCCTGTTCAGTTGAGTCTGACTCTTTGCAACCCAATGGACTGTAGCTCACCAGGCTCCTCTGTCCACGGGGTTTTTCAGGCAAGAATACTGGAGTGGGTTTCATTCTCCAGGAGATCATACCAATCCAGAGAGTGAACCCGTGTCTCCTGCATGGGCAGGTAGATTCTTTACCACTGAGCCACCTGGGAAGCCCAAAACTGTAAGAGTGGTTAAAAATTATATGATACTCTGTCTAATATTTAAAATTAAATAATGTACAAAGGCAAAACTTAAAAGTTGGTGTTTTTAAAAAATTAGTTTTAATTATAATAGGAAATAGCAATAATCTAAATGTGTATGCAGCTAAACAATGTTTTAAAAATACAAGTGTATTTAAAAAATTAAAACCTAGAGAGAAATAACATGTTCCTGAGTGTGAATATTCAACAAAGATATTTTCTCCATCAAACTTTGTAATTTTAATATGTGTGTGAATATGCTAAGTTGCTTCAGTGGTGTCCAACTCTATGGACTGTAACCCTCCAGGCTCTTTTGTCCATGGGATTCTCCAGCCCAGACTACATGAGTGGGTTGCCATGACCTCCTCCAGGGTATCTTTCCATCACAGGTATCAAACCCCTGTTTTTTTTTTTTTTAAATATAAATTTATTTATTTTAATTGGAGGTTAATTACTTTATAATATTGTATTGGTTTTGCCGTACATCAACATGAATCCACCACAGGTATACACGTGTTCCCTATCCTGAACCCCCCTCCCTCCTCCCTCCCCATACCATCCCTCTGGGTCATCTCAGTGCACTAGCCCCAAGCATCCAGTATCATGCATCGAACCTGGACTGGTGATTCGTTTCATATATGATATTATACATGTTTCAATGCCATTCTCCCTAACCATCCCACCCTCTCCCTATCCCACAGAGTCCAAAAGACTGTTCTATACATCTGTGTCTCTTTTGCTGTCTCGCATACAGAGTTATTGATACCATCTTTCTAAATTCCATATATATATGTGTTAGTATACTGTATTGGTGTTTTTCTTTCTGGTTTACTTCACTGTGTATAATTGGCTCCAGTTTCATCCATCTCATTAGAACTGATTCAAATGTATTCTTTTTAATGGCTGAGTAATACTCCATTGTGTATATGTACCAGAGCTTTCTTATCCATTCATCTGCTGACGGACATCTAGGTTGCTTCCATGTCCTGGCTATTATAAACAGTGCTGTGATGAACATTGGGGTACACATGTCTCTTTCAATTCTGGTTTCCTTGGTGTGTATGCCCAGCAGTGGGATTGCTGGGTCATAAGGCAGTTCTATTTCCAGTTTTTTAAGATCTCTCCAACATTAGCAGGCTAGTTTCTTTACAAGGGCCACCTGCAAAGTCTAATTTTAATACACATCTAATCAAAGTATCAAATGACTTGTAAAATGTATTATGAATTTGAGTTTTATCTAAATTAATAAAATCTGTAAAAAATTATCATAGCATTTACAAAAACAATTTAAAATGAAATGTTTTAAATGTAAAACATGATACCAAAGGAGTTAGAAGAAAACTGTAGATATCTCTTTCCTATTTTTCTTGAAATAGGTTTCTAAGTATAACTCTGAGAGTAAAATATTAAAAAAAGTAAAAACAGATAATTCTGCAATAGAAAGACTAAAGAATTTTTATGCCTGAAATAACCATAAGTAGAAGGACAAACTGGGGGAATAATTGCAAAGATATGAACTAATACATGGTAAAGCTTTATAAATTTGAAAATATGAATACTTCCATGATGACATTTTAAATAAATAATATTTAGACAAATTTATAAAAAGGGAAATTAAAATGTCCAATTAGCATAGGAAACATTTTAACTTTAATATTAATTAAAGAGATGAGAGTTAAAATAAGTTTTCGCTACCAGATTAGTAAATAAATATCCAGTGATGTGTTTAGATGTGAATCCAGCCACAGGAATACATTCTTCCAGCTGGAATATAAATTGGGATATTTTTCTTTAAAGGAATTAGGCTATATATCTCAAAAATTTAATTATGAAAAGTGGTGTTGCCCTTTTACTTATACTAAAATTTTTACTTATACTAAATTTTTTTCCAACCAATGATTAGACACGTGCCCAAGGATAGTTTGGGGTATGTATATGTGTATGCTTGTGTAAAACATTATTATTACTTCTATTATTAAAATATTTTAAGTAAACTAAAGTATAAACACTGGGGGCTTATTTAATTTAGAATATATTCAATTAGTACAATACTAAGTACCTGCTCAAAATATTGTTTATTATATTGATTTAGGGAAATGTTAAAGTTTCTGCTATAATATACTTAAAATGCATGTGACAAAACTCAATTCTTAGTATTTCTTTGAACTGCTATTAGTCTTTTGCTTTATCTGATTTTAAATTTGTTAAGAAAAAATATTTCCTTTGCAATAGAAAAAGAAAATCTATGTGTATGTTTTATTTATTCCTCCAATTTAAGTTTTAGGCATTAAAATGGTTTTCATGATATGGCTTAGTTGAGTTAATCTTTACCTCTCATGACATGTTTTTACTTATGTGCATATTTTTACCTTTTTAAGACATTTATTCCACACCTGTCATAAGGATAATTAGTCAGTTCACATTCCTTCTCATAATTTGTTGAAGTGTAAATTGAAAAAAAATTATAATAATAATCAAGGCAAGGGAATTTATATAAATTCATAAATATCTTTATAGCATATAATCTTTTGATTAATCTTATTTATTTTTATAGGTTATATTTTTCAAAATATTTATTGGAGAGGTTTGTATTTAGCAAACTGCATTTTTACTATAGAGCTCAACGGAAGAATACAGATAAAATTAGTTTAAGCATTTTGCTGTGCTTTCCCTTAAGCAGCTGTTTTCTGTATTCTTCAGTCTCCATTAATAACCCTCTCTGTTTCATCAGAAGCAAAGCATTTTCTTTTTGTAGCTTAAAAACGTTTTCAAATACACACTAACATTATGCCACAAAAGCATTTTATAATGAATAGCCTATGTTTTAGAAGGTTTAGCAATTTCTTCTATTGCATATTTACAATAGCCACAGTAATTTGTAAAGATTCCTCAAAGACATCTGTGGAAAAACTGCTTTGTTAATGTATATCCACATTGCAAGCAATTTCCTCTCCATCATGTCAGCATTGTTGAAAACATGTGTTCGAAGCTGGCTAGCAGGTCATCACTCACTCATTTGGAGAAGAGGAAGAGTGGCAGGATTGTGAGGTCCATGATATGAGGGGCTGCCCTAGCCCATGATGTAGTTAGCTTCAGATAGTTTCTAAAAGTTAAGCGAAAAAAAACCCACTTTCAAACTATTTTCCAGAGTGACTGTATCCTTTTACATTCCTACCAGCTGTGTATGAGTGATCAGTTTCTTTGCATACTCTCCAACATTTTGGTGTTTTCCATATTTTAAATTCTGATCAGTTGCAGTTTGGCAGTTTCTTATAAAATGAAACATAATCTCCAAATACACAGCAATTGCACCCTTGGGCATTTATCCCAGAGAAATAGAAATGTGCTTTCACACAAGAACTTGTACATAAATGTTCACTGCAGCTTTGTTTCTAAGAGCCAAAAACCTTAAACAACCCAGAAGCTCTTTGCCAGGTAAATGAATAAACAAATGACAGTACAACCAATCTATGGAATACTACTCAGCAGTAAAAAAGAATACATTTTTGAGGCACACAGCCACTGAGATGAATTTCAAAGGAACTTGGCTGAATGAAAAAAAAAACTTCCCAGCAGCTTACAATACTATTATCCCATGTATATAACATTCTTGAAATAACTTAAAAAAATTATTAAAATGGAAAACTGATTAGTAGTTGCAAGGGTTTAAGGTAGGGTTAGACACAGAAGGGAAGTGACTGTGGTTATAAAAGGGCAAGATGAAGAAGGCTTGTGGTGATGGAAATATTTTATATTGCAACTGCATTTTGGGATACACAAATATACACATGTGATAAATTTATGGAACAAAACGCCTGCACATAAGCCCAGTGAGTAAAACTGGGAAAATCTGAACAACTTCAGTGGATTGTATCAATGTAAATATCCTGATTGTGATATGACAAAAAGTGGATAGAAAGTACATGAGATTTCTCTGTATTATGTCTTACAACTGTATGAAGTGTATAATGATGTAAAATAGAAAGTTTAAATTAAAGAAAGGGCATTAAAAAAGTGACCATTCAATTATACATAAGTAGCTAATGAGGACATGGGGCTCCAACTGTCATATGTTCAGTATGTAGTAGGCCCTCTATCTTCCAAAGTTCACACATGACTTTGTACATCATCTTGATCAGAATGGAAAGTTTTAACTTCTCAGTGAAGCTACAAACAAACTATGACCAAGACACTCTGATCAACTTACCTCTTTCCTTACTCAGCTAGATCTGTGCTTGCTGTTCAGTTTTATATTAATTAGTTTATCAGAGAATCCAATTCAGAAAAAAAAATAATGTAATACAACAGGTTTTTATTTTAATTTTTAAAACTTTCAACTCTAATTAAAAAGAATCAGTTACTCTGCTATTAAAAGGTGTGTGGCAGAAAAGGATGAGTTTGTTAGTAAAGAATAAGTAAAACAAAGAAGACTGAAAAAAAAAAAAAAAGCCACTGTCATTCCTAGAACAAGAGAAGATGATTAACAAAGGAACTGGTACTACCAGGATCCTGTTTCTGCACTACTCAGGGTTCTGCTCAGTTAGTGCTAAAACAGGGGAGGAAAAACACACCCTACTAGGCAGAGAAGCTCCCCAAATAATTCACCAAACAGGAAGCAGTGTTGGGATTTGGGAATACAGAAAGGAAGCAACTACTTTCAAAGGTACCTCTAAAAACAATGAATAAAAGGAGAAACAAGCTTTTCCTTTCTTCCTACTTTCTGCTGGGAAAATCATGTCTTCAGTAGTTGTCTTCAAACATCAATGTAAGACATTGGGGAAATATAAAGATGCTGTAAGAAGCATCTAAATATGTGTTGTTTTAATGCTGTTAATTTCCCAATCTTTCCTGGTGGCTCAGACAGTAAAGAATCTGCCTTCAATGCAGGAGACCAGAGTTTAATCCCTGAGGCTGGAAGATCCCCTGGAGAAGGAAATGGCAACCCACTCCAGTATTATTGCTTGGAGAATTCCATGGACTGAGGAGCCTTGTGGGCTACAGTCCTGGGCTTGCAAAGAGTCAGACAGGACTGAGTGACTAACACTTTCACTTTCAACTTCTTTATGTATTTTTCTTTAAATTGATCTATCTCAGAATTTTCACTCAGGAGTTTATATTAACATAACACCTTCACAACCTTAAGCATACTTTTAGGAAACTCCCTCTTAGTAGTGCTCCAATAGTTAACCTGATCTTTGCTATTAACATGGTAAAATCAAAACATATTCTTGTATATGATGTTGAAATGTCTGCAGAATTCCATCTAAAATTTATTGTCCAGAACTTCAGAAAATAGCTTGCATTTATTTAGAATTAAGCCTTTTTCCTTTGCTGTGAATATGCTGTCTAATTTTGTCAGATAAATATTTTACTATTATTTTCAACTATGAATTAACTCGATGTTCTCCTGTACTCATCCCTACTTTTATAATTAATCTCTTGGTAACTATACTACTCTCAAACCCTAACTTATTATGCCTTATGTTTTTTATTTTGGATTTTTAAAAAATTTTTACATAATTCAGTATTTATATATATTATAAATCACCATAGTAAGTCTAGTTAACATCTGTCACCATACATAATTACAGTTATTTTTCTTTGGTGAGAACTTTTAAGATCTACTCTTAGCAAATTTCAGATATGGAATACAGTACTATTAATAAGAATTTTTATTTATATGCTATGAAAATGAAAGTATGTCAAGATAAATAATTTTTCCTTATTCATTCATGGGACATGATAAAACAAAAAAATTAAAACATGCCTCAAAAAAAGCTATGAAAATAAATATGTAATAGAATAATAGACATCGAAGGGGCTTTGGGGGTTATCTGCTTTCCCAACTACTATTTACTCCCTAATATCCTGAATGAAAGGCTCCCTTCTCTTCAGTGGAAATTTATAAATTTCCACCAGTAACAGTTAGGAATTATTCTCTGACTTCCATCAATCAATTGGAATCATACTTTTCACATTATCAGTCCAAGAATCAATCCAATCCCTGCCCCTGTTTATATCAATTAAATCTTAAGAGGTCAAAATATAAAACAAAATAAAATTAAAACACTGTTAAACACCTATCTTAAAAACTTTTAGGAAATTATAAGCAAGTATTAACAGGTATTAAACTGAACAGAAGAAAGGTCAGATTTCTGCTGAGACAGAATGACATAGAATTCTCTCATCATTTGAATTCCCTTCAAAGCAGCCGCTGAAACTCTAGTCTTCTTTTATATAAGAAAGAGATGGATAAAGTGATGACGTTTCTGTACTTCTTTTTCTTAGTCTTGGAAATCTTGCACTCTCCTTAAATTGTGACAGCACTTATCACCCACTTATTTCAACTATGGGATGTCAGCTGATTAAAACTATGAGATAGGAGGAAACATTTTTTGTTATTCTTCTACATATATAAATCATACACTTATTTTTCCATAGAGAAGGAATTTACATATAATCACATATATAAGTAGCATATATAAATGCTACTTTTGTTATGAAAAACAAAAATCTCAAATTTAAGTGGTCTATCTACTGAAAAGTTACATAAACCTTTAGGCAATTAAAAGACTAATAAGAAAAATGGTCAGATGAACTGTATATACATTCTTTCTTGTATTTAAAACTGATAACAAAGACAACAAAGAAGTAGATTTTTTGTTAATAGTTTTGTTGATATACAAAAATTATATACTGTATAATTCATCATTTAAAAAGTACAATTTAGAGGTTTTGGCATCCGATCCCATCACTTCATGGCAAATAGATGAGGAAACGGTGGAAACAATGGCTGACTTTATTTTGGGGGGCTCCAAAATCACTGCAGATGGTGACTGCAGCCATGAAATTAAAACATGTTTATTCCTTGGAAGGAAAGCTATAACCAACCTAGACAGCATATTAAAAAGCAGAGACGTTACTTTGTCAACAAAGGTCCATCTATTCAAGGCTATGGTTTTTCCAGTAGTCATGTATGGATGTGAGAGTTGGACTATAAAGAGCACTGAAGAATTGATGCTTTTGAACTGTGGTGTTGGAGAAGACTCTTGAGAGTCCCTTGGACTGCAAGGAGATCCATCCAGTCCATCCTAAAGAAGATCAGTCCTGGGTGTTCATTGGAAGGACTGATGTTGAAGCTGAAATTCCAATACTTTGGCCACCTGATGTGAAGAACTGTTTCATTTGAAAAGACCCTGATTCTGGGAAAGATTGAAGGTGGGAAGAGAAGGGGACAACAGAGGATGAGATGGTTGGATGGCATCACTGACTCAGTGGATATAGGTTTGGGTGGACTTCGGGAGTTGGTGATGGACAAGGAGGGCTAGCATGCTGCAGTTCATGGGCTCGCAAAGAGTCAGACATGACTGAGCCACTGAACTGAATATCTTCACAGGGCTGTGCAGCTACAACCATAATCAATTTTAAAACATTTCCACTACACCAAAAAATAAATTTTTATTCATTAGCAATCACTCTCCCTTTTCATCCCAAGACTTAAGCAAGTATCAGCATTCTCTTGGTTCCTATAGATTTACCTATTCTGAACATTTCATTTACAATATGTAGTATTTTTTTACCAGAATTATTTCACATAGCATAAAATTTTCTGCAATAATATGTTATATAATTCATGTTAGATAATACATGGGTTTCCCTGATAGCTCAGTTGGTAAAGAATACACCTGCAATGTAGGAGACCCCAGTTCGATTCCTGGGTGGGGAAGATCCGCTGGAAAAGGGATAGGCTACCCACTCCAGTGTTCTTGGGCTTCCCTTGTAGCACAGCTGGTAAAGAATCCACCTGCTATGTGGGACACTTGGGTTTGATCCCTGGGTTGGGAAGATCCCCTGGGAGAAGAAAAAGGCTACCCACTCCAGTATTCTGGTCTGGAGAATTCAATGAAGTATATTTAGTCCATGGGTCACAAAGAGTCGGACACCACTGAGAGACTATCACTTTCACATTTTAGAACATGCATCAGTACGTTTTACTTTTGCTATCTAATTACATCTCATTATTGGATATACCAGGCTTCCCAGGTGGCTCAGTGGCAAAGAATCTGCCTGCCAATGCAGGAGACAAGAGATGTGGATTCAATCCCTGGGTTGAGAAGATGCCTTGGAGAAGGCATCAGTTTTCTTTCCTGGAAAAATCCCATGGACTGAGGATCCTAGCAGGCAGCAGTCCATGGGGTTACAAAAGGGTTGAAATTTATCCCTCCTAATAATTTTATTCTTTCAACATTGTTTCAAGTGAAGTTGTTTTCTTAAGTTCATTTCAAATTTTCTCTGGTACAATGGTAGAGAATCTGCTTGTCAATGCAAGGGGGCAACAAAGATTCAATTCCTGAATAAGGGAAGATGCTCTGGAGTTGGAAATAGCTACCCATTCCATTATTCTTGCCTAGAAGATTCCATGGACAGAGAAGCCTAGTGAACTACAGTCCATGGGGTTGAAAAGAGTTGGACATGACTGGGGCAATAGAGCACCCGTTATATAAAAATACTGTATATTTTAAAATATTGATATTGTACCTGCAACCTGGTTGAAAGTACTAGTATAAGGTATATACTTTTCTTCCCTTTTTTTTTTTTTTTAGTATGCCTAGCTAAAGATTTGTCAGGTTTTTTTCAGGATTTTGTTTTGTTTTGTTTTGTTTTGTCTTTTCATACTACTGACTTTTGGTTTGGTTAATTTTCTCTATTGTTTTTCCATTCTCTGTGTCATTAATTTGCATTCTAAAAAAGCCTCTTGATGAAAGTGAAAGAGGAGAGTGAAAAAGTTGGCTTAAAGCTCAACATTCAGAAAACGAAGATCATGGCATCCGGTCCCATCACTTCATGGGAAATAGATGGGGAAACAGTGGAAGCAGTGTCAGACTTTATTTTTGTGGGCTCCAAATTCACTGCAGATGGTGACTGCAGCCATGAAATTAAAAAACACTTACACCTTGGAAGGAAAGTTATGACCAGCTTAGATAGCATATTGAAAAGCAGAGACATTACTTTGCCAACAAAGGTCCGTCTAGTCAAGGCTATGGTTTTTCCAGTGGTCATGTATGGATGTGAGAGTTGGACTCTGAAGAAAGCTGAGCGCCGAAGAATTGATGCTTTTGAACTGGGGTGTTGGAGAAGACTCTTGAGAGTCCTTTGGACTGCAAGGAGATCCAACCAGTCCATTCTAAAGGAGATCAGTTCTGGGTCTTCTTTGGAAGCACTGATGCTGAAGCTGAAACTCCAATAGTTTGGCCACTTCATGCGAAGAGTTGACTCATTGGAAAAGACTCTGATGCTGGGAGGGACTGCGGGCAAAAGGAGAAGGGGACGGCAGAGGATGAGATGGTTGGATGACATCACCGACTGGATGAACATGAGTTTGGGTGAACTCCGAGAGTTGGTGATGGACAGGGAGGCCTGGCGTGCTGCAATTCATGGGGTCGCAAAGAGTCGGACACGACTGAGTGACTGAACTGAACTGAACTGAACTGAACTGAATCTTTACTAGTACTTTCCTTCTATCTGCTATAGGTTCAGTTCCTTCTTCCAGTGTGTTAAAATGGAAGGCTATGTTACTGATTTGAGATCTTTCTTTTTAAAATGTAGATTTATACTCTTAAATTCCCTGTGTGTTTGTATGTGCTCAGTCATTCCTGACTCTTTGCCAACCCACAGACTGCAGCTGGCCAAGCTCCTCTGTCCATGGAGTTTTCCAGGCAAGACTATTGGAGTGTGTTGCCATTACCTACTCCAAAATTTCCTAGTAAATACTTTCACTTCACTTAATAAATTTTGATCTATTATGTTTCATCTTCATTCATCTTAATAGACTAATTTATCTTGTGCATTTTTGAGTCAATGTTAACTTAATTTCCTGTTTTGTTTTTTTTTTTTTCAAAAATGCCTCTTGTTGTTGAGTTCTGAATACATTTCATTTTGGTGGGAGAGCTTAGTTCATATTAATTCAATACCATTTAAATTTACTGAAGCTTGTTTTATTGCCTAGGTTATGATCTATCCAGGAGAATATTTGATACGCACCTAAGAAAAATGTATATATTTTTCTTTTTATAGAAGGAATGCTCAATTCATGCCAGTTTGGTCTAGTTGGTATATAGCATTGTTCAGGCCTTCTATTCCCCCTGTTCATCTTTTGCCTAGTTTTTCTATTGACTATTAAATGTGAAGTATAAAGACTCTAAGTATCATTGTTATATTCTTTATTCTTTATTTCTCCCTTTATTTTTGCTTCATATATTTTGAGAGTATGTTGGTAGATGCATATTTTTATAATTGTATGATATTCTTGATGAATTGTTCCTTTATCAATATAGAATGTGTTTCTTTATATCTAGTTATGTTTGTTTGTTAAAACTCTATTTTGGAGGAAATATATATATGTAGTTATGACTGATTGGAGTTGTTGCACAGAAACCAAAACAATGTAAAGCAATTATCTTCCAATTATATATAAAGTAATTAATTTAAAAACAGAGTATTTTGTAGAACAGACTTGTAGTTACTAAGGGGTAGAGGAGGTGGGGGAGTGAAGGATTGGAGGCTTGGGATTAAAAAATGAAAACTATTATATATAGATTGGATAAGCACAAGATCCTTGTTACAGCACAGAAAACTATATTCAATATCTTATGATAAACCATAATGGAAAAGTATGAATATATATATATATATATGCAACTGAGTTCATTTCCTGAATAGAATAAATTAACACAACATTGTATTCAATAAAAATAATTCTTTGGTCTATTTTGTCTAATACTAGTTTAGTATACCATCCATCTTATGGTTAGTTTGCATGATATACATTTTCCATCTTCTCATCTCCAAAATACATGTCCCTTTGAATCTAAAGTGTGTATCCTATAAATATCAAATGTGCTGTGCTTAGTCCCTCAGTTGTGTCCGACTCTTTGCAAACTCACGGACTGTAGCCTGCCAGGCTCCTCTGTCTATGGGGATTCTCCAGGCAAGAATACTGGAGTGGGTTGCCGTGCTTTCCTCCAGGGGATCTTCCCAACCCCAGGATCAACTGCAGGTCTCCTGCACTGAAGGTGGATTCTTTACCATCTGAGCCACCAGGGAAGCCCATGAATACTGGAGTGGTGAGCCTATCCCTTCTCCAGCGCATCTTCCCAACCCAGGAATTGAACTGGGGTCTCCTGCATTGCAGGTGGATTCTTAACCAGTGAGCTACCAGGGAAGCCCCATAAATTAAAAATAAACAAATAGCAACTAGTTGTATATTTTTTTATCTAGCCTGACAATTTATGCATTTTGGTGGATCCATTAATCCATTTTCACTTAATGTTAGTGTTGATTATGTTGAGTTTGTTTCTCTCTTTTCATTTTCCTGTATATTTCATGCCTCCTTTGTTCCTCCTTTATTTCTTTTATACATTAGTCAAATATTTTCTAATAAACACTTTTTTTGGCCATGCCATGCACCATGTCAGATCTTAGCCTCATGACAAGGGACTGAACTCTTGCCCTCTGTGTTGGAAGCATGGAGTTTTAATCACTGTACCATCAGGGAAGTCCTAATAAACAGTTTAATACCTTTTAAAAAGTTTTATTGTATTTATATTTTCTTAGTGTACCCGAGAATTTACCATACAAATCTTATTAGGACTTGCTTCCTAAATTTTAAAATTTCATTTAAAATTGATATAAATTTAACTTCAGTCACTAACAAAAGCAACTTTATTCCTTTACATTCTGCCACCTCACTTTATTTCATTGTTGTTACAAATTATGTCTTTATATTTTTGTATACCCATTAACACAGACATATATCTTCTTGTCCATTTATCTTTAAAAACTGTGGAATATAAAAAATGAAGTTATAAAGCAAATTGCCCTGACTGCACTTGGATGACTGACTATGTTGACAGCAGCAGCATTTGTTCATGAGATGTAGCTGTTACTGTACTTCAAAGATGGTCACAAGGAACATAAATTGATACTTCATGGAAAAGTAAAGATTAAGTGTTTTGAAATAAGACAAAGTAGAGTTTGTGTATAATTGGAGACATTCACATAATATACCAAGGATCTCGAAATAGATTTGAGAGAAGAAAATATTCAAAGCAGATATTTGAGGTCTGGATATGGAAAAAAATAAGATAGCACTTTGATTTAAAGATATGGAATCATACTTGTTTCCATTTATACTTTTTAACCTATACAACATAATAGACACCTTTCTCTTTTATACTTTAGATATCTTTCTCAAATATTACAAATAATTTTACTGTATAAGTATGTAGTGTTAATCTGTTAAAATATAATTAAGCTCATGAAACATTTTGCAAATGTCTATACTTACTGTTGATATTTAAATGATACAAATGACCCAATGGCATTATAAAGTTAATGGGTTTTGGTTCAAATAAAATGTCTTTATAAGTGACCAAATGCATAGCAAAATCAAGATGCAGTCAAACATTTGACACTAAACAAATTTAAAGATAGTAATTCCACAAAAACTGAAGTTAAAAAATTTTCTGACATGTTTGTGTTGATTATCTGTAGTCTTCTACATGGAAATATATGCTGCTCTTTGGTCCATTGTACAAATAAACAAAATAAACTATTAAAATATTAAGTATGAGATTCAAAATAGTATATAAATGTTAAGCAGTAAAACATTCACATCACAAAATAAAATGCAAATATATAAATATGTGAATTTCTGTCCCAAGAGAACAAACAAGAAAATGACTAACAATGCCTCCTCCTCAAATTCAATCAAAATGAGTTACAAAATGTTCACATATGTAAAATACATGCATGGCTCTTAAGAAATGGGAGAAGTGTGATTCTTATTACTACAGGAGCTATTTTACAATTGCAGAGAAAACAAAAAGAGAATAATATTTTTTTAAAAATCAGGATAGAAGAGGTTAGAACTCAGAAGATGGTAACTGAAAAAAAGTCTTTAATTGGTGTGGAGGCAGATATTCTGAGCACCAAAGAGCTTCCCAAGCTCTGTGTTAGCTAGTCTAGAAAGCAAGAGGCCCACGACTTAGAAGTTATAGAAATTAATCAAAGGATTGTAGTTGGAATAATGGGGTCAATTTTTTTTCTAAGTTCTTCTCTAGTACTTCAGCCTCCTACAGAGATTAGAATCTGTGGTATCTGAAATTAATCCAAACCAGAAATTTTCTTTAGTGAATAGATATCTTTCTGGAGAAATTTAGAGCTCCTAAAGAGGATCTGAAACCTACAGGAAGGCATTTCTTATTTCAACTGCAGTAGAGTTATCCACTTGCCTGTAACTCATACATATCGTCATATAGAATCAATCAGACTATAAGCACACCCAAAGATGTACCATTATGAAAATCTCAACTCTAAAATAAAAAGAAGATGCAAATAGATTTTTTTTTCAGGAAGCAAGAACAAGTTGCCAACAAATGAAAAGAGAACCAGATTGGAAATTTATTATTCATCAGCAAAAATTACTCCAAGATAGTATGTCAGTGACATCACAATTCTCAGGAAATATTATTTTAGACTAGATGTTACATTAAATGTCAGTCTACTTGCAAGGATTTTAAACTATAGAAATTTTAAATTATTAAAGGAGCTGACTTCTAACAAATCTTTCCTAAATACTAACACCCCTTACACAGCAACAAAACAAAGTTAAAATCAAAGGAAAAAAGGGAGAAAATAGATTCCAAGCAATATTATACAAATTTGGAACCCAAGAAAAAGATGACATAAGATCCAAGATAGTAGAGTGGTAGTTTCCAGGGGCTGAGGGATGGGAGAATTGGGGGAAAGTTGGTCAAAAGTGAAATATGAATAAGTTCTGGGGACTTAAGGCATAACACGGTGATTACAGTCACAATACTCACATACTTCACAGTTGCTAAATCTTAAATGTCTACAAAAAAGGACAATTATGTGATATGATGGAGGCATTAGATAATATTATGATTGTAATCATATTGTAATATATAAATGTGGCAGATCAACATATTGGGCATCTTAAACTCTCACAATGTTATATTAATTATATCTCAATAAAAAGAAATGAAATTTTAAAAAATTATTTTCAATTGAACAAAAGGTCTAGATTTTTTGTATTCAAACTTCACAAGTTACTGGATGAGTGCTATTTACAGAGAAACTTTTTGATCTTGAGCAGATGATAATTTTCTGAAAGTAGTTGTTGCCACCTAGCACCTTTAAAAAAATGAGTGACTCATCCTGAAGTGGGGTTCTGGGCAGAATACCACAGCATGTTTAAAATTAAATATAATTAAAAATCACAGAGGGGAAGTTATGGTTCAGCTAAGGTAGAAAGGACCCATGCGTGAAGGTAACTGAAGAGCCAAGCCAACACATGAATGACACCAAGGGTGCTGAATGAAGGGAGAAGGGCATAAAGTTGGATACTGTTGAGTTTATTGGTACAAAACACTATCCGAACACTTAGGAATAAATGGTTTGGCAAAGATTCAGGAAGACTATGCTAATGTGCTACTAGAATGACTCTTGATAGTCTGGAAACATGATAAGTCATACCAATGAGGTAGAAAAGCCAGAATTTCTGCTGAAAATCATGAAGGAAATGGCAGTGCTAGAATGGATATCCTTCATAAGTCCTGAGAACACACAATCTATGTTCCATGGGCAAGCTAGATAGCATCCCATTTACCAAAGTAATAAGGAGTGTACTGGTGAGTTGGTACTAGTATCCTTGAGAAGCCCAGTGGTAGCTGTCCTCCATATGCTGAAGCTTGAAGGTAAGTAAAGCTAGAAAGTAACAGCTCCCCACCAATGATGAGGATTCTAGGATCCAAAATAGGGGTCAGATAGCTGTCATTAATTATCGAAAACAAAGTAGCCTTAATTACTGGAAATGAATAGCAAGCAACCAGAGAAGTTTGATTTACAGAAAGCTTTGTGGCTGGTTCCTAGAGAAAAGGAAAGCAGCAACAATGGTATGACTTTATAAAACAATATTTTTTAGAAAAGATTGAAAATGGGCACTGGATAATCAAACCTGAAGCTATTTACTTGTACAACCATATACCAAAGAAAGGAGGCTACCTAAAACATTTTGAGGCCAACTGCCCTGTGACTGTTTTTCACAAAGTTTTCACCTCTTTGGTAACAACTTTAGCACTGAGTGAGTTCTGAATTAGTAGATATAAGGGCAAATCTTTGAGCCAGTCTTTCCATGAACTCCCAGTTGTTGTTCAGTTGCTCAGTCATGTAGAACTCTGCGAACCCGTGGACTGCAGCAAGCCAGGTCCCCTGTCCTTTGCTACCTCCTGGAGTTTGCTCAAATTCATGTTTATTGAGTTGGTGATGCTATCTAAACATCTCATCATCTACTACGCTCTTCCTTTGCCTTCAATCTTTCCCAGAGTCAGGGTCTTTTTCAGTGAGTATGGCTATTCACATCAGGTGGCCAAAGTATTGGAGTTTCAGCTTCAGCATCTGTTCTTCCAATGAATATTCAGGGTTGGTTTTCTTTAGGATTGACTGACCTGATCTCCTTGCTGTCCAAGGGACTCTCAAGAGTCTTCTCCAGCACCACAATTTGAAAGCATCAGTTCTTCAGGGCTCAGCCTTCTTTATAGTCCAACTCACATCCCTAGGTGATTACTAGAAAAACCATAGCTTTGACTATGTGGACCTTTGTAGCAAAGTGATGTCTTTGCTTTTTCATATGCTGTCTAAGTTTGTCATAGCTTTCTTTCCAAGGAGCAAGCATCTTTTAATTTCATGGCTGCTGTCACCGTCTGCAGTGATTTTGGAGTCCAAGAAAATACAATCTGTAACTGCTTCCACTTTGAACTACCAGACAGGCAAACAAAAGCAATTACAGTTCTTTCCAAATCAGGTCCACACTGTTCCTCCTGGACTGATAATAGAAATGAAGGCTATTAAGGTTACAGCTGAGCGGGACTGAGCTGGTAAGCAGGGTGTGGGACTAGGGTAAGTTATAATCCCCCAAAACTAACATTCTTACTGAGATTCAGTCACTCCACTTTTCTAGAATAAGCATTCCCCTAATTGCTGCAAAACAACTAACAGCTGTTGTCAATTTTTCCATTGTGTTTCCAAATGACCAGATTTTGGAGTTCCTTACTCCACCCTTTTCACTAATATAATTCTGACTGTTTTTTTATAAGCTCATTTATGATAGACCCTAGTAAATAAGATACACAAGTGGCATAAGAAAATGGTCACTAGATTATTTTCTGGAAAAAAAAAACTAACTTGTTCACATTTTTAAATAACAGATTTTTTTAAAAAATTATACAATACAGTTTAAAAGGACAGAGAAAGAAAAGATACTTTATAAAACAGCGCATATCAGATGTCATATGGGGTGATGGAAATTGTGTAACATCAGATTTACATCAAAGATATCTGCCTTTTATAACATGAGTGGCAGTAAAAGAGACTGCAGAACAGACAGTTTCATAGTTTTATGCTGGGGGTATCATGTTTTTTTTTTTTTTTAATGTTAGGTAATTAACTTTTGGCTTAACATTAAATTGTTATCGATTCAGACAAGTAATCTGTTCATTTAAAAATTATGAATTCAAGACCATATTTCAAAGAAGAAAGTTGAGAGAATAGCAGATTATTGAAAAAATAAATAAAACATTTATTCTCTATATTTAGTCCTACTCCTCAGAAAGGTGGGTTAGGCTTGGGGAAAGCATATCTAGAAGAAAGGTTATTTTAGCCTCCAGCTAGAAATACAACATTGAAGATCCTGAATCACTATACAGAGAATCTGCTGGAAATCAAATTTTCATTCCCCCTGCTTCATATGTTTTATTCTTGTGAATAAAGCAATTTCAGTGCAAACTCAAAGGGATATTTTATTAAGAGGATAAAAGACTGTGCTGGACATTTGCCTGTCTGCTCTCATATATATCCTAGTTTTCTATCACTGGGAATGATATTTCCCAAGGTCCCTTGCAAGTGGCTTTCATCTATTGAAAAATTATATCCAATTTTTTGCAATTACTATTTCAGGTAACTTTTAGAAACACATTGTCAATTTCTAACAAAATTCTTTTTGGGGACTTGACTGTTATTGAGTTGAATTTAAAGACTACCTTTTAGGAAACTTGATGCTTTTACAATATAAAATCATCCTATCCACACATCCAGTTTTCTTATCATATTTTCCATCTCTTTTATGACCTCTAATAGGGTAAGATAATTTTCTCCACCACTTTCTTATGCATATTTGTTTGATAATTTGCCTGTGTTTTCCCATTTTCACCCTCCGTCCTTCTTCTCTGCCTTTTTAATAGGATCTCTATTTTCTTTCATTTTCTAAATGTATAGACAGCAATTGATTGCTTTATGCTTATACAAACTTTTTTTTAATGAAAAGAAAGAATTTCTCTTTACTTTTTAAATGATCTCAAACATGAATTTGTCTTGAATTTTAAAAATGGTTTCCACTATATAAATGCTCATATATATTTTTATGTTTAACCCTCACATTTATTGAAACATGGTAATAGATATCCATTGTTGAATAGTTTTTACTTTATTAAATGAATCTTAACTGGTTATGAAATTATATTCTTTTAGTGTATCTCTGGAGAAGGCAATGGCAACCCAGTCCAGTACTCTTGCCTGGAAAATCCCATGGACGAAGGAGCCTGGTAGGCTGCAGTCCATGGGGTCATGAAGAGTAGGGCACGACTGTTTACTTTCACTTTTCACTTTAATGCATTGGAGAAGGAAATGGCAACCCACTCCAGTGTTCTTGCCTGGAGAATCCCAGGGACGGGGGAGCCTGGTGGGCTGCCGTCTATGGGGTCGCACAGAGTCGGACACGACTGAAGCGACTTAGCAGCAGCAGTGTATCTCTACACTCAATCTCTTTTTTGCTTTTAAATCTTGGCTTATTGGCAAAATTTATCTGTAATTTTTGATTCTCTTGCATGCTTGCCCAATTTGAGTACCAGAGTTATATGAACTCTAAACCTACACTGAGTTGTATCTGTGGCTGGAGAGAAAATAAGATCTCACTTGGCTTCTCAGGCTGTAGTAACCCCCATTAACTGCCCTACTGGTTGTTCCTGAGCTCTTCCGCCTATTGACTTTTTCCTGATATGAAGCAGCTATGGTTTCACTCCCATATTTTGCAGCTGTCCACTGTGCATATATTGATGCAATTCCTACATCAACTCGGTACATTTACTACTTTGTTTTTCAAGACACTAGTACTTCGTGTTTTCCCATTTTCTGTTTTCAAATAGTTTACAAATCATTCATTAAATAATATGCTTTCCATCATTTAAGAGAGTCACTTTTAAATGGATTCTTATCTCAGTTAACATAAAACAGATTCCTCAGAGTGGTCTTCAGGGCCCTGTGTAATCTGGCTCTCTCTAGACATCCAGTCTCATCTCCAATCCTGCTTCACTATACTCATTCAGCTGCAGCTATACTATCTTCCTTTCTGTTTCTCAACATGTTCAATATGGTCCATTTTAGAGCATTTACATTTGTACTTAGAATGTACTTTATCTCATCTCTGTGATTTTTTTTTTGTCTTGCTCTAAAGGTCATCCCCTCAGATAGAACTATCCCCAAACTGTTATCTAAAATAGCACCCTTTACCACTCTACTTTCCTATGATTTTATCTTCCTTCATTGCTCTTATCAGCTGACATTCTAAGATATATTTATTTGCTTGTTTTCTATTTAATTAAAAGGTAAAGATAAAGGGAGGGAATTTGTTGTTCTGTTCATTCACTGTTGTTTTATTCTATTCAATTCCCTTTGTCCACATCAGTGAACTTAACTACATTACAAAACTACCAGAGTTTGGAAGAGATCATCTGAATTCAGGAAATATATGGCTAAACAACAGAAAAAATAAAGAAAATACAATGATATGATATATATAGCATATATATACTATATCAAGTACTAAGTAATTCTGCTAAATAAATACATAAAGGGAGGGAAAGCTTTAGTTTGTCTAGGATGCATAATATAGCACAATGTTAAAAATCCTAGCTTATAAAAGTTCTCTGCAACTCATTCCCTGGACTCAACCGTTGATAAATTCCTGCCAAATAATGTGTCCTACACAGTTCAATAGTCTTTAACTCATTGTAATTACTGCTGCTCTAATTTAGGTTTCCTCATCTCTAGCCAGTGTGGACTAAGAAGAGCAACCAGTCTTGCTACCTCGAGGCTCTTTGTATCCAAGATGAAGTCCTCTTGTCACCAGATCTATATGCCTTCTTGACTGCTTCAGAACTGGAACATGGTTTGGAACCATTCTAGGTTCCCCTATCTATTTTTATTACTCTGATTCTGTTCAATGAATAATGCAATTCTTCAGTTAACATGATGATGACTTCCTTATTTACTATGATATTAGTGAAAACATTTGTCTAATGTAGTGTTTCTCAAGCTTGAATATGTATCCAAATCCCTGAGAGGGCTTAATCGACCACACATTTTTGAACCCTACTGCCCTAGTATCTGTTTCAGTATGCCTGGAACTCTCTTCTGGAATCCCCAAATGTTACAAATAAAGCTAGACATTGTATTTTAAAACTTTTAAAGTAAAATAATCCCTGGCTAGGTTAGATATAATTTATCGATAGTCACTTAATCGTATATTCAATAGTTTTTCTTCTTTCTTTTCCCAAATTCTATGCATCTGGCAGAAACGTATCTTCTGTCATTTTGAAATCAGCCTTCTTTCATTTCTAATATTGCTACAGGTTTTTATTTTTATGAATACTGGTCATATAAGATTATTTTGGTTAGTCAAGGGGAGAGGTTTTATGATTAGATGCCTGTGTGCGTGCATGTTCAGTCGAGTCTGACTCTTTGCAACCCCATGGACTATAGCCCTCCAGGCTCCTCTGCCATGGGATTTCCCAGGCAAGAATACTGGAGTGGGTTGCCCTTTCCTACTCCAGAGGATCCTCCCCACCCTGGGATTGAACCCCCGTCTTTTGTGTCTCCTGCATTGGCAGGTGGATTCTTTACCACTGCACCACCTGGTAAGTCCCTTGATGGTTAGGTACTCATTGCTTACCAAAGCTTTATAATATTTCCATCTTGGTATAGTTTTTTACTTTGCCTGTGTATTAGGCAAAGTGACAGTTTTGGTTGGAAATAGTATTATTCAAGAGTTAGAGGTAATAGTTTACAAAGACGGTAGTGTGTAATCTTGCCATGTTCAGTAAGTACAACTAGTGGGAATCAAGATGCATTATGTATAGAGTCCAAGGTTAATTATCACCACTCTTTTCATGTAGCCTTTAAAGAAAAAAATCTATTATTGGTGAATATATAATATCTTTATATATACCATTATTTTACTTATGTTTTTAAAGTAATTTGGTAGAAAGACGGGCACTGGAGAGGGTGTAAGTTTCAATTGCAAAATGTGTAAAAATGCTGAAATGAACTGGCCTCTGGTTATATGACTCTCAGTACTAAATGCCTTGATACTCACCATCGGTTGGTATTGTTTATTTAGCACATGTGGCATGCAATGCATTTTAGAAGCTTTTAAAGCTTGCTTTGGCTTATAAATTTGGGATTTTTATAAATTTGACTTATGTAAACAGTTATCATATGTCATCCTCTACTGCATTGACAATATTTATAGACTGAACTAATTTAGAAAGATATTGAACAAAATCCATTTTTGATGAGTTACTTATGAAATAACTTGTAAAAATTTCATAAGAGGGATGACTGACCTCCTTCAAGGTGGGAAATATTTCTTAGTGTTCAGTTCAGAAGGTTCATAAATTTAAGAACACAATAAAGTTAAAACAACTGAGTGACAAGACATTGCATAAAATGCTGAATATTTTTAAAAATCTTAAAATATTTTAAATATTTGAACAAATTATTCTTTGCCTCTTACTTTTGGTAAGTAAACTATTATTTTTACCTTTGTTATTAACTAATAGATAATGAGATAATGCAATCAGATATTGATCTTCAATATTAAAAACTGGTTCTCACAAATGCAATAAAAAATGGAAGCTTTTTTATGGGACTACATAAAACTAAAAACTCCTGCACAGCAAAAGAAATCATCAACAAAGTGAAAAGACAGCCTATTGAATGGTACAAATCACATATCTGATAAAGGGTTAGTATCAAAATATAGAAATAACTCATACAACTCAATAGCAAAATACACACACATACAAAACATATAATCCAACTGAAAGATAGGAAGAAGACTTAGACTTTTTGAAAGAAAGATGTATAGATAGACAACAGACACATGGAAAGATGGCAGCATCCCTAATCAGTGGAACACAAATCAAAACCACAGTGAGATATTACTTCACACCTGTCAAAATGGCTATTATCAAAAAGACTGGAAATATCAAGTGTTGATTGGTATGTGGATAAAAGGAACCCTTGTGCACTGTTGGGCATGTAAACTAATGCAACCACTATAGAAACAATATTGAGTTACCTTGAAAAATTAGCAGTAGAACCAGCACACAATCCAGCAATTCCATTTCTGCTTCTTTATTTGAAGAAAATGAAAACATTAACTGGAAGAGATATTTGCACCCTCATGTTCATAGCAGTATTTCTTACAATAGCCAAGACACGGTAAGAACTTTAGTTTTCACTGATTGATGAATAAATAAAAACAATATGTGCATATGTGTGTGTGTGTGTTAGACTGTTATTCAGCCATAAAAAAGAAGGGAATTGTGCCGTTTGTGAAAACATGAATGGACCTATGGACCTTCATGGCATTATGTTAAGTAAAACTAATCAGACAGAGAAAGGCATAGATGATGTCATGTCACTTCATGCGGAATCACAAAGCAAATAACCCCCCGAACTTATAGATGCGAAAACCAGATAGCTGGTTGCAGAGCTAGGTGTGTGGGGTGGGGCAAGATGGACGAAAGGTGTCAAGAAGCATAGACTCCGAGTAAAAAAAAATAATAAGTTATTGGAATGTAACCTACAGCACTGTGATTATAGTTAAGAATATTGTATTGTATATTTGAAAGTTGCTGAAAGAATACATCTAAAAAGTTCTTGTACAACAAAAACAAATTTAATTATGTGTAATGATGGATGTAATGTTAACGAGTCTTATTGTGGTGACTATTTAAAAATAAGTAAAAATATGAAATCACTGTGTTTTACTCATGAAACTAATATAATGTTATATGTCAGTTACACTTCAATAACTTAAGGAAACAATTTCTTAAAGAAATTAAATCACCTGGTTAAATGTTTGTTCATTATATGTTTTATTAAGTATTCCTAAATTGTTTCAAAAAATTTACAGCAGTTTTTCCTTCTGACAATATACATGAGGTTATGCATTATCTCATATTCTCAAAAGCAGTTTTTTAAACCATTCAAATGTATATTTAGAAAGCATTTTTCATAGTCTAGACATTATGCTAAGCCCCAAAGATTAAGTATGAGGGAGATTAATTATGGCATATAAATATAAAGTTACAACTTCAATAATAGTACAATGTGAATATTCAAGATTCCAGTGAGGTACGAATCAGGAGGAGTAGATCCAGTCAGGGAGAATAAAGTGTCCCTGAAGTGTTATATTGTGTATGTTTTTAAATTGCTAATCAGCTGAGCAAATAATATTTTTGTTTTACTTTTAATTCTCATTTTCTTGGCTAGAAATAAGATTAAAATATTTTCATAAATTTATAAGCCACTTGTTTCCCATTGTGAATTGTTTATTAACATATTTGGTCCATTATTCTAATGAGTGTACAATAGTTTATTAATAATATATTTTTCTTATTCTGTTATTATATGATAATGTACATTAATTTTTTTGTAAGTTGAAAGCTTTATCCTTTTTATTTCTGGATTATTTGACTTTACCAGTTGATCCTCAATTGTGTGTGCTCAGATGTGTCTGACTCTGCAACCCCATGAACTGTAGCCAGCCAGGCTCCTTTTCCATGGGATTTCCCAGGCAAGAATATTGGAGTGGGTTGCCATTTCCTTCTTCACGGGAATCTTCCTGACCCAGGGATTGAATCCAGGTCTCCAGCATTGCAGACAGATTCTTTACCACTGAGGCACCATGGAGGCCCTAATTTTATTTATGGTAACTTTTAAAAAGGTTCAGATTTTACAAACTAAATATATATACTTCTAAGTCAATTACAAATTAAACATATTTTCTTTATTTTCTAAAAACATATTCTTATGCTTTATTTTTTGTGGTTAAAATAACCTGCTAAATATATTTTACCTAATATATAATATTGATCCAAAAATTGATTGAATAATTTGTTATTTCATCTACAGAATTCAATTTTTGCCTTTTTTACAATAGAAAGTTAAACTCCAAGCATATTTTAGAGGATCTGAGCATCTGTAATATTCCCCACAAAAAATATTTTCAGCCATTTCTCTTTGGAATTTTTAGAAATGAATTCTGTAGGAAACAGAATTTCTAGCAATGGGTGCAAGATTCCACAGCCCCTTATCCCTGGAACCTATGAGTGTCCTGGAATCTCAGTCCCTATGATTGTGTTATGTTATATTCCATGGTTGAGCTTTAAAACACAAGGAGCTAATATAATCACTGAGAGTGCCTTGGACTGCAAGGAGATCAACCTAGTCAATCCTAAAGGATATCAGTCCTGAATATTCTTTGGAAGGACTGATACTGAAGCTGAAACTCCAATACTTTGGCCACCTGATGCAAAAAACTGACTCATTGGTAGAGACTCTGATGCTGGATAGACTGAAAGCAGAAGGGGACAATAGAGGATAAGAGGGTTGGATGGTATCACTGACTCTATGGACATGAGTTTGACGAAGTTCCAGGAGTTAGTGATGGACAGGGAAGCTTGATGTGATGCAGTCCAGGGGGTTGCAAAGAGTTGGACATGACTGAGTGACTGAACTGAACTGAATATAATCACATGCTTGTCAAGCTTATTCTAAGTCGCTAAGTCTGTCTGACTCTGTGACCCCATGGAGTGCATCCCGCCAGGCTCCTCTGTCCATGGGATTTCCCAGGGAAGAATACTGGAGTGGGTTGCCATTTCCTTTTCGAGGGTATCTTCCTGACCCAGGGATTGAACCCACATCTCTTGCATCTCCTGCATTGGCAAGGAGATTCTTTACCACTGAGCCACTAGGGAAGTCCAACTTAATCACACAAACCCGTTGAATCAGAGCATGCTCTCTGATTAATAGCAGAAGAGGAAAGTGAAGAGGAAGGCACAAAGGGAAAAGAGAAAAAGAAGCTGGAAAAACTCTTAAAGTAACAAGGACTCCAAATGCCATTGCTGGTCTGAAGATGGGGATGGCCTGTGAGAGGGAATACAAGTGGCCTTCAGGAGTAGAGAGCCTCCCCTGGCCAATAACCAGCAGAGAAGATGGGCTGCAGGTATTCTGCCAACTTGTAAGTGGATTCTTCCCCAGATCTTGCAGTATTGTGAAATGCTCAGTGCAGAACCCAGATGGGCCACTCAGACGTCTGACCCACAGAACAAAAGAGAATAAGTAGACACTGTTTAATGCCACTAATTTGTGGTAAAGTTTTACACGGATATAAAAATCTAATATGAAGTTTCTATTTCTAGATTATATGTTTTTATTTGTATCCACTCACCCATCTATTTTAGCTATTTTTGGTTAACATTCTACTTATTATGACAAGAAAATTTAATATACTTAAACCATTGTCATCATATTGCTTTCCATTCTCTCATGTTAGCTGAGTATTACTCTCCTTATCACTGCTGGTCAACTCTTTACCTTTAATATCATGTACAAACACTCATTCTTGTACAATCAAACACAGTTTCAGTTCAGTTCAGTTCAGTCGCTCAGTCGTGTCCGACTCTCTGTGACCCCATGAATTGCAGCACGCCAGGCCTCCCTGCTCATCACCATCTCCCGGAGTTCACTCAGACTCACGTCCATTGAGTCCATGATGCCATCCAGCCATCTCATCCTCTGTCGTCCCCTTCTCCTCCTGCCCCCAATCCCTCCCAGCATCAGAGTCTTTTCAATGAGTCAACTCTTCACATGAGGTGGCCAAAGTACTGGAGTTTCAGCTTTAGCATCATTCCTTCCAAAGAAATCCCAGGGTTGATCTCCTTCAGAATGGACTGGTTGGATCTCCTTGCAGTCCAAGGGACTCTCAAGAGTCTTCTCCAACACCACAGTTCAAAAGCATCAATTCTTCAGTGCTCAGCCTTCTTCACAGTCCAACTCTCACATCCACACATGACCACAGGAAAAGCCATAAACTTGACTAGATGGACCATAGTTGGCAAAGTAATGTCTCTGCTTTTGAATATACTATCTAGGTTGGTCATAACTTTTCTTCCAAGGAGTAAGAGTCTTTTAATTTCATGGCTGCAGTCACCATCTGCAGTGATTTTGGAGCCCCCAAAAATACAGTCTGACACTGTTTCCACTGTTTCCCCATCTATTTCCCATGAAGTGATGGGACCGGATGCCATGATCTTCGTTTTCTGAATGTTGAGCTTTAAGCCAACTTTTTTGCTCTCCTCTTTCACTTTCATCAAGAGGCTTTTTAGCTCCTCTTCACTTTCTGCCGTAAGAGTGGTTTCATCTGCGTATCTGAGGTGATTGATATTTCTCCCAGCAATCTTGATTCCAGCTTGTGTTTCTTCTAGTCCAGCATTTCTCATGATGTACTCTGCATATAAGTTAAATAAGCAGGGTAACAATATACAGCCTTGATGCACTCCTTTTCCTATTTGGAACCAGTCTGTTGTTCCATGTCCAGTTCTAACTGTTGCTTCCTGACCTGCATACAGATTTCTCAAGAGGCAGGTCAGGTGGTCTGGTATTCCCATCTCTTTCAGAATTCTCCACAGTTTATTGTGATCCACACAGTCAAAGGCTTTGGCATAGTCAATAGAGCAGAAATGGATGTTTTTCTGGAACTCTATTGCTTTTTTCATGATCCAGTGGATGTTGGCAATTTGATCTCTGGTTCCTCTGCCTTTTCTAAAACCAGCTTGAACATCAGGGAGTTCATGGTTCACATATTGCTGAAGCCTGGCTTGGAGAATTTTGAGCATTACTTTACTAGCATGCGAGATGAGTGCAATTGTGTGGTAGTTTGAGCATTCTTTGAAATTGCCTTTCTTTGGAATTGGAATGAAAACTGACCTTTTCCAGTCCTGTGGCCACTGCTGAGTTTTCCAAATTTGCTGGCATATTGAGTGCAGCACTTTCACAGCATCATCTTTCAGGATTTGAAACAGCTCAACTGGAATTCCATCACCTCCACTAGCTTTGTTCATAGTGATGCTTTCCAAGGCCCACCTTACTTCACTTTCCAAGATGTCTGGCTCTAGATTAGTGACCACATCATCACGATTATCTGGGTCATGAAGATCTTTTTTGTCCAGTTCTTCCATGTACTCTTGCCACCTCTTCTTAATATCTTCTGCTTCTGTTAGGTCCATACCATTTCTGTCCTTAATTGTGCCTATCTTCGCAAGAAGTGTTCCCTTGGTATCTCTAATTTAGGAGAAGGTTATTCAAAGAGACTGATACCATGTTCTTTATTTCCAGTTTTCTTTCCTTCCCCATGTCTCTCTTCTTCTACATTAGGATGTAGAATTAAATTTTCATTTTGTGGCCATCATTAAAATTTCTGCTTTTGCTTTGTAGATTCTAAAATTTGAAAGTCAATAAAGGATATTGTCAATTCCTTTGTAAATCTATTTACTACAAAGCCAAGAAGTGTAAAGTTCTTTTTTTGAAGATCCATGCCATGATTTCTGGCTAATGCTCAAAATTCTCCAAGCCAGGGTTCAACAGTATTGGAACCGAGAACTTCCAGATGTTCAGGGTGGTTTTAGAAAAGGCAGAGGAACCAGAGATCAAATTGCTAATGTTAATTGGATCATAGAAAAAACAAGAGAATTCCAGAAAAACATCTACTTCTGCTTCATTGACTATGCTAAAGCCTTTGACTGTGTGGAACACAATAAACTGTGGAAAATTCTTAAAGAGATGGGAATACCAGACCACTTTACCTGCCTCGTGAGAAATCTCTATGCAGGCCTTCTTGTATGCAGATCAAGAAGCAACAGTTAGAACCAGACATGGAACAATGGACTGGCTTAAAATTGGGAAAGGGATAGGTCAAGGCTATATATTGTCACCCTGCTTATTTAACTTATACAAAGAGTACATCATGTGAAATGCTGGGCTGGATGAAGCACAAGCTGGAATAAAGATTGCTGGGAGAAATATCAATAACCTCAGACATGAAGATGACACCACCCTTATGGCAGAAAGCAAAGTGGAAGTAATGGAAAGAGTGACAGACTTTATTTTCTTGGGCTTCAGAATCACTGAAGCTGATGACTGCAGCCATGAAATTAAAAGATGTTTGCTCCTTGGAAGGAAACTATGACAAACCTAGACAGCACATTAAAAAGCAGAGACATTACTTTGCTGACAAAGGTCTGTATAGTCAAAGCTATGGTGTTTCCAGTAGTCATGTATGAATGTTAAAGTTGGACCACAAAGAAGGCTGATCGCCGAAGAATTGATGTTTTTGAACTGTGGTGTTGGAGGAGACTCTTAAGAGTCTCTTGGACTGCAAGGAGATCAAACCAGCCAATCCTAAAGGAAATCAATCCTGACTTGGAAGAACTGATGCTGAAGCTCCAGTACTTTGACAATTTGATGGGAAGAACCATTAGAAAAGACCCTGATGCTGGGAAAGATTGAAGGCAGAAGAAGAAGGGGATGACAGAGGATGAGATGGTTGGATGGCATCACCAACTCAATGGACATGGATTTGAGCAGGCTCTGGGAGGTGGTGAAGGACACGGAGGCCTGGCGTGCTGCAGTCCATAGGGTCGCAAAGAGTCAGACATGATTGAACAACTGAATATCAACAAAAAGAAGAATATTTCTAAATTCAAATATGAACTTACACTTCTCTTTTACGATCCACAGGTACTCAAAGTATAGTTTTTCATACTTTGAATTTCACCCAAGGTCTATTCTATATGTTCTATTCATTCCCCTTATGAAAAACATACTCCTTTCCACTCTTTGCCTACCTGAATTAATCTGAGAAGCCTATTCTCTAGGCATAACTATTTCTCATTACATATCACCCCTTACCTACAGAGATAAATGTGCCTTTTCCTGAGTATAATATTTTAACTTTTTGTTAAGTTCTTTGTTTTACTGGTATATAAGTTAAAGAATCTTAGACAAACCTTCTAATGCTTTAAATATTGATAATGTCTTTATTTTGCCCAAGGATCAAACTGCAGGTTGCTGGATAATGAATGTTTTATTTCAAAAATTATTTTCTCAAATATCATTTTCTGTCCATTTGATGAAGTAGAAATTTTGAAAAGCCTTTTAGTCACAAAGTAATTAAAGTTGCATAAAATATAAAGTTGTACTACCGGGCTGGAAGGGAAGGGAATATCAAAGGAACTGAAGCCAGAGATCTGGCTTAATTATAAGAGAAATTTCTCAAATGTCAAACCCAGTGCTAATTGTGAGACTCAAGATATTTCTAGATGTCATAAGAGGCTGATATGAGCGCAAGTTTATTGGTGCTCCCTGGTTCTAGGTATAAACAAACTAAAATTCTCTCAGAATAATTCTCCCATTAAGACCCGAGTTATTTCTACATGTTAAAATTAATCAAACATGAATTCACAATAAAAGATGATAAAACACACAAGCAAAGAATCCACTATGATTGACTACCAGTTGAAAGGAAAAAAACAAGAGAGAGATTTATACCTCTTCAAGAAAATCAGATATTATAGTTACCAGATGGTGATACAATGAAATATTTAATAAGTAAAAGATGGAACTACAAAATAGATCAAAGAATTATAGATTATCAAAAAGTAACCAAGCTAACTTAAAGGAAAATAATTTTGGAAATAAAAACAAATTATTGAAATTTAAAGACCAACTGATAGATTTCAGCTTCTAGTCAGGGTATAAAAAGATGCAAGAGACATTCATTCATATGAAAATAAGAAGAAATTTTAAAGGAGATAAAATATTTTTTATTTTTTGTATTCTATTTTATCTCCTCTTACGAATTTTTCTGACAAAAATAAATGTAGCTTTCTCCAGTATAACAAAATTCTGTGGGAAGGAGCCAGAGCTAGTTGGGTATGGGTTCCATGTCTGTCAGCTGAGAACTCTGCCTATCTTTAAGCTGGGAGAGCAATAATAACATGTGACTTCTGTCTCATGTCCCAAGATGGAAACTATGTGGCCACATTCCAGTGGAAAGCAGGAGGAAAGAATAAAGGACTTTTCCCAGATCCTTCTATCCCACTGGCATAACATATGACAAGAAATGCTGAGAAATATACTTTTTATTTCACTAAGGCATTGAGGAAATTCAACAGTAGAAAAAAAATATTTCTCACAAATGAAGCTTAAACAATGTGATAAGTAAACTGATCCATTCCTTGATGCATAAACAAAAATTAATTTGTGATGGACCATAGCCTTAAATATCTAATATAAATTATAAATATTCTGAAAGACAACATAAGAGAATTCCTTCAAATACTTTGCTTGTCAAAGGTTTCATAGATGACACAAAAAATCACTAAGCATAAAATTTAAAGAAAGGGATGCTGAAGTTCATTCAAATTAAAAAGCTCTGCTCATCAAAACATGCTGGAAAGAAAATAAGCAAGACGTAGATTGGGAGAAATATTTGCAATATGCGTTTGCATGAACAAAAGAATAAATCAAATCAAAACAAACGAACAAAAAATGGACTGAATTGTTGAGCTCATAAACAGACCTACACCTAAGTGGAAATTGGTATAAAATAATTTACATTTATGGGTCAGTCAACACACTTGGAAAACATAATAAATTATTCAGGAAAAAATTTTATTCATATAGAAGACAACTTAGACATTTTGTCCTCTATTCCTTCTGAAATAAAAGTTGATTATTTCTTTATCCTTTTATTTTTGTTGCTATTGAATTATACTATGATTTCAAGTTAGAGAGAAGGTTAATGTATATACTCTATCTACAATTTAAACTAAATGTTTTAGCTTATGACTTTTGTGGATTTATAAAGTTCTATTAAATTGACAAGCTGATTTTTAACATAAACTTCTTTATAAACAGTTAGATATTCCTCAGGCTTCTTCCATTATTAGCATGACTCCATGAACATCTTTGAATAGTGTTTATGCTATATCCAATAGATATGAAAAAATAATTCTACAAAAAGTGACAGAACCAAATGGATTTGCCTTTAAATATTGGACAAAATTACCCTCTTATCCAACATTATTACCAATGATTTTTATTATCAACTTTGATGCTGGCCAGTCCATGACAATAATTAGATTCTCACACAAAATATTTTGAATTTAAAAATTATGATCTACTTGTTTTTCCTTTATTTTGTGAACTGCAGTTACATGAGTTGTGCTGGATGTTTTCTCTCTGTCCCTCTAAATTAACCTTCTATGCTTTTCCTCCATGTTCTATGTGCTGGGTACCTGATGGGTTTGACCCAAAGGAGGCATGGCAGGAGATTACAAGATAAGATTATAAGGACCAGGTGCTTATTCCCCCCTTCTCACTCTGATAGGATGATTGAGGATGGCTGAATTCCTTTATTTAAAGATTAAAGGTACTGTCAGAATATGTTCTCCATATGGCTCCTCTCTATAGATTACAGTTATTGCATCCGCTTATTCACACAATCCTAGAGGTGGTCACAAATTTAAACTACTGCTAGCTGTGCAATTTTTTGGTTCCTATAATGCAGCCTCACCTTTGTAAATAGTATCTTTAAATAAATTACAGAATGTTACGATTTCATTTCTTTCCTACCAATCTGCCCATAGAGTCAAAGAGCACATGGTTGGTCTCTTTGTTGGGAGGGGTTATCAATTAAATTGTGTCCATAAAAAGATATGTGGAGCCGATTATACAGAGTGAAGTAAGCCAGAAAGAAAAACACCAATACAGTATACTAACACATATATATGGAATTTAGAAAGATGGTAACGATAACCCTGTATGCAAGACAGCAAGACACAGATGTATAGAACAGACTTTTGGACTCTGTGGGAGCAGGAGAGGGTGGGATGATTTGGGAGAATGGCATTGAAACATGTATAATATCATGTAAGAAACGAATTGCCAGTCTAGGTTCGATACAGGATATAGGATGCTTGGGGCTGGTGCACTGGGATGACCCAGAGAGATGGTATGGGGGGAGGAAAGTGGGCGGGGGGGTTCAGGATTGGGAACTCATGTACACCCGTGGCAGATTCATGATGATGTATGGCAAAACCAATACAGTATTGTAAAGTAAAATAAAGTAAAATTTAAAAAATAAAACAAATAAAATTGATGGCAAAAAAAAAGATATGTTGAAATCCTCATCTCTCATAATATGTAAATGCCACCCTTTTAGAAATTAATGTCTTTGCAGATATAATTAAGAGAAGGTCATTAGACTGGTTCCTAATCCAATATGACTGTGACCCGTGTTCATATAAGAGGAGGAAATTGCCATCTGAATAGAGACACACAGGGCAAATGCTGCGTGATGATAGAGGCAGAGACTAGAGTGAGGCAGCTGCACGTCAAAGAATGTCAAAGATTAAATGCCACCACCAGAAACTGGGAAAAGCAAGGCAGTATCCTACCCAGAATCTCAGAAGAAGCATGGCCCTGCAGACATGTTGGCCAAATTTGTAAAATGTAGCCAAATTTCATACATAATCCCTATGGTCAAAATACTAATCCCCACTCTACCTTGTGGCCTACTGGGATAATTCGCAACTCTGTACTTCTTATGGTTAAGCACAACTTTTGACTTTAACACTCTGGGATCTTGTTAATTTCATCAATTTCAGGGAAAGAAATTCTATTACACCATGCTACATAGTAATCTTCAACTTAAAGTGAACAAGTACCATAGATAGTATAAAGATATTCTGCCTAGAAAATCCCACTAAAACGTATCCCTGTGGTTAAGACATTCAACAATCAAGTAGACAACGTCATTTGGTCAGGTAGACCCAAGTGGATTCAGTTCCTAAGGTTGCTAGTTTGTTCTGCCATGTATCCATAGATCTGACCCACAGGGAGACAAGAAGATCAAATAGATTTAAACCGTTTATTACTTATGTCACAGCCCAAAGCATGAGATACACATATGCATTGGTTCCCCTTGATCCTCCCCAGTTCTCATGTGGATGATGCATAATCAACCACTGATACACAGTGGATTTATGTCACAGCTGAAGTACAAGTGCTTAGAAAACTCCTAATCTTCAAAAGGCACTTCTAGCGAACTTGCCCAATCTTTATCCCCAAGAGAAGACATTATCTTTATTATCCTAGCCAGGAAACAAATATACTATCTGATCTGGAGGGAGACACTACCTCTATCTTCCCAGTATATTTGCTAAACATACTTGAAAAGACAATCCTAAAAGTATAGAAACATTATAAAGATTTGTCTCTCAATAGACAAGATATCTAGTCTGTGATTGTAAATAGGATTCCTGCCCCAAACCACTGCAGTGCTTATTTCATGAAACAATGTACCAGGTGGCCATGGTGGCAAAGGTGGTAATGGTATATGAACTTTATAACTTAAATCTCCCCTTATAAAGGTTGATCTGATTGTGAAACCTACTTACTGCCCACCCTATAAAAGCCTAAGCTAACACTGAGCATTTCTTCACTGGTTCCCATATAAGAATCCTGGATAAACCAGCTGGTAGGTTGATGACATTAAATCCTTCCATCATGGAGATGTCAGTGATGCTTCCTCTGGGGGACAAATATATTCCACATATGAATATGGCTTCCCTGACTGAAGAGCTTCTGCAGTGCCCCTGTTAAAGATTTCCAGAATGCTTTGTGCATCATCATGGCTAATCTATACAACAGCACCTCCGTGACATACAAGTAGAATTTCACAAGTGTTATCAAGTACCCACTACAAAGAATCATCTGGATTGAAACAACTCAATTATAACTTTAGTTGGACTGCAAAACTGCAATATTGTAATCCTTTCTGGAAGAACAGAACAAATACCTTAGATCTGAATCCATTATTTTGAGATAATTCCTGTATAGTCAGGATACACAGGTCTAGTAACCAAATGGAGGTTATTACACTAAAGAACCCACTGAAATAATTTTTAATTCTTATACAGTCAACTTTTGAGAACTCTTTCACTAGGAAACATAGTTATTGTTATCATCAGAAGTTGAAAGTTCTCCTTGGGTGTTTAGGGTTTTCATGTTGCTCTTTTAACAGGCATGAAACAGAGTTTACTGTGTGCCTGCTAAGTTGCTTCAGTCGTGTTCAACTTTTTGTGACTGTAGCCTGCCAGGTTCCTCCATCCATGGGATTCTCCAGGGAAAAGTACTGGGGTAGGTTGCAATGCCCTCCTCCAGAGGATCTTCCCAACCCAGGGACCAGAGCAATTAGCCATGATCTGAGGTCAATGGGTACAAAGATGATTCAGCATGGAGGTCAGGGGATTTACTGTCATCTGTAATATGAAAGAAAGTGAAAGTCATTCAGTCCATGAAGAGCCATATGGAGAACAGTCCATGAAATTCTCTAGGCCAGAATACTGGAGTGGGTATCCCTTCTCCAGGAGATCTTCCTGACCCAGAGATCGAACCCAGGTCTCTCACATTGCAGGCAGATTCGTTACCAGGTGAGCCACTAGGGAAGCCCAGGAAAACTGGAGTGGGTGGCCTGTCCCTTCTCCAGTGGATCTTCTCAACCCAGAAATCAAACCAGGGTCTCCTGCATTGCAGGCGGACTCCTTACCAACTGAACTATCAGGGGAGCCCATCTGTAGTATTCCCTTCCCCAATAATCTTGATCAATACTAAACTTCAGGAATCTAATAAATACAGATCCAGAAAACACTCAGATCAAACAGGAACAAAGCTTTGGTTAAGAATCCCAGGCAGCCAGAATGCTGGACAAAGTAAGGGGATAATGGAATTCTCTTGTAAAAGGAAGCTACAATTATCTGCCTCAGCCTCATGACTATCTGCAGAAGTGAAAACAACAGAAGCTATGCTTTATAGTTTCTCTGTTCCTTATTTTGTCCCAAGTATCTTATATGAAAAATACTAGAAGTGACTAATACTTTAGATTCTAAATAACAGCATGACAGATGGATAATGCATCATTTATCATATGGTAACTGATGGGTCTGTATATGTTCCCTGTTTGGATGATACAGTTTCTATTCTAGACAAAATAAATTACTTGATATTGAGAAGAATTGGGGGTACATTGATACACTTCTTTCAATTTTCCCCCTCTATTCTTTCCACAGATATATACCTCATTGTGGAGAACCAGACCAACTTTTGATGGAAAACTTTACAAATATCTTTGCCATTTACCTTCTGGCTGAGTTTGACCAGTGGGAGGCACTGGCAGTATGGCAGAGGGTTGGAGAAGAGAGAGACTGAAATACTTAATGCCTTCCCATTTTTTTGAGGTTGACACAGATTGGTTTCATCTTGCAATCCTAGGTATTGATTATAGATGTCCCATGAGACCATGAAAAAAAACCTCTGTGGGCAAACCTAAGATTATTAGACTTACTGCAGGAAGGGCAAATGCCACCTCTTAAAGTCATAGAGTCCCAAATGAGGAAATCAGGGCAGTATGTTACTGGATTTTAGGGCCTGGGCTAAGGGACGCTGAGTGACTCTTACAAGATTTGGTGGGCAGTGTGTTCCCTTGCTTTAGCCAGCATCAGATAGCACTTATTAGAACACAGACTGTTAGCAGATGCACCAAGTGTTTCTGATTTGGTGTATATCTGGGGTGGGACCCTAAATTTGCATTTCCAACAAGTTCCCCTGGTTGCGGGTCCAGACTTTGAAACCATTGTCTTATACATTGTAAATGTTTATGCACTTTTGCCAGTTTTCTCAAGCTGGGAGGTAAACCCAGGTGTTTAACCATCTTAATGTAGGCAGGGCGACCCTCGCTTGTTTGTGACTGATAGGGCTCCATAATTAACATGTGGGTGTTTTTTTTTTTTTTCTCCTAAGGAGAGTTACGTTATGATTTTGGAGTCAAAAGAGAAGATACAGGCTTTAATTCTGCCCCCTTTTGGTCACCTCATTCAGTATCTGTGAAATTTTACAGGTTGTATAACCTCTATATTATCTGTTACACAGTGACATCAAAATTTATTTTGTGTGGCTTCTGTGAAGAGAAAATGAGATCATATTTATAAACAGCTTAGTTGATTGCTTAGTGTAATAAATGCCCAGGAAATGCTTGCTGTTGTTGTTATTGTGGATATATATCCTCTTTATATCACAGTTTTCTCATTTGTACAATGTGGATAGCAAAGAGGTACTTGTGAAGTTTAAATGACATAAATATAGTTTGAGGGAAGGTTTAAGGAGAATTGTACAAAATAAGATTAAATGAAAGTATTGCCCATCTGATTTCCATAAAAACCCCCAAAGAAAATAAGTATCTTTCTCTAATCTATTAATAGAATTACCTAAACATGATTGATTATTCATTTCCTTCCTTTCTTTTTCCTTATTCCTGCAATATGTTCAACTCATCTCAAACAAAATGAAGGTGCTTGGGGAAGAGGATTGAGGTTCATTTAGGGGAGCTTAGAAATAGCAGCTCCAGCCCCATCTTCCTCATAATTCTTCATACAGGATCAGGATCATTAACTCTTTCTAGCCTACTTTCTAAACATATGACCCAAAAAACTGCTGGATTTCTACTATTCTTCTACCATGAAGATGGCAATTTGTGGTTCTATGCCTTCTTCTGGAAGCTAATGTCTGAGTATTTTGCAAGGGTAACACAAAGAAATCACTTTTATTTTCTCTTTACAAGCGTTTCAATGTCATTGAGACATATCAGATATGACTTTTAGCTGTGTTTTCTAGGTACCTCCTCAATTAGTAATGAGTTTCAATTATTTGGGAAGAAATATAATGAGAAATTGTGGGTTTAGTACATGAGAAAAATTCAGAATGTTGCAGTTTATCTGCAACATTCTGAACTCATCTTTAAAGAATGAGTTCAGTCATAGAAATATACAAAATAAGCACATTTAGCAAAAGAGATTAAAAAAAGTTTATTTTTCCTCTTAAGGTACAAAGGTTTATGAAGATTTTGCATAGCTAATTTTACCCATTAACGTCTCTCTCTCAGCCTTTGTCTTCTAACAGTGTTCTAATTTTTAGGAGGCAAGTCAAATCAGTAGGAGACTGAGAAAACAAACATTTTAACATTAGATGAACAGACATGATGGGGAAAATGAAAAGAAAACAAGATTAATTACTGAAATAATTCAGGTACAAAAATAAAACTGACATGAAGTGGAGAAATTGTCACCGATTTGTAAGTCAAACAACACCAGACTCAATATTGATATTATAATAAAGAGTTAAAAGATTCTTTTTTAACTTCTCTGAGCCTTTGTTTTATAATCTGGTAAAAGATGGGTGGATAGGATGATTATCTTATTAATATTTTTTCACGCATATTTTTGGACATTACTATGATCCTGGCACCTGCCAGATACTAGGAATTTGAAGGTGGTTATAATATTATTGCTATAAAACATTTGCAGTCAAATGGGAAAGGCAACATGTAAAAGAAAATAATATGGCATGGAAATCAGCAATTAAAATATGCACAGTATAATACAGAAAGAAGAAATGATAGATTAGGAAAGAGTTAGGGATCGCTTCACATATAAGGAAAAATGTAAGCCCCTGTCGAATGAAAAAAAGGAGAGAAGAACTCTACATCAGGAAACAGCAAATTCTGGCCCATAAGACTGGGAAGACATAAGAAGTACTTGAAATGTCAGGCTGTTGAGTAGGTGCTCAGTGAGAATTTATGCAATAAATTCTGAAGAATGGAGAGACAGTGTGTGAGAATGGTAAGAACTGAGCCTATATAGGTCTGACTATGAATTTCCCATTTGCAGGGTACATATTTTTAACTTCATCTTATGGACAGTAGATAGAAGTAACCGGATATGTAAATATGATAGGATTTGGTCTTCTGAAAGTGCTTCCCAGGTGCAGTGGTAAAGAATCCAGCTGCCAATGCAGGAGACACAAAAGATGTAGGTTTGATTCCAGGGTCAAGAAGATCTCCTGGAGTGGGAAATGGAGACCCGTGCATGGGATCACAAAGAGTCAGACACAACTGAGCAACTGAGCATGTATTGGTCTACTGAAGTTCTAATTGCCAGTTCTTTGAAGTTTTTCTGGAGTGGAGTAATATCAGGTCAGGTAGGAAAATATTGCAAACCTTTTCAAGCAAAAATGGAAGGCACATCTTTAAAGAATGAGTTCAGTAATAAAAATGAACAAAATAAGCACATTTAGCAAGAGAGATAAATATTTTTCTCTCATGTTCAAGTCCCAGTGTTGATGGTACAGGGTCAGAATAGCCCTTCATGTTGTTAAGGCCACAGGCATTGTCCTTTTTGATGTTCTAACTAGCCCAGATGCCATTCCCAAGGTCACTCATGTGCCGTGAAGTCAGCAGTAGCTATTGTTATTTGGTCATATTTAATCAGTTTAAACAAAGAAAAGATGTCAGTGGAAGTAGAGAGGAGACAACACATTTAATGATTATTTATCATTATTTTGAAAAATAGTTAACAAAATGGTGACTTGAGTGTGAAATGTGAATGTGAGGAGTTAGCAGAAGCTTGCTTACGATGCCCTCTGGCCTGATGGTATGGTGAAAGGCAAAACTGACTGAGCTGAGCTTCAGATGCAAAGTAGAAGGAAAGGGGTGTGGATTTATATTTTGTATAAAAGTTAGTAATGTATAGTTGCCATGGAGACATCCAATAAAATAAGAAGGCAAAAGAAATTGAAATGGAGATTAGAAAGAAGATCAGCAACTAGGCAGGGTGTTTGTTCAAGGTGGAAGGCTCAAAAGAAAGAATTTGAGTTACTCCCACTTGGTACGATAGAACATTTTATGAAAGCGAATTTATGTGTCTTGGCATTATTCCCCAACCCTCTCCCACCTACACAGATCAATGCGGCCTAGTCATTCCATGACACATTCAGAGTTTTACTCACTGTGGCTGCTACAAAGATCATGGTCATTTTTGGCATCTTTTCATTTTTCTGACAGTATCCCTGAAATTTTTGTCTTATTTTAAATTGTAGGTTCATCATTCTCATATTTTATATATTACTTTTGTGTAGTGGAATTTATTAACTTTTTAAATAAAATCCTTGCTAGTAACAGCATCTTTATTGAAATCAATTTACTAATAAACTAATTTGACACTCATCTTAGTTCTTGATGTATTATAAATACAACATTTAGTTTAACTGAGTGTGTGTTTCTCATCATGGAATCAACTATAAAATATGCCTTGGTTATTTTAGAAGCCTGTGACATTAAAATAATGTTTAAATACACAAATTAGAGAAGCTATTATACACTTTATTTACATGAGAACCTTACAATTATGCTTATGATTGCATATATTTTTTTATCCACTTTTGAAGTGATTTTTGCCCCTTTAAGTCAGAAAACAATGAAGACAGCAAGCAAATGAGTTTTGGTACATAGAATCCAGTGTTTATGATATATTACCATGAACTGCAGTGGTGACATTTGTATGTGTTGTGTAAATTTACATGGCATTCAGCGTTTTTAATTCTAGAGGCACAGGGGGTAAGGGAAAAAACAGATTGTCTTGTTAATTCTTCTAGGCTCCACAATACTTACCTACTATATGTATTTTGATTCTGTGTGGTTGCAAACACAAGAAAATTTAGAATGTGTAGGAGGAAAGTTTATAGCACAGGGAGATAGAAAGTGACTGAGAATATAAACCCTGATTAAATTACAAGTCATGGAAATATATTTCAGCAAACAGATATTGGAAGGAAGATATGAAATCTCTGTTTAATGAGTACACTCTGTAGGATCAATTACCACAGACATGCCAAAGTAGAATAGGTCAGCACTTCACAAATCTGAAAAACAACGGGAGGAATTGTCAAGAGTTGGTCTGCATATGACTATGGCTCTCAAACTGTCGAGAGCATTAGGATCACCCCAGAAAGGATCTGTTACTATCTGGATTGCTGTGGCACACACCCAGAATGTCAAACTCGGTAAGTCTGGAGTACCACCTGAGAATTTGCATTTCTAACAATATCTCAGGTAGTGCTGACACTGCTGGTCTAAGAACCACATTGAGTAGCACTGCTCAAGAGTGAGCCAGACACAAGAGGGACAGAATTTAAACAACTGCTCTCAAACAGGACTATCTGATTTGCTTCTATGAATCCCAATTCAAGGTAATATAGGTATTTGATACTGCATTAAGCTTCCTATTAAATTATGCAATGAAAAACTTCTCTCGATAAATTTTTACATTTTCTGAGAGAGAGCCTCTGGAGATGTTTCTTTTAAACTTGGATGATATAATTGACACAGTGTATTTTGTAATTAGGGTAAAAGAAAGTTAATGCCATGATTTTCCCTACATACTATGGAGGATTTTAAACATCTTAAGCATTGTTTTATTTTTTTTTTCAGTAAGTTAATGCTAGATTCTTACAGAAAGATTTAATTAACTTTATTGAATGAATTGAGAAAAGTTTTTTTGGCAGAAAAACCTCTAATGCTTCAGTGCAAGGGCATCCTTTGTGCCCCTGCTAATCACGGTCCTCATTCTTTATTCTGAAAAAAGGTTGTTCATACTATGAGAAGCAGAATTGGAAGGGAATTAGAGAAGGCTTGTATTTCAGAGAAGGGAGCCTGGGGTAAATAAGCTTGAAACATCACAAGACTTCCTGCCATGCACATTACATTGCATCCAGGAACATTCCTTGTGAAGGGTATTAGGCTTTCAAGAAGGACAGAAGTAAGTGAATATTCTAATTTTCTGTCAATTCAACTGCCAATTCCATGAAAATAAATTAAAAAAAAACATAAACACCTGTGCTGATACTAGAAAAGGCCTGTATTTACATACTTCAAAGTATACTAGTTTGCTAGATAAAACTCAAACTAGTTCAGAAGAGGACTCGAGATACTAATATTAAATTCTGTCATTGGTTGCATAGTGCCTTGAGCATACTGAATTATGAAATTATAAAAGTCTCCAGTTAAGGCAGTTTATGTAAAGTCTTTGTTTTAAAATTAGGGTAAAAAAACAATGTTTATTTTCAAGGCATGGATTTGCATTCATATAATGTCAAGGACAGGAAATCGACTTGTAGTCCAGTTTTTTAACCTCAATCTGTGGAACCCAGGATTACTGAAGAAACTTTTCATTCACCCAAACAGTGTAGTGAACACCTACTATATATAGTGCACCATTTTTCCAAGCTCTGAGGATAATGTAGAGAGCAAAACGTTCAAAGCACAATCCTCATAGAATTTATATTCTAATGAGTTCTTAGGAAGGTGTTGAGGGAAGACACAAATGGAAATAAAAAGAATATCACAAGGCCTGCCTACAAAAATCATCAGGCAATTAGATAGAAAGTGATATTCTAGATAGCATACCATAAATATGCCATCTGGCAAGATCTGAATCACAAAAGAAAAGCAGCACAAAGACGGGGGAAAGCATTCTGATACAGGCAAGAACTAAGGCAGTAGTGTTAAGGTCTGAGTTTTTGATACTCAACAAAGAAGTCTAGCAAGTCTGGACCATAACGAATAGTACAGTGTGGGAGATGTCCAACTCTTTGTGACCCCCAAGGGATGTAGCCCACCAGGGTCCTCAGTCCATGGGATTCTCCAGGCAAGAATACCAACCCAGGGATCAAGCCTGTGCCTCCTGATCTCCTACACGGGCAGACGGATTCTTTACCATTGAGCCACCTGGGAAGCTCGAGTGTGGGAGATGTGATTGGGGTGAACTACGAGCTCCAGATCACAGAGGGCATCACGGGCTAGGAACAGGGTTTAGAATTCCTCGGAAATAAAATGGAAGCCGAAGCTTTTCTTTAAATAGAAGAATGATAAGATTTAAATTGTTAAAAAATCATTTTGACCAATATGAAAGGTAGAAAAGAAGAAATATTGCCGGGGAGGAAGCTAGTTTTATAATTTGTAAGGCATAATTATCACATATAGTAGAAAAAAGAAGAAACGTGTAAACTTTTAAAATGAAGAATCTTTCAGATTAAAATAGTATTCACTGAGTTCAGTAATCTAAGATTCAATTTAGGTAGTATGTTTAGTAATTACTGCTACTGCTAAGTCGCTTCAGTCGTGTCCAACTCTGTGGGACCCCAAAGACCGCAGCCCACCAGCTTTCCCATCCCTGGGATTCTCCAGGCAAGAACACTTGAGTGGGTTGCCATTTCCTTCTCCAATGCATGAAAGTGAAAAGTGAAAGTGAAGTCTCTCTTCACTGACTCTTCTGACTGACTCTGTCTGACTCTTCTGACTGACTCTGACTCTTCACGACCCTATGGACTGCAGCCCACCAGGCTCCTCCATCCATGGAATTTTCCAGGCAAGAGTACTGGAGTGGGGTGCCATCACCTTCTCCAGTTTAGTAAATAAGCTTACCACAAATATCTTCTTCAACTTTAGAGGTAGAACTTAATTACAAATTGTTAAGGGTGTTCTGACCTCGTGTAAATGAATTTTTACCATGATTGATTTCTTTATAAACAATTTTCAATTCAAAGTAAAACCATTATACAGATGTAGACAATTGTTTTTATATTTTCACTATTGATAAAAAATAATCCTTCCTAATAGGTACAACAAACATGAACCACTAGAAACATGTTTTTCCAATATGTAGAATTAATTAATTAAGAACTCACTAGCTGATTAATGATTAATAAAGCCAATCTCCACTTAAACCAACCTGTAACACTTAATGATCCTTAATGATATTCCACTGAAATTCCAAAATGAAATGACCTCTATTATAAAGTTGATTTAGGCCTTGTCTATTCTACACTCTCCAATGAAAAATGATGATGATACACAGTGTTCTTCCAGTGTATCTTAGAACCAGGAATAAAAGTGCTTCCTAAACAAGAATGAGTTATAGGATTTAATTCCAGCTCTGGCAATGATTCATTGGATAACCTTGGAAAAGTTACTTCAACACTCTCTGGTGGTTTCCTAGTTGTAAATGGGGATATTAACCATTTGCCACTGAATTCCTAAGCCTGACTTATGGGATAGTAGTTTCTTACTAAGAATTTTAAAATGAAAACTTTATGCTAAGCTAGACATTCTTAATAAGTACAAGTAAACAAACTGAAATATATAGGGTAACTAAAAACATTTTAACAAGATTTTATGTTCCAGGTACAAGGTTATACACAGAACAGTAAGATGATCTCAAGGACACCATTTTCAAGCTAAAAAAGTAGGCTCACATGAAAAGTATATTTACAGCATGGTGCATGCTATTGAGAATGACTGACCACTAGAATATAAAAGTCATGAGACAGGAGACCTCATCTTTCTTGTTCAGTGTTTATGGTCCACCACTTGGAACAGTGCCTGGCACTTTGGTCATTCAATATTCATTCATTAAGTAAATATTTATTGAATTTCTACCATGTACCAGTCACAGTTCCAGAACGGGAGATATTAGCATAGACAAGATAACACCTTTGACCTCAGACAGTTTATATTGTACTATGGGAGACAGGCAATAACAAATAAACAAGACACAGCAATTTAATGCCAAGTAGTAAAAAGTGCTCTAAAGAAATAGAGTGTATAAGATGAAAATAGTGTCGCGGGTTGCCATTTTAGCTGCTTTGATCAGAAAGACTTCTCTGAAGAGGCCACAATTGAATAGTGACCTAAAAAATACAAATAACTGAAACATGAGCATACAGGAGAGAATGTCCTCCGGCAAGTGCAAAGGTCCTGAGGCAGGAGAGACTTTAGCATGCTGCAGGGATGGGAAATTGTTTTTAGTTAATGAAAAATTAGTTTATGGTGGAAGCTGACTTTTGTCAAAGGCAATGGGAAAATGTTGGTGGGTCTCAAACAAGGGAGTGATATGATCAGACTTGGGTATTTAAAAGATCCCTCTGACTTCCCTATAGAGAACAGATTGTAGGTGAATAATAATGGAGCAGTGAGACCAGTTAAGACTGTTACATTGATCCAGATAAGGGGCCCTGGCAGTTCATGTGGAGCACTGAGGTGCTGAAAGTGTTCAGGTTTGTCATTTAAATTTGACACCTACCTTCAATTTAGAGTTAGTAGTATTTGCTGTGGATTAGATGTGAGGTCCCCCAGAGAATGAGAAGTCAGATGTCTGGCTTTATGTCCTGAGCAGCTAGATGGATGGAGCTATCATCTGGGGAGGGTAAGATTAGGATGGAGAAATAAACAAGAGATCAACTGTGGAAATACTGTGATTGAGAAGATTTGAAAAATCCAAATGGAGATTTGTTATATATGAGTCGGGGGCTCTTTGCTAAGTCCAATACTAAAAATGCTCCTGGAGGAAAAAAAAGCGGGGGGGGGTGCAGACTGGGATTAGAAACAGTGTTACTACACTAGTAAGAAGGCATGGTCATTATTAAAAGTAGGTCTTCTTGACTCCAGTTTGGTTCCTTTATCAGTACCCTTCTACCTAAACAGGCTTTTGTGTATGTGCTAAGTCATGTCAGTGGTGCCAAACTCTTGGAATCCTATGGACCATAGCCCACCAGGCTCCTCTGGTCCATGGGATTCTTCAGACAAGAATACTGGAGTGGGTTGCCATGCCCTCCTCCAAGGATTGAACCTGTGTCTCTTAAGTCTCCTGCATTAGCAGGTGGGTTCTATACCACTAGCACCACCTGGGAAGTCCTTCAAGTATTCTCAATGATCCCAACTTAAACTGACAGAGAAAGGATTAACCACTGAGTTGGCAAATGTAAAATACTTCAAGGCTCCTTCAAAAAAGACATCTATAACCCCTGAAATTATCTGGAAATGACTTACTTACAGGTATTATTTTCAAAGAGCGTGATTATTTATATAGCAATGTTCTGGCAGAGAACCACACAGCACCTGTTTCCCTCTTCTGACAAACAGGGGCAAAATACTGAGGTTGGTTTGTAATTAACCACTTTGATCTACTCCTGGCAAGGCATTCTTCATCATCTTTGCATTATAATACAAGTAGCACCTTTGAATTGAAAGCATTTATCTATAGAAAAGAACATAAACACTCACATACTGAGGGACCAAATTGCAAATTAGCAAAAATCAGCAGCAAACAGTAAGAGGGTGCTTCAGAGCACTGAAATACAACTTATCTTCAATCAGCTCAACTGAATTTTATTTTGTATGACAGTTTAACCCATACTTATTTTGGTCTTAATTTCTGACTGATATTAAGTGATTCTGTTCATGACTACTAACAGTACATATGAATAACACATGGACAAGTTGATAGGTAAATATATTTAATACCCATGTGCAGTACCTTTGTGAAGTAAGAAGAAAATAATATTTGGAAAGAAGAAAACCAGAAATGAGGCATTCTATTAAAGCAAGGGTAGAGGCAAAAGTGAAGCTGGGGTATAAAACTCCCATGTGGGTCAAAATCAGGTGTACTTAGATCAAATATGTAAAACTAGGAAATAAGATATTTATCATTTCTACATGCTGTGCTGTGCTTAGTCGTTCAGTCATGTCCAACTCTTTGCAACCCATTAGACGCAGCCCACCAGGCACCTCTGTCCATGGGATTTTTCAGGCAAGAATACTGGAATGGTTGCCATTTCCTTCTCCAGGGGATCTTCCCTAGCCCAGGGATCTAATCTGTGTCTCCCTGTCTCCTGGCTCACAGGCAGTTTCTGTACCTGCTGAGCCATCAGATAATAACCATCTAAAATGAACTTGCACAATAATCAGATACTATAAGAAAATGGCATTTGAAATCTAGCCTTTCCACTTCACTTTGTTGTTATAATGAATAAAAACAATTATTTAGGCATAATGTTTTTAAAATTATGGCTGCTGAAGACAGTGTGTGAGTATAAAATGTGTATAATGTATATAATATAACGTGTTTAAGATGCTACACACAGCATACCCACACACACACACACACACACATGCACGATTGGGGTCGGGGAGGGAAGAGAGAAAGGGAGACAAAGTTATTATAACAGGCAAACAAACAAGAGAAAATCCGTTACATAAGACATGTTTGCTGGGGCTTTCACCTGGAGAGCTTCTCCAGGTGGAATCTGAAACTGGCCCTAGGACAAGGAGGGCAAGGAGAGACCCCAGAAGAGGCAGAGGGCTCCAGACTGGTGCCAGGCAGTTTTAATAAGCAAGGGAATTTACATACAAATTGTCTTGGGCAGCCACAGAATGAGTAGATCTCTATTCCTGCCCACCAGAATCATCAAGTTTCTGTAGAGATCTTAACTAAATTCAGTCACATAAACCATCCTGAAGATCTTAACAACACCTTACTCTCTCAAAGCTGTGTCCTTGGGGCAGCTTCTACTCTAGGAAGGCAAGTAGAACTCATATTCCAAGGACAGGAGAGATGGTGAGGAGACTGATTGACCCTGGTGGTCAAGTCATCTCAGTTACCTCCTCAGTAATGTTCCACTGTGATCCAAGCTGATACTATCATTTAGGAATGAAAGTATCCTTCTTCTGGACCTAGAACCCTATCATGACCTGAGATATTTTAAAGAGTACATTGCTTCTCCAGAGTTCTAGATGTACGAGTGTCATGCACATAGTAGGAACTCAGTGAATAACCTATGTAGAATCCTCTTTTAAGTATATGTGGCTTTAAAAAATTATTATAATCTACTGAATAGGATGTAATAAGAAAATCTCAGTTGTCAATTACACACTATATGAAAGAATTGATAAATATTATATATGATCATAGGTAGCCATATATAAAATAACTGCCTTCCATAAAGTAATCTTGATATCTCACATATTTCTAAATCTTCTCACTCCAGAATCTTCCATTGTATTTTATGACTGGCCAAGCAATAGTAGAAAAAATATAATGAAAAACCAATCTGCAGATTCATAATAAAATTAGAAGCCTACAGAATCATTATTGGGTCAATATGTGAATGTATTATTAATATTTAACTAGCTCAATGTGAATTTCTCATTAGTTTCTGCTCAGCTAATATGTTTCCTTAATATGTATAGACATTAAATAAATAATAATTTAACCTTAAGACATGAGAATAAGTTTATCATAAAAGTAACAACATACATGGTCATTTTCAAAATATACATCTTTAAAGACATGGTAATATCTTAGTTGCAAAAGCTAATGACATTTTATCACAAATGTTATTTGGGGAAACAATTTAGAACCATTAGTATCTATACCATTAGAAATAGATAATAAAATGAAAATCATCTGGAGTCATACCTGCATGGTAAGTGATGAAATCAAGGCAGAATTGGGTTAAATGAATGTCCATGGTCACGGAATTTGTAGGGAAAAGACCTAAAACTAATTAATACCTGATCAACACTCTTCTCACTAGACTGTGCTATAAAATAAATTTTAAATCCAATTTATGAATGTACAGTCTATTATGAATATCAAGCCTCTCATTGCTGAGTTTTTCTTCCTTTTTTCAATTTGACTCGCTGCTTTTTGTATAATCTAAAAATATTAAAATCTTCAGAACCATGTGGAAGTAATAAACTGAATGCCTTTATATTCCAGTATCATGGAAATGTCCTTCACCTTTTGTATTCTAATTGCATTTACATAAGATCTGGTATAACATGCATGTAACCAAATGCAGAGATGAGTTTGAGTGTTCATACTATGATCAGCAGACAATTTATCGCTAGTATTATTTAAAACTATACATCCTGCCCTGATCTAAATATGCAGTTTGAATGTAATTTTGATCCCATAAAAATACAATAATTGTAGGTTAATGATATTAATAAGTACATAATTTGGTAACTTAAATTAAAATTTTAATAAGTTTTAAAAAAATCCTTGTAGTGTTCTCACAAGAGAAAGCATTCTCCAACTGGTAAATGCCAACAATGAATTTGTGATCCATTATGGAAGCAGGTATTTGAGAAGTCTTTTTTTGTTAAGGTAGAATAATGCAACTGATGTAACAGAGAGAGAAGCAATGTAACATGCACACACAGGACAGATAATTACTACCTGAAAAGATCAAGGGTGATCACCACAAGAGGTGGTCCTTGAAGTAAACCACACAGGCTTGAGTGGCTCAGTTCAGTTCAGTTGAGTCACTCAGTTGTGTCCGACTCTTTGCAACCCTATGAATCGCATCATGCCAGGCCTCCCTGTCCATCACCAACTCCCAGAGTTCACTCAGACTCACGTCCATCAAATCAGTGATGCCATCCAGCCATCTCATCCTCTGTCGTCCCCTTCTCCTCCTGTCCCCAATCCCTCCCAGCATCAGAGTCTTTTCCAATGAGTCAACTCTTCACATGAGGTGGCTAAAGTACTGGAGTTTCAGCTTCAGTTGAAAGAAATCCCAGGGCTGATCTCCTTCAAAAGGGACTGGTTGGATCTCCTTGCAGTCCAAGGGACTCTCAAGAGTCTTCTCCAACACCACAGTTCAAAAGCATCCATTCTTCATGCTCAGCTTTCTTCACAGTCCAACTCTCACATCCATACATGACCACTGGAAAAACCATAGCCTTGACTAGATGGACCTTTGTTGGCAAATAATGTCTCTGCTTTTGAATATGTTATCTAGATTGGTCATAACTTTTCTTCCAAGGAGTAAGTGTCTTTTAATTTCACGGCTGCAGTCACCATCTGCTGTGATTTTGGAGCCCAAAAAGATAGTCTGACACTGTTTCCACTGTTTCCCCATCTATTTCCCATGAAATGATGGGACCGGATGCCATGATCTTTGTTTTCTGAATGTTGAGCTTTAAGCCAACTTTTTCACTCTCGACTTTCACTTTCATCAAGAGGCTTTTCAGTCCCTCTTCACTTTCTGCCCTAAGGGTGAGGTCATCTGCATATCTGAGGTTATAGTGGTATATAAATGGCTAGTGGTATATGAGTGGCTAGGGTATATAAGTGGCTAGTGGTATAGTAAGTGTATAAATTAGAAAATAGTATTGGCATGATATACAGCTTTTGAAAAATTTATTAAACTTAACTTTTACATTTAATATTTATTTTAGCAAATAAAGTATATGTATAATGTAATAGGAAAATATTACTGCATATTCATAACCCTTTAAAGTAGTCCACTGTTCTATATCCCATCACCTCTGTGTTCCTGCTAGAGATAAAACTTTAAGCTCTTTAGTTCATTTTTACCATGTTCCTAAATAATGTACTCTTTTCTTTTTACTGATTGTAATTGTAGGTAATTTCTACTGATTTTTTATTTGGAAGATGAGATCTATGTTTCCCTTTCATTAACAAAGAATAAATGTCCCATTATTCAGTATAATTCTATTATATAATGTGGGGTAAATCAGTAATCTAGACTATCTAGACTTGATTAGATTATTTAAAAATCTAACTGAAATCTGGCTGAATCAATAGCCAAGTCCAAATTTTAATAAATACAACATGTCTATGCTTGCTATTGAACAGATTAACAAGCTTCACCTTCAAGCTGTACTCCCCTGTAGACGTTTCTGTGTTAGGGGATTTTATTTTTTGGGTGCCAGTCAATTTTCTAATTAGATACATTCATAGTCTCAAAGAAATTTTAAAAGTATAATCACATTTATCACAACAGTCTTCAAGACAAGTGGGACAGGCAGGAAACTTAAAGAGTAGAAAGGTAAAATGTGGATGTATTTATAGAGCCAGCTAGTAGCAGAAATGTGAGATAATCTGGAGTGAATCTGTGCCATTCAGGATTATGGCTCAATTTAAAATGATATCTTATTCCCTCCTACCACCCTCCACCAAATGCACTGCCCCCAATATCACTTTACCCAAATTACTCTAATTTTATAATAGGTTAGCTTCTGATGTAAGTCCACAATGTTGTTCTTCTTCACAAAACTGCCTACTCTTGACCCTCTTTTTCTATCCCATTGATATTCTCTTTGTGATATGATGTTGTCATTATACAATCCTTTGTGTGTGTGTGTGTGTGTGTGTGTGTGTGTGTGTGCGCGTGTGTTTCTTTGGCATTGAAATTCCCTCAAAAAACTCAGGAGGTTTCTTACCTATTTACTTCCCATCAGTTACATATACTGCTCATCACACATGCTGTTTTTCCTTCAAGAAATAATCTTCACACTTGCTAAATATCTCTATTTATAATCTGCAAAACCATAAATCACCAAATGTCTCTCAAGGGATTAATGAGCAAACAAACATGGAACAGCCAAGCAGTGGATGCTTCAGCAATAAACAAGAATGAAATGCTAATATACTCAGCAACTTGGCTAAACCTCAAATGAATTTTGTTGAGTAAAAGAAGCCAGTCTCAAATGGTTCCACAATTTATAATTCCATTTGTAAGACATTTTCAAATAGAAAAAATGAGGTTAGAGAAGTTGTGACCCCAAAAAGTTCTCAAAGTGAGATTATTGTGGGTGATAGGAAAATTCTATCATGACCACAGTGGTAGTTACACAAATCTATAAATGTGCTTAAGGAATGATGCTAAAGCTGAAACTTTACTTTGGCCACCTCATGCGAAGAGTTGACTCATTGGAAAAGACTCTGATGCTGGGAGGGATTGGGGGCAGGAGGAGAAGGGGACGGCAGAGGATGAGAGGCTGGATGGCATCACTGACTCAGTGGACATGAGTTTGAGTGAACTCCGGGAGTTGGTGATGGACAGGGAGGCCTGGCATGCTGTGATTCATGGGGTCGCAAAGAGTCAGACATGACTGAGCTACTGAACAGAACTGAACTGAAACTAATACAACTATAACTCCTCTCATCAGAGAGAGAGGAAGAGAGAAAGTCAATATTAGTATATATTATCTTCAAAAAACAGAATTTAATAAATGATATTCAAATATCAAGGCAGATATTGTACATCATTCTATCTTGGTTAACTAAAATTCTTGACAAAAGACAGGTACTATTTGCAATTAGGATATATGAGTTATCCTTAGACATTATTAGAGACAGTCCAAAACAAAAAGTTTAAAACAGAGAGCTCTTTTGGAAGTCTTAAAGGGTTGAAAGCACATACAGCTCTGAAGATTTTAGAATCTTTTAGAATCAGAGATCATCTTTAGACAAATACTTTCCATTGAAGACCAAATGATAAGACAGTTATTAACTCAGTGGTACTCTTTGCAGTTATAAATAAACCTTACATTTATATGTTAGATTATGCTGATGAGTGTCATCTGTTTCAATACACATCATTGATTTATAATTTGCTTGGAGCTATCTCATCTAGAGGGGAAAAGCTTAAGTCTTCAGAGAGACTCTGATGTTGGAGATTTAGGGTGTTGATTGGAAAACAGAATCTTGGTCAATTTGACCTTTTGGATTTCTCAAACCACATTACATATTTCTCTTACATAATAAATATTGACCTTTTTTGATAGTGTACAACTGAGTTCATCTAAAAACATCTTATTAAAAAGGATCAGAGTTTAATATAGAGGATTTCACTTTTAAATTACATATGGCCTGATTGCTAATCAGTCCCAAATGTTAGTCACCAATTTTTTTGAAATTGAAAAGTATATGGCAGCTTAAAAAATAAAATGCAGTCAATATTACAAAACCTTTAGTTTATAACATTTAATTTAAAAGCTCTAACTATATATCATTTCAAGGTAATGGAAAATCCTAGTTTTTAAGAAACATTAACTGATTAGACAGTGAACTCATGTACACCTGTGGTGGATTCATGTCAATGTATGGCAAAACCAATACAGTATTGTAAAGTAAAAAAATAAAATTAAAAAAAAAAAGATCTTTCAAACACTATGGAAAACTCCATAGGAAAGTCAAGTTACTAGAATATGAGATATCTGTACTATTAATAGACCTATCTAATTTTCAGAAAGTATACTGAAAGGACTACCCAGAATAGTTCTCACAAAAGATTAAAACTCACCTCAATCTAAAATTTAGTTTGAGTGATCTGACTTCACACTAACTGCCTGCCTGTATCAGGTAGAGCTCTTCATAAAATCTGGATAAACTGACAAAGATTAAAAAGAAAGACACTGTTCAATAATACTAGGTATATCAAGGAATAGCAAACAAAAATCTTGCAATAATTAAAAGGATAATAAAGGAATATCAAACACAACATAATATTTTTAATTTAGAAGAATTTAATTCTTTGAAAAAAATAAAGTCCAGAAAGCAGCCAAGAAGACGTAGTGCTGGTCTTATGACTATTAAAGAAATTGGGTTTGCAATTTAAAAGTTTTAGAAAAGGAAATCTCCATGCCCAGATGATTTTAGTGGATAATTTTACCAAGCATTAAAAGAAGAAATCAACTTCAATTTCACACAATCATTTCCAGAAATAGAAGAGGAAACATTTCACAATTCATTTTATGAGGCCAGGATTACCCTAGTGCCCATGTGCCCAAACCAAAGTTAGCACAAAACAAACAAACAAAAAAAAAACCTCAAGAATTTAGACACAAAAAGCCCTCACAAAATTTTTATCAAAGTGAATTCAAAAATGTTTAAAAATCAGAAAACCAAATTTAGTTTTGAAAGAAGAAATAAATGGTATCTCTTTTTAGACAATATTACTGTCTCTGTCTATAGAAAATCCCAAGGAATTTACAAAAAAAAAAAAAAAGGAATCACCTAAACATAACAAGTGAGTTCATTAAGGTCATAGGACACAAGATCAACATAGAAAAATCGCCCATATTTTTAGACATCAACAATGAACAAGAGGAAACAGATCAAAATCACAATACCATAGTTTTTCCAATGTAAATAATAGAAATAAGTCTAACAAAACATATACAGGTTCTGAATGAGGAAAATTATGAAATGCTCATGAAAGAAATCAAAGACCAAAATTATTGGAGAGGTATATTGTGTTCATGTGTTGGAAGAATGAATAAAGTTAAAGATGTCAATTCTATGTTAACTGAGTAGTTTAGTACAATTCCTTACAAAATCTCAGGGTGTAAACATAAATGAAATCTCTACTGGAAGATATAGATAAGCTTATTCTAAACTTTATATAGAAAGGTAAAAGTCCTAAAATAGTCAAAACGATTTTAATTCCAATAAATAGTGCTAGAGTAATTGTATTTCCCTCAACACAAACAGATCACAGATTGAATGTAAAACATAAAACTGTAAAACTAGGAAATGAACAAAGTAGAAAATCTTTGAGATGTAGAATTTGGCAAATAATTTATAGGCTTGACACCAAAACCAAGATCTGTGAGGGGGAAAAACTGATAAATTGATAAAATGATAATTGTTAAACTGATAAATTGATAAACTAAAAGCTTCTGATCTGAGAAAAACCTGTTTGCAATATGAAAAGACAAGGTACACACTGGAGGAAATATTTTCAAATCATATGATGGACAAAGATATTGTACCTGGAATACACAAATACCTCTTAAAATTCAACAGTAAAACAAACAAAGGAATTCAATTAGAAAATGGGCAAAAAACATAAATAGATGTTATACTGAAAAGGATCTATAAATGGCAAATAAACACATGAAAAGATATTCAAGTTCCTTAGCAATTAAGGAATTGCCAACAATAACCATCACTATCACTACAAACTTATCAAAATGGCAAAAATGAAAAATTGTGATAATATCAAATGCTTGTGAGGGTTTGGAGAAAGTGGATGACATAAATTGTTACTGAGAATACAAAATGGTCCAGTTACTCTGGAAAACAGCTTGGTTTTTTTTTTTTTTTTAAGCTAAAAATGGATACCATACAACCTAGCAATTTCACTCTTTGGGCTTTCGTTGGCAGAGAAATGAAGACTAAGTTTCATATAAAAAGTTACACACAAATATTCATGGCAGCTGTATTTATAAAAGCCATAAATTGGAAACAATCCAATGTCCTTCAGAAGCTGAATGATTAAATAAACTATGGTACACCCATTCATACCTTGGAACAGGACTTGCTGTTGTTTAGTCACTAAGTCCTGTCTGACTCTTTTGGGACCCCATGACTGCAGTCCACCAGGCTCCTCTGTCCAAGGGATTTCCCAGGCAAGAATACTGCAGTGGGTTGCCACGTCCTTCTTCAGGGGATCTTCGGGACCCAGAGATTGAACCTATCTCCTGCACTGGCAGGCGGATTCCTTACCCCTGAGCCACCAAGGAAGATCCTACCATGGAATACTACCCAGCAATAAAATGAATGATTCATTAATCAGTAAGGAATGAACTATTCATATATCTAACACCTTGGATTAACCTTAAGGAAATTATACTGAGAGAAAAAAAGAAGCCAGTCTCAAAATGATGTAAACTTCATGGCTTCATTTTTGTAAATCTGTGAAACATTAATATACAGGTGAACTGATCACAGATCCTGAGTGTTGGGGATGGAATGGGAAGGGATGGGTGTGGCTATGACAGTGTTATACAAGTCAGCTTATGGTGGTGTACAGTTGAACATCTTGATTGTGATAGTAGTAAATAAAGTTCCATATGTGATATAATTGCATATACAAACACACAAATGAATGCTTGCATACTCATAAAATCTGAATAAGCACTATGAATTATATCAGTATTATTTTGTTGGCATTGGTATAGTACTGTTGGATTGTTGTATCGAGTATTAACAGTGCAGAGACTGGGAAGAAACTACATGAGACTTCCCTGTATACATTTCTCTCCAATAAATCTGTGAATCTATAGTATTAAGAAAATTAGTCAGTCGTGTCCGACTCTGCCATCCCATGGACTGCAGCCCACCTGGCTCTGTCCATGGAATTTTCCAGGCAAGAATAGTGGAGTGGGTTGCTATTCCCTTCTCCAGGAGATCTTCCCAACCCCGCGATCAACCCTGGGTCTCCTGCATTGCAGGCAGATTCTTTACCATCTGAACCATCAGGGAAGACCACTTAAATCTACAATTATTTTAAAAAATTAAACAAATATTCCTGTAGAATATCAGGCATTAAAACCTTAGTTTATACCTGCCACAGTGCACCTGAACTTATCAAGGGCTTCAAAACCCTTTCAGTACCACCTAAGGTAGATTTCAGAGAAGGCAATGGCAACCCACTCCAGTACTCTTGCCTGGAAAATCCCATGGACGGAGGAGCCTGGAAGGCTGCAGTCCATGGGGTCGCTGAAGGTCGGACATGACTGAGCGACTTCACTTTCACTTTTCACTTTCACTAAAGTAGATGTACACATGTGTGCTCAGTCACTTCAGTTGTGTCCAGCTCTTTGCTACCCTATGGGCTGTAACCCACCAGGCTCTGCTGTCCAATGAATTCTCCAGGCAATAACACTGGAGTGGGTTGCCATGCCCTCTTCCAAGGGATCTTCCAGACCCAGAGATTGAACCCTCATCTCCTGCATCTCCCTCACTGCAGGTGGCTTCTTTACCACTGAGCCACCAGGGAAGCCTTAAACTAATGATAGACTGGATGGCATGGAATGTTCTTGACATTAATAATTCTCCTTTAACACTCATTTAACAGATATGGTGAATATTATCATGTATTTGGGGTCTGTAGGTACCTGGTTTGCCTAGTGGGAGAGTGGTGGTCAAAAACATGCTACTCTATGGCCCCCTGAAGCTCCTTATTATCCAATCCACTCCCTCTTCCTTGTAGATACTGCTTCACTTGGCCCCTTAACCTAGGCATCTTTGAATCTCAATTGTATTAAAGAGAGTAGAATATAAAAGTTTCGAATTACCTTGGGGAGACTAGGAGAGTGCATAGGACTTCCCTGTACATTTATGTGTAACACCCTGGAATTTATAATTACTTTTAAATTAAAATCTTCTAAAAAAACCTCCTTTTTTATGGAAAGTATCTTTATTTTTTACCACTTTTAATTTTCAATTAGAGGATATGTGTTTTACAATATTGTGTTAGTTTCTGCTGTACGACAACATGACTCATCTACAAGTATACACATATCCCCTCCCTCCGACCATGCACCCCGTCCCACAAAGAGGCACCTTTGGTCATCATTTGCTTTGGTAGTGATAAAGAAGCTGCAAAGTCCCTGCTAAATCAGTTTAGCAAGTATCCCTACCCTTAACAGGGGATACCTGATCACCTTCTGTATCTGATTAAATTCCTCATCCTGTACCCTTAGGATCTGATCATTCTTGCTTACCTTCAATGACCTTTGTCAAGTTGGTTTAGCCAGAATGCCCTGATGTTTCCTCTTAATGATTTTTCACCCACAGACCCAAACTCTGCTCCTTAAAAAAAAAAAAAAAAGTTTGTTTTGTTTTTTTTTTTTAGCTTTACTTCACACCACTTACTTGGACATTGCAATTCTATTCAATGCAAAAGTCTATTTTTCCCTTCTCCAACTTCAAGAGTCTGAAAGACTACAACATGAATTCATTTATTTATTCATTCTTCAATAACTATTTGTCACAAGTTTGCCATGCTACAGACATGATTACTGAAACTAGAGAGGCAGTGATGAAAAAAAAAATCAGCAAAACCTCTGCCCTCATCCTTCAGGTATTCATCTACTAAGGTAAACAAATATGAACAGACAAATAACTGAGCAAGAACATTACAAATTCTGCTAAGTCTTATAAAGAAAAAGTAAGAACTATTTGTTGATGAAAGGATACAAAGTATTATAGAAATGCTTCTATTTTAGGTGAAATAATATCATCAGAGTTGTACTGTTGGGGAAATGATATTTGAATGAAAGAGAGGAGAGACTGATTAAATTATCTATAAAACAATGATTGCCTAGATCATGAGGTAGAAAATCTCAAGTAGATTAAGACTGGCCTGGCTAGAAAGAATAAGTGGTATAGGATAAAGAGTAATATGGGAAGTAGGAAATGGGTGCAGTGATGATCAGTTCTGAAGACTGATCATCTTCAGTAAGCCATAGAAGGAATCTGGATTTCTTTGTTGAGTGTAGTATTAGAAAGTAGCGAACATGGGAGTGATCTGCTCTGATGAATAATTTAAAAAAATCATTTTGGCCACTCTTTAGAAAAAATTATGAAAAAGAGAGACTAGGAAGTTAAGGGATAATGATGGCATAGAAATGTTAGGTTATGTAAAAGTAAAGTGGTAACTTCATTTTGATGTGACTTTTAAAAATAATTTGTAATAGGTGTGATTGGTTTTAGAAATATGCTTAGATTCTCAGATATGCTGAATATTTGTCTTAACTTCATATATTAGAATATTTTTCCCTATTTGATGAGTTTTCATGAACATTTTCATAGAAAAGTTTATAATTTGGTGTTAGATCTCTCAAGATTTTTCCATAACTCTATCCTCTCTATCTACCTATATACATATATATAATTCATTTCTACTCCTTGTTTTTTTAATATCGTATTTCTATGTCAAGAAGCTGGAGATCTTGTGTCTTCACCAAATGGCAGGCTCCACTTTGCTAATTACCACTGGGCAATTAGTCTTATTAAAATAATAATTACACCTGCATTTGGCTAATTTGAGGAGTAATTGCCCAATTTCAGCCATAATTATTCATTTGGGTCTATTTTTCTGGCACAATTTCATTGTCATGAGAAACAAACAAAACTTCTGTGGTAGTTGCTTCTTCTACAATTTGCTTACCAATGAGCCTGCCTTCTGAATATACTTGTTTCAGGTGAATACTTCAAGAAAGTTTTGTGAGTACCCTTGGGAATTTCCTGTATTTGTGCAAGGGGAATAATTTCCCTCTGTCTGAAGATACTCAAATGTTTTTTAAATAGCTATATTTCATTTAAAAACAACTTACAGAGTCTAGAAAGAAAATTAATGAAACTTGATTCTGAATATCAGAATTATCCACTTACAATTAACCATCAGTTTGTCTGTTTCTCCACACCATCAAGACAAACAATTACAGACACGACTGAGCAACGAACTGGACTGAACTGACCCACATGACACCACCTACTAACTGATGGTATTCGGCTACACCTGATCTCTATGCTGCTGGAAAACAGTAAGAGCTAAAAAATGCCCCCACATGTTTGTGCTTTGGAAACCTCTGATAACCCTACTCTCATATATTCCAAGATAAAACCTGTTTCTGTTATTTTTTTGACTTCCATGAGGTAGGTGAATGACTCCCTTATATACCTGCCTTTCTAAATCTTCAGGCCCCTCCTATTCTTTGAGATATTTCTCATTAATGAGCATTCATTCTACCACAATAGGCTGAATAAAATCAGTCCCTAGTTGTCTGGTGCATTTGTTTTTCATATAATAAGTTGAAATCTGTTTTTAAATCTAGTGAACTAAGTAGGAAACAAAAATATATCTTACCATTAAATAGAAACATTGTTGCTTACAGATGTACATGTGTTAGGGAAAATATATTGTTTGAAACCACCCACCATGGCCAGACACCATAGTAACTATTTGCATGAGTTGTTTTAAAACAGGAGGTCCTGCTAAGGAACACGGAACTAACAATCCACCACCAACTGGAAGAGTTCAGGAAGGGTCAAAAGGCAATACCACGTGTCCAGCCACCTCCCAGAATCCTTCTCGCTGGCATCCATCTCAGCTGAACAAGGCATGTACCACCAGGAAGGGCTCTGAGTCAGAATGATTGGCTAAAGACAACATGGAAACTAATCCCATCACCATAAAACCTGAGACTGGAGCCATGTGGCAAAGCAGTTCTCCTGGGTTCCCTTACTCTACTGCTCTCTGCCCAGGTGCCCCTTCCCAGTAAAATCTCTTGCTTTGTCAGCACATGTGTCTCCTCAGACAATTCATTTCTGAATGTTAGATAAGAGCCCACTTTCAAGCCCTGGAAGGCATCCCCCTCCCTGCAATACATGGATTGTCAAAATCATGAAAGGGCACATTTAAAGGTGACATTTAAAGAAATATCTATATCTATTCTATGTAGAAACATTAGTAGGGTTTTTTCTCATAGCTACCAAAGTCAGATGATGGAATAGTATTTTCATTCTTATAATGAAAGCTTGTTTTTATAGATTGAAAGTTTAGGTAGAATCATATGTTTCAGTTTAAATTTTTTAATGAATCAAGTGTTAAATTTCAACTATTTCCATAAAAAAAGAAAAATATATAAGTACTTAATAGTGGGAAGCAATACATAATAAAAATTCAGAAGAAATGGCTAACTAGAAATTTAAAATATCCATACAAACTTATTAAAATACGTTTTAAGTGAAAATAAAAGGGCAAACATCATTGAAAAATATTTGCTAAGATGTAATATTCAGAATTGTCAATATTGTTTATAAAAAATACCTGGGATACAACCAATGGTCAGCAGAGCAAAAGGGAAGAAACAAAAGCAGAGGGAAAAAGTTAAATGATTATTTAACCTATTCATCATATAGAAGTGTGAAGCATTTGTCACTCAGTTGTGTCTGACTCTTTGTGAACCCATGGACTGTAGTCCACCAGGCTCCTCTGTCCATGGAATTCTCCAGGCAAGAATACTGGAGTGGGTTTCCATTCCCTTCTCCAATTCATCATATTGAACAGAAAGATAAATTTAAATAATAATGAAATATTTTCCTATCTGTTAAATTGCTGATTTCCTCTCCTCATTTGGCAGACTAAATTATAAAAATTTCGCAAAGAACACTTTCTAAGTGTAAGTCATAAGACTTTAGAGTTTTTAATAGTTCACTGTCATGGTAAAAGTCTACTTTGAAAAAATAAAGCTAAGAAAAATTTTAGGTAAAACCAGTTCTTAGTATAATTTGCAATAGAGAAAAATTGGAAACAAACCAAATATCCATTAAAGGAATAAAATGGTTAAATAAATTTTACCTTACTTATTAAGATATATTATAAAACTTTAACAGACTGCTAATAAGTTACTAATATGGAAAAGTCTCAATATGTAATACTAATTAAAAAATATATCTGTGTGCATATATATATATAATATGAATTAGAAGTTAAGAATGATCTCTAAATATTAAATTTTGGTTAATTTATTACCTATTTTTATTTTATGCATATAAAACCAAATAACATTAAATTGTCTATAATAGATTCCTCAAATATGTAAAAGCCTTAACTGATTACTTATGAAGAACATATGAATTCAGGAATAAAAAGTAAAAATTGCACTGTATAAGACTAGATTTAAAAGAATTATTATTTTCTAAAAGTAAGCTGGTATTGAATGAGTCTTTTGTTGCAGGAAGGGGTACGCCCTGCAGGGCCTGAAGCTGGGCTCTTGTCTAACATTCAGAAATGAATTGTCCGAGGAGTAGGATGTGCTGACAAAGCAAGAGATTTTATTGGGAAAGGGGACCCAGGTGGAGAGCAGTAGGTAAGGGAACCCAGGAGAACAGCTCTGCCATGTGGCAGAGTTGGGTTTTATGGTGATGGGATTAGTTTCCAGATTGTCTTTAGCCAATAATTCTGGGAAGGACCAAAAGTCCTTCCTGGTGGTGCATGCCTTGTTCAGCCAAGATGGATGCCAGAGAGAAGGATTCTGGGAGATGGTCAGACATGAGGTGACCTTTCCTGAACTCTTCTGGTTGGTGGTGGCTTATTAGTTTCATGTTCCTTACCAGGAACTCCTGTTGTAAAAAAAAACTCATGCAAATAGTTACTATGGTGCCTGACCAGGGTGGGTGGTTTCAGTCCATGTGCTTCCCCTAACATTTGATTTTTCTATGGAAAAAAAAAAAAAGTCAAACTATCCCTGAATCAGAATTTTCATATTTAATTCCTAGATTCTATTTTTTTAAACTTAGTCAAGCCTTGTTGAATAGGTTTATTACTCATCTCACTTCTAATTCATGAAATTTAAAGGCAACATAATGTATAGATTATCTTCTTTGGTTGTGATGGAAATGAGAAACTTGAGCTTAAAGACACTTCTATAGGCTTTTTGCAAGCAATTATGCTTAAATGCAGCATAATAGACAAGAAAGGACATAATTGTGCTTGTTAAATGTCCCATTTAACTATCAAAGAAGAGAGTAGAAAAAGAAAAAAAAAAGTATTGTCAGCCATGGAGATATTTTCAGACAATCACAATAATCTGCATTACAATATTCTCTCCTATGAAAAGGAGGACCATAATACCACTGCTCATGCTCACCAGCAACAGCAGTTCAATGATAACCACTCAGATTTGATGCCTTAAATGTGAACATCTGTTTCTATCATTAAAGCTATCAGAGTGCAGTTAATTACTTGTCTTTATCTATTTTCAGTATCTGTAAATATATATTCCAGATATAGAAAAGTAATTCCCATTATTTAAATGATTAATTCTAGCATATACAGCCACTATGTTTATCACACATGCACATAAGTGGTCTCTTCCTTCTTGCACACATAGCTAACATACAAAATCTGTTTCTCATTTAACATTTCCTCATTTGCCACATTTATTGTTATTTTATATACATATTATATGTATGTTCATACATACAACACACATATATAAACATACCCACTGAGATACATACACATTTACAGAGTAAAAGACACATATATATGTGAGTATTCCTCAATTAAAAATTATTTTAACTTAACTAATTTAAAAATTCTTTGAATTCAAAGATTTAAAAAAGCCTACTAGGACCCTTGAATACACCCTTTTTTCCTCTTTATATACATATAAACACAGGGAGAGAATTTGCAGTTCTTTGTTTGAATACAGGGAGAATATAAAATCAAATGTTTTAAAAGATTTCTAGTCAATATTCATAAGTTTTTCTTGTGTTAATATTATATATTTTATAGTATGGTTAGTATAGCATATACTTGTCACAGTAAATGGAAAATGGCATGGGATATAGTAGATCTCTCCATAAATTCTGTATCTAACTTGTAGTTGTCCTTAACTTGAGCTAGTCTAGGAAGACAAAGAAGAAAACAGAATGCATTAGGAAGAATATTTTAATGTAAGAATGAAGAAGAAAAGAGGCTTGAAGATCTATTAGAATAAAGATCTCTAACATTAGGAATTTGTAAATTTTCCCTTTAGAGTTTTTTTTACTAACTTAGCTCTCAAAAACTAACACTTGCTCAGTCTTTTAAATATGCAGAATAATGTGGGGAGATAAAGGCCATAATCTCCATGGAGGATTGTACAGCAGTAACATGATCACAATGAGTCATCTCTGTAAGAGTAACAAGTAGTCTGAAAAAATAACCCAAGAGGTTTCCACTATAGTAGTTACCTTGGTTTGGCAAAACAAACACCTTTCTTTTCTTAAAACGGATGCCTGAATCTGAGGAAATGCAATAACAACATATAGCCTCAAAAAAACTCTCAGTGAAACTCAAGCTGTTGTCCCTGAGAATGACATTGTTATCAGACTGCAGAATTTCAAAGTTGTATATGTTTCTCTCTATATTCTTTGCCATTCTTCTAAGATCTTTACCAAATGTAATATAGATCACAGTAAGTACAGTCTCTATGGAGGTGTCTGTCACTTAGAATTGTTACCACTGAGTCTCAAACAATTTGAGACTGTAAAGAATAAAGATTGAGACAAAACCCTGAGATCTATCACTGATAAGACATAAGCTGACTGACAAGGTGGCTTTAAGTCTTCTTGTCAATATCTTAACAAAGACCCTTAATAGTCAAATTTATGCACAGGGATTTCATCATTCATTGGGGCAGCCCAGGCCCCAAAGGAGGAGCCTCCTGGACAAATAAAGTCTGGAGGAGGAGAACTTGTATTTTGGAGGAAAAGCCTCATCCCCAGGATCAACAATAGCAACTGTGTCAAACATGGCAAATTATTTCTCCAAAAATAACAATCAAATGTAGCAAAGTGAGCATTTATAACAATTTCTCTGGGAAGAGTAAATATACGGTTGACAAGAAGACTGTGGGTGTACTTAAGAAAAACTCCTCTAAGCTCCACAATAAAGAGAACTCCACAAACTGCCAGAATACAGAAAGACCACCACAAATATAGCAATATAAACAAGATGAAAAGGCAGAGGAATACCCAGCAGGTAAAGGAACAGGATAAATGCCCACCAAGCCAAAGAGGAAGAGATAGGGAATCTACCTGATAAAGAATTCTGAATAATGATAGTGAAAATGATCTAAAATCTTGAAAACAAAATGGAGTTACAGATAAATAGCCTGGAGACAAGGATTGAGAAGATGCAAGAAAGGTTTAATAAGGACCTAGAAGAAATAAAAAAGAGTCAATATATAATGAATAGTGCAATAAATGAGATCAAAAACACTCTGGAGGGAACCAACAGTAGGATAATGGAGGCAGAAGATAGGATAAGTGAGGTAGAAGATCAATGAAACAGAGAGGAAAAAAGAAAAACTACTTAAAAGAAATGAGGACAATCTCAGAGACCTCTGGGACAATGTTAATGCCCCAATATTCGAATCATAGGAGTCCCAGAAGAAGACAAAAAGAAAGACCATGAGAAAATACTTGAGGAGATAATAGTTGAAAACTTCCCTAAAATGGGAAAGGAAATAATCACCCAAGTCCAAGAAACCCAGAGAGTCCCAAACAGGATAAACCCAAGGCAAAATACCCCAAGACACATATTAATCAAATTAACAAAGATCAAACACAAAGAACAAATATTAAAAGCAGCAAGAGAAAAACAACAAATAACACACAAGGGGATTCCCATAAGGATAACAGCTGATCTTTCAATAGAAACTCCTCAGGCCAGGAGGGAGTGGAAGGACATACTTAAAGTGAAGAAAGAAAATAACCTACAGCCCAGATTACTGTACCCAGCAAGGATCTCATTCAAATATGAAGGAAAAATCCAAAGCTTTACAGACAAGCAAAAGCTGAGAGAATTCAGCATCACCAAACCAGCTCTCCAACAAATGCTAAAGGATCTTCTCTAGACAGGAAACACAGAAAGGGTGTATAAACTTGAACCCAAAACAGTAAAGTAAATGGCAACAGGATCATACTTATCAATAATTACCTTAAATGTAAATGGGTTGAATGCCCCAACCAAAAGACAAAGTCTGGCTGAATGGATACAAAAACAAGATCCCTATATATGTTGTCTACAAGAGACCCACCTCAAAACAAGGGACACAGACAGACTGAAAGTGAAGGGCTGGAAAAAGATATTCCATGCAAATAGAGACCAAAAGAAAGCAGAAGTAGCAATACTCATATCAGACAAAATAGACTTTAAAACAAAGGCTGTGAAAAGAGATAAAGAAGGACACTACATAATGATCAAAGGATCAATCCAAGAAGAAGATATAACAATTATAAATATATATGCACCCAACATAGGAACACCACAATATGTTAAACAAATGCTAACAAGTATGAAAGGGGAAATTAACAGTAACACAAAAATAGTGGGAGACTTTAATACCCCCCTCACACCTATGGAGAGATCAACTAAACAGAAAATTAACAAGGAAACACAAACTTTAAATGATATGATAGACCAGTTAGACCTAACTGATATCTATAAAACATTTCACCCCCAAACAATAAATTTCACCTTTTTCTCAAGGGCTCACAGAACCTTCTCCAGGATAGATCACATCCTGGGCCATAATTCTAGCCTTGGTAAATTCAAACAAATTGAAATTATTTCAAGCATCTTTTCTGACCACAATGCAGTAAGATTAGATCTCAATTACAGGAGAAAAACGATTAAAAATTCCAAAATATGGAGGCTGAACAACACGCTGCTGAATAACCAATACAGTATACTAACACATATATATGGAATTTAGAAAGATGGCAATGATGACTCTGTATGCAGGACAGCAAAAAAGACACAGATGTGTATAGCGGACTTTTGGACTCAGAGGGAGAGGGAGAGGCTGAGATGATTTGGCAGAATGGCATTGAAACATGTATAATATCATGTAAGAATCAAATTGCCAGTCTATGTCTGATGCAGGATATGGCACGCTTGGGGCTAGTACACGGGGATGACCCAGAGAGATGTTGTGGGGAGGGGGGTGGGAGGGGGGTTCATGTTTGGGAACGCATGTACACCCGTGGTGGATTCATGTCAATGTATGACAAAACCAATACAGAATTGTAAAGTAAAATAAAAAATAATTAATTAATTAAAAAAAAGAAATCAAAATATGCATAGAAATGAATGAAAATGAAAACAAAACAATCCAAAACCTGTGGTACACTCTAAAAGCAGTGCCAAGGGGAAGGTTCATAGCAATACAGGCATACCTCAAAAAACAAGAAAAAAGTCAAATAAATAACCTAACGCTACACCTAAAGCAATTAGAAAAGGAAGAAATGGAGAACCCCAGAGTTAGTAGAGGGAAAGAAATCTTAAAAATTAGGGCAGAAATAAATGCAAAAGAAATAAAGAGACAATAGCAAAAATCAACAAAGCCAAAAGCTGGTTCTTTGGGAAGATAAATAAAACTGACAAACCATTAAGCAGACTCATCAAGAAACAAAGGGAGAAAAATCAAATCAATAAAATTAGAAATGAAAATGGAGAGATTACAACAGACAACACAGAAATACAAAGGATCATAAGAGACTACTATCAGCAGTCGTACACCAATAAAATGGACAATGTGGAAGAAATGGACAAATTCTTAGAAAAGTACAACTTTCCAAAACTGAACCAGGAAGAAATAGAAAATCTTAACAACCCAACACAAGTATGGAAATTGAAACTGTAATCAGAAATCTTCCAGCAAACAAAAGCCCAGGTCCAGATGGCTTCACAGCTGAATTCTACCAAAAATTTAGAGAAGAGCTAACACCTATCCTGCTCAAACTCTTCCAGAAAATTGCAGAGGTAGATAAACTTCCAAACTCATTCTATGAGGCCACCATCACCCTAATACCAAAACCTGACAAAAATGCCACAAAAAAAGAAAACTACAGGCCAATATCACTGATGAACATAGATGTAAAAATCCTTAACAAAATTCTAGCAATCAGAATCCAACAACACATTAAAAAGATCATACACCATGGCCAAGTGGGCTTTATCCCAGGGATGAAAAGATTCTTCAATATCTACAAATCAATCAATGTAATATACCACATTAACAAATTGAAAAATAAAAGCCATATGATTATCTCAATAGATGCAGACAAGGCCTTTGACAAAATTCAACATCCATTTATGATAAAAACTCTCCAGAAAGCAGGAATAGAAGGAACATACCTCAACATAATAAAAGCTATATATGACAAACCCACAGCAAACATTATCCTCAATGGTGAAAAATTGAAAGCATTTCCCCTAAAGTCAGGAACAAGACAAGGGTGCCCACTCTCACCACTACTATTCAACATACGTTTGGAAGTTTTGGCCACAGCAATCAGAGCAGAAAAAAAAAAAAAAAAAAAAAAAGAAGAAGAATCCAGATTGGAAAAGAAGAAGTAAAATCTCACTGTTTGCAGATGACATGATCCTCTAGAAAACCCTAAAGACTCCACCAGAAAATTACTAGAGCTAATCAATGAATATAGTAAAGTTGCAGGATATAAAATCATCACACAGAAATCCCTTGCATTCCTATACACTAACAATGAGAAAACAGAAAGGGATATTAAGAAAACAATTCCATTCACCATTGCAACGAAAAGAATAAAATACTTAGGAATATATCTACCTAAAGAAACTAAAGACCTATATAAAGAAAACTATAAAACACTGGTGAAATAAATCAAAGAGGACACTAATAGATGGAAAAATATACCGTGTTCATGGATCGAAAGAATCAATATAGTGAACATGAGTATACTACCCAAAGCAACCTACAGATTCAATGCAATCCCTATAAGCTACCAATGGTATTTTTCACAGAGCTAGAACAAATAATTTCACAATTTGTATGGAAAAACAAAAAACCTCAAATAGTCAGAGCAATCTTGAGAAAGAAGAATGGAACTGGAGGAATCAACCTGCCTGACTTCAGGCTCTACTACAAAGCCACAGTCATCAAGACAGTATGGTACTGGCACAAAGACAGAAATATAGATCAATGGAACAAAATAGAAAGCCCAGAGATAAATCCACACACCTATGGACACCTTATCTTTGACAAAGGAAGCAAAAATATACAATGGAGAAAAGACAATCTCTTTAACAAGTGGTGCTGGGAAAACTGGTCAACCACTTGTAAAAGAATGAAACTAAATCACTTTCTAACACCATACACAAAAATAAACTCAAAATGGATTAAAGATCTAAACATAAGACCAGAAATGTCTATGTTCTTCTAGAGGAGAACACAGGCAAAACACTCTCCGACATAAATCTCAGCAGGATCCTCTATGACCCACCTCCCAGAATATTGGGAATAAAAGCAAAAATAAACAAATGGGACCTAATTAAAATTAAAAGCCTCTGTACAACAAAAGAAACTATAAGCAAGGTGAAAAGACAGCCTTCAGAATGGGAGAAAATAATAGCAAATGAAGCAACTGACAAAGAATTAATCTCAAAAATATACGAGCAACACCTGCAGCTCAATTCCAGAAAAATAAATGACCCAATCAAAAAATGAGCCAAAGAACTAAACAGACATTTCTCCAAAGAAGACATACAGATGGCTAACAAACAAATGAAAAGATGCTCAACATCACTCATTATCAGAGAAATGCAAATCAAAACCACAATGAGGTATCATTTCACTCCTGTCAGAATGGCTGCTATCCAAAAGTCTACCAGCAATAAATTCTGGAGAGGGTGTGGAGAAAAGGGAACCCTCTTATACTGTTGGTGAGAATGCAAACTAGTACAACCACTATGGAGAATAGTGTGGAGATTCCTTAAAAAACTGGAAATAGAACTGCCTTATGACCCAGCAATCCCACTGTTGGGCATACACACCAAGGAAACCAGAATTGAAACAGACACATGTACTCCAGTGTTCATCTCAGCTCTGTTTATAACAGCCAGGACATGGAAGCAACCTAGATGTCCATCAGCAGATGAATGGATAAGAAAGCTGTGGTACATATACACCATGGAGTATTACTCAGCCATTAAAAAGAATACATTTGAATCAGTTCTAATGAGGTGGATGAAACTGGAGCCTATTATACAGAGTGGAGTAAGCCAGAAAGAAAAACACCAATACAGTAACTAACACATATATATGGAATTTAGAAAGATGGTAACAATAACCCTGTATGCAAGATAGCAAAAGAGACACAGATGTATAGAAGAGTCTTTTGGACTCTGTGGGAGAGGGCGAGGGTGGGATGACTTGGGAGAATGGCATTGAAACATGTATATTATCATATGTGAAAAGAATTGCCAGTCCAGGTTCAATGCATGATACAGGATTCTCAGGGCTGGTGCACTGGGATGACTCAGAGGGATGGTGTGGGGAGGCAGGTGGGAGGGTGGTTCAGGATGGGGAACACGTGTACACCCATGGTGGATTCATGTCAATGTATGGCAAAACCAATACAATATTGTAAAGTAATTAGTCTCCAATTAAAATAAATAATTTTTTTTAAGAAAAAGTCCTCTGTGTGGAATCCATGAGAAGGAGAAGAAGAACTCCTTGACACTTTGATATGTAAAGTATATGATATGTATAGTTTGAGGGTAAGAAAAATAAGATAAAAAATATGTAACTCCTAATAAACTGCAGAGAGGGCACTAGACAATAAAAAGTACAATAGAGGGAAGAAATGGAAATAATCACTGATCAATAGAAGACAAGAAAAGAGAGAAAAAGAAGCACAGAATTTGTAAGATGAAGAGCCAATGATAAAATATGTCTTAAACCAAATACATCAATGTTTACATTCAATGTAAATATTCCAATTAAGAATGAGTATTGTTAGACTGAATATACATACTATAATACCATAAATACATACTGCAGTATGTGGTTAGTCGCTCAGTTGTGTCTGACTCTACATGAGCTATAGCCCACCCATGGGCTGTAGCCTGCCAGTTTCCTCAGTCCATAGAGATTCTCCAGGCAAGGACACTGGCATGGGTTGCCATGCTCTCCTCCAGGGGATCTTCCCAACCCAAGGATCGAACCCAGGTTTCCCACATTGAAGGTGGATTATTTACTGTTTGAGCCACTATAGAAGACCATATTGTAGTATATATATGTGTATAATTAACTTATGCAGTTTGAAAGAGACACAGTTTAAATATAAGGACATCAAATAACTGAAAGTAAAATAATGACCAACTTTTTTCATGAAAATAGGGTCCAAAGTAAATCAGTGTATAATGCAAAAAGCATTCATTACCAGATATAAAGAGAGACATAATGACAAAAAGGTCAATGCATAAGAAAGTTATAACAATTCTAGACTTGTTTTCACCTAATGAAATAATTTCTAAAGATTTAAATAATTAGTGAATTAAATGGGGAAACTGGTGAATCAGTGATCATCATGGAAGATTTTAGCATATGGAATACATATTGTTTTCATATGCATTTAACTATCTGTGGATTTATATTCTAATATCCCATTTATCTCTTTCCTTAATTCACTGAAGCTCAGATTTATGTGCATTAGATTTATAGAGATGAAGACTCTATACCTAAAGATCTCAATTCATCTGTAATTTGTGCCCAATAATTTACATTTTTTGTAAGCAGCCTGGGTGATTCAGGAAGCATTGTTGAGTTTCCCCATTGCCACATTGCTCCTTGAAAAATAAAATATGTAAGTCTGCCCAGGACTGAATTGAAAAATATATGTTAGACACATAGCAGGATAAACTTACCAAAGCTTAACTGGTGGAATGCCTCACTGAGAATTTAAAGAGATGAATAGAAAGGCTTATTAGGAGTAAAATGAAGTTACTGAAATTTGCTCCCTACCCTCTGACTTATGTAAAATGGTTGTTTGTGCATCTCAGGTCTGAACAGTCTCAGAACAGTCATGTTCTATTATCAAAGACAAGCAATGAAGGTGTTATTTTATGTTTGCTATTTTCGAGGAAGTATTCTAGGCTCCTAAAGAGAAATGGAGAAGGGAGAGCTAAAGAAAGTTTTAAACTTGAGATTATCAATGAGCCTTCCTAAATATCAGTGGAGTGGAGTGCATTGGCTGTAAGAAAGTTCCATGAAGGAGCAGGGCTCACCATCTCACTTCCAGTGAGTCCTCATTTGAGACACTTCATGCCCCATCTGGCCTTTAGATGAGCGGGGCCATTGCCTTCCCTGTGCTTTGACATTTATCTTTCAGTATCCATGGAAATGTTATCTTCTCTGTCCTCATTTGCTTAGCTAAAATCTTAAAGCAGATTTCAAGCTTTCAAAAAGCACAGTCCTTTACTTGGTGTAAAGGAGGATCTTAATTGCCATTACTTGGGACACAGACTAGAGCACATAGAATTACTCTGAGCTAGGTAGAAAGGTCAGGGCTGTTTAAACTGAACCTTTGTATAAGCCAGATGTATCATGAACTTAATGACATTTCCATGGTATACCGATTCATATGTCTATTGCCTTGTAACATTTATGTTAGAAAAACTGATCACTGAAAAACCGTACAAGGAATGAGATCAGCTGTTTTTTGCAGGGAAGATTGGTAGCAAGTCTAAGGGAAGAGAGAAAGTGGTAAAGCAATGGATTTCAACATTAACTGTATATGAGGATCTTTGGGGGACTTTTTGAAAATACTTAGGTCCTACCTAGAAATTTTATTTCAGTTGCTGTTAAAAGGACCTGGTCTTTTGTTAATCTGTGTCAGATATCAGAGATGGTTCTGATGTGCATTCCCTGTTAAGATTGTTATGATAAAGATGATAAAAACAAATCTAAGTACATTAGAGGTACATGAAGTTTGTTGTTCAGCCACTCAGCTGTGTCCGACTCTGCAAACCCACGACTGCAGCATGCCAGGCTTCCCTGTCCTTCACTAGCTCTTGGAGTTTGCTCAGACTCATGTCCATTAAGTCAATGATGTCATCCAAACGTCTCATTCTCTGTCACCCCCTTCTCCTCCTCCAGTTTAGGGCTTTCCATACTGAAAATCCAGAGATGCTTATGTGATTTTATGTAAGGAGCTCAAGACAATTTAACATGAAAATATAATTCCTAAGGAACTAGGAAAGTTGGGCCTTGCTTAACAGTTTGATACTCCTTGAAATACACTTCTTAAAATAAGTAAAGTTCCTTCATTTCTGGAAGGACAGTTTAACTCCTTTGACAATTGCCAAGATTTTAGTTAGGAATGATTCTGTGGTCAAAGGGGCTGTCTCACTAGCTCTCATTCCTTTGTTGTACAGATAAATTTTGGGGCAGCTGCAATGTGTGATGGATGGTTCTGATAATGAAGTGAAAGAACAATGAACAAACCAAAAAAAAAAAAAAAAAAAAGGCTCTGTCTTCCTTAGAGGAAGGCAAATAGTAAGCAAGTAAATAAATTTCATGTTACAAAGTGACAAGAATAAAATACAAAACAGTTTAAGAATGGACTTGAAGCTTAGGAAAGAAAGTTCAGAAAGGTCATACAGAGAAGACAACCTTGGAGCTGACACCTGAGGGAAATCAGGACGTGAGAAAGTGAGCCATAAGACTGCCCTAGCATGTCTTTGAGTTGTTCCTTGCTCATGATTCCTAAAGTTTAAAAATTACCACATTCATCCATGACTTTTCTTCTCTGATTTTATTGTTTTTACCTTAAAGATGCAAAATCTTCTATCTTAATACAAATTAGTGTTTTCCTTCTGTTTTACTGTTTCTTAAAGTAAAATAGTTTCACAACAGGATATTTCCTCTGAATCCTCATAAGATTCTTCATTTTACTCCTTTACTGCATCAGATATTTGCTGTGTTTACCCTGTTGCACAACTGTAGATGGAAAATGAGAAACCTAATATTTACTATAGTTTTATTTGGCTGTAGGTATTCTAGACAGCTGTGAAGAACACAGAGGGAGAGACACCCAACTGGGGAGCACACTGGTTTGCTAACCATGCCTGAAGTAACTGAGAGCTGTTCCTCTTTCTTTAAGCCTTTAGGAGTTGGTTGTAGCAATCTTCAGTGTTTACTAAGCTATTTATTTGTGTTAAAAGAATAATTATCAAACGTGCCAGGGTAAATTGGTTTGTTGTTGATGTGGTACAGTCAGAAACTGTTCAAGTTATTCAAGTTACCCTCAGTTCACCACCCCAGGTTCACGCGACTCTCAGTTCCTGCTGCTTCCAATTTGTTTCTTTGTGTTTGTTCCTATGAATCCAGATCCACAGGGGACTCCTTTAATTTCCTTTCCACACAGTCTTGTTCTATGTTATGTAATGTAGTGGGTTACCACTTACACTCAATTCTTGAATTTGGAACCTATTGGTTTGGTGTCTAAAACCTTTCATTATTAACAACACATATGTTCACACATTTATTAATATTTTATATTTTTTTACTCATTTCACAAGAACTTTGGAAAGAAGAGAGTTAAATAAATGAGCTCAAGTTGCCTCGTTGAAAGTAAGGGACTGCCATATTTACACCCAAACTGTATATCACTGGTTGCTTGGAGAGCAAAGAGACTGTTACTTCCCTATTACCCACTCCACCAATATCTCTAATGTTATTGTTCTATAAGACTGACTCTAGAGTTAGCAGCTTACACATGGAACTATCTTAAAAGATTTACAGTGAGAGATAATGCATACTCAATCGTTACCACATATTTCTTTTAAAATAATAAGATACCAAAAATGCTGATATTTTATATTCATATTGCCTAAATATATATGTTAACAGAATAGGCGGGACAATTAAAATAAGCAACTCCTTATTAGGTTATTGCTTCTGAAATGTCCTTACTGTTTTTCCATAATTCTTGCATCCTCACAGCTCGCAAGTAAAATATACAATGAGAAATTGCTTTTTGAGTTAAGGTCACGGTTAACCTTTGTCACGTGTCTCATGTACCCTTTCGGGAATTATGCAAAATGAGTTATCAGTCAGTTACTTTGTGAATTTGAAATTTAGCTAATCAATTTCTTATACATCAGGAGAGAGAGAATGTATAACACTTCATCATTGCCCAGTGAAACATTTAATTTAATATCTGGATTTATACACCATTTATCTTGAGTTTGCAGCCTCACATTACTTTTTTTTTTAATTTAATTTACTCTACCATATATATGTGCAACGAATTTCCATTCTCCACAGAGAATTTTAATGTCTTCAGCAGAATACAAGTGTTTAAATATGGATTTTGTCAAGTTGAGATATTGACAGTTTAGTTATATTCCTGATTCAGCAAACACTGTGGCTCCAGGCTATTTAACTCTAAATAAGAATACAAACATCAAAGAGTGTTCTGCAAGAAATTAGATCTATAAGCCAAAAGCAAGTGCTAATATGTGGTCGAAAAGAGATTAGTTGATGTATGAACTCTCAACCTTTTTACATGTAGTTTTAAAGTCTGCTTTCCCATGAACCAGAAATTTAGTGAGTTAGGAAGCTACAACTCTAGAAAGAAAATAAATGAACGAATTTTAAAGCTGCTGATCATTTCCAATGTGAAGTCTCTCAGTCATGTCCAACTGTTTCCAAATTTCCCTGTGGACTGTAGCCTACCAGGCTCCTCCGACCATGGGATTCTCCAGGCAAGAATACTGGAGTGGGTTGTCATTTCCTTCTCCAGGGGATCTTCCCAACGCAGGGATTGAACCCAGGTCTCTCTCATTGGAGGCAGATGCTTTAACCTCTGAGCCACCAGGGAAGCTTCCAACTGCTCACTAAATAAACTTGAAACTCCACTCTCCAGAACTGGGGTCCACGTGGTCTTTGCAGGTTCACCCTGAGTTTTACATACAACAGCAACCTATGTTTTAGCCACACTTGATTTCTCCAGGATTCTGAGATATAATGCTTTTCCCCCTGATATTATTTTCTAAATACATTGTTTACACTTCCTGGGTGCCTTTTTCCAATTGTCCAGATGGCAAACTCCTGTATTCCTTTTAAGATCTAACTCAGATATCATCTTTTCTGTGGGTAGCTGTTGGTTTCTTCGACTGCATAGCAAATTTCATTTCCTTCTCTTTGTTCTTGCACCACTTTCTGCATACCTGAATATTTTAAATGAATTCATGTACATGTCACCATCAGTGGACTATGAGACCCTTAAAAACAGTGTGTGTACTTAGTCATTTCTTGATCCTCAGCAGTTAATGCCATAGCCTGAATCCAAGTGGGCATTGAAAATGTTCTTTAAAGCAGGCAAAGAAAATAAGATAAATTACAGAATGACATCATACTCTAGAATGGCAATTTAGTAATAATGAAAAACAGCATTAAATGACAATGGTTAAAATTCAGAATTTTAACATCCTGGGGTAGTGGTAAAAACAACAAAAATTTACTTTAACTTCTCAACCATTATTAGTTTCTTTTGTATCATCAACAATGTTCATTTTGACTGAAATAAATTCTAAAGAAACAGAATTATACTTCTGAAATTTTCTCCAGGGGCCAATTGTATACTTATTTATGAATATCTAAGGAGTACTGACTAGATCCTATGCTTTGTGTAAGGCATTCATGATACTATCACAAACAAGACAGACCAGGTAACTGTCCTCAAGCAATCAAAAAAATGAGCAACTGGAAAGAGTACAATTAGTGTGATGGCTATGAAAGTACAGTGAAAGTGATGAAATAATATGTGGTCTGGAGAGAGAACACACCAGTTCCCTTACATTTGTGTAGTTCCTTGCAGAGTCTCATTGTATTTGAAAGGCTGGTGCCCAAGTCTGTATATCCAAGGAATCCAGGGTATTCAAGGGCTGAGACTGAGATTTCCATTTCATCCTTAACATGCTGTAGAATGTTGGCACATAATAGGTGCTCAGTAAATATTTAAATGAATGAATTTACAAATTTCTTTCACACCCATAATCACACTTTAGTTTACTACATCAATCCTTAGCCTAAAGAAAATGGAGACAGGAGTGCCCTTTTTTAAAAAATCATAAAATCAGTGTTGATCACACTTAGTTCAGTTCAGTTCAGTTCAGTCACTCAGTCGTGTCCGACTCTTTGTGACTCCATGAGTCTCAGCATGCCAGGCCTCCCTGTCCATCACCAACTCCCGGAGTCCACCCAAACCCAGGGCCATTGAGCCAGTGATGCCATCCATCTATCTCATCCTCTGTAGTCCCCTTCTCCTTCTGCCCTCAATCTATTCCAGCATCAGGACCTTGATCAATGAGTCAGCTCTTCACATCAGGTGGCCAAAGTATTGGAGTTTCAGTTTCAAAATCAGTCCTACCAATGAACACCCAGGACTGATCTCCTTTAGGATGGACTGGTTGGATCTCCTTGCAGCCCAAGGGACTCTCAAGAGCCTTCTCCAACACCATAGTTCAAAACCATCAATTCTTCGGTGCTCAGCTTTCTTCACAGTCCAACTCTCACATCCATACATGACCATTGGAAAAACCATAGCCTTGACTAGATGGACCTTTGTTGACAAAGTAATGTCTCTGCTTTTTACTATGCTGTCTAGGTTGGTCATAACTTTCCTTCCAAGGAATAAGCGTCTTTTAATTTCATGGCTGCAGTCACCATCTGCAGTGATTTTGGAGACCAGAAAAACAAAGTCAGCCACTCTTTCTCCATCTATTTCCCATGAAGTGATGGGACCGGATGCCATGATCTTAGTTTTCTGAATGTTGAGCTTTAAGCCAACTTTTTCACTCTCCTCTTTCACTTTCATCAAGAGGCTCTTTAGTTCTTCTTCACTATCTGCCATAACGGTGGTATCATCTGCATATCTTAGGTTATTGATATTTCTCCCAACAATCTTGATTCCAGCTTATGCTTCAGCCAGCCCAGTGTTTCTCATGATGTACTCTGCATATAAGTTGAATAAGCAGGGTGACAATATACAACCTTGATGTACTCCTTTTCCTCTTTTGAACCAGTCTGTTGTTCCATGTTCAGTTTTAACTGTTGCTTCCTGACCTGCATATAGATTTCTCAAGAGGGAGGTCAAGTGGTCTGGTATTCCCATTTCTTTCAGAATTTTCCACAGTTTATTGTGATCCACACAGTCAAAAGCTTTGGCATAGTCAATAAAGCAGAAACAGATGTTCATATGACTATCATTGGTCCACCAAGGACTGCTCACATTCATTTGTAATGTCTCCTTTTATATCCATCTCCATATGATTTGCCACCCACCCCCAAACAAAGGGAGTTGCAAAGTGTTTTCTATACATTCTTGAATTTTAAGCTATTCTTGTCAAGCACTACTGTTGTTGTGTTCTTAGAGTATAAAATTACTGTAGATCTTAGTTTCATTTTTTGTTTATACAGCCCTATGTGCTAAATATAAATTCATGTTACTGCTACATAATTGCTACAACTGCTGCATACACATTATATTTATCTGCCTCATATGAACTCAAAAATTGTCTCCAAGCCAGGCACTTGAAACAACACTATTGGGAAAAACCTAACACATATTACTTATGAATCACTTTGAGAATTTCCTTGGAATATATATCCAAGAGTGGTATTTCTAAGTAATAATGTTTGCCTATATACAGTTAGCATAAGTACTTTATGTTTGTCTCTCAGCCAAGGTAGCCATTCCTATCATCACTTTGTAAGATTTCCTATTTCCCTGACAAGATCTGTGTGTGAAAAAGAATTTGTCTTGCCTTCCCCCTCTATTCCTGGGAGATGACCTCTTAATCTTTAGAATTATCTGAGTAATGAGTTATCTGTTATTTATGGGGAATCCCTGGGACCACACACCTGATAGTTTATGCTAACAGATGACTTGGGATTGGGATTGTCTACCCCCCAAAATTATTCATGTGACTAGAGGGCTGAAATTTCTAACCATGTGATATCAGCCCAACCTCTAAGAAGGAAAGAAGGGCTGGAGATTGTGTTCAGACTCATGGCCAGTGATGCAATCACTTGTGCCTAAGTAATGAAGCCTCACTACAAGCTCTGGATTCCAGAAGCTGGATGAGCTTCCCTAGTTGGCAATACTCTACGTATCAGCATACATCAATGTGCCAGGAGAGAAACATGTCCCTGGGCAAAATGGAAGCCTCATATCTGAAGCTCTCCCTAGCTCCCCCCCCCCATCCATCTCTCTCTTTGGCTGATTCTGATATATATCATTTTCCATAATAAAACTGTAACTGTAAATATATAAGTATATAAAATTTCCAGAGTTCTGTAGACTATTTTAGCATATTGTTGAATATGGGGAAGTTTGTGAGAATTTCAGATTTGTAGCCAGCTATCTGGAAGGGAGGATAGCCCACCATGACTTCTGAACTCATGGTTGATGTCTGAAGTAAGGACAATCTATAAGGACTGTTTCCCCTTAATCTGTGTAGTTTTGTCAAATATCAGAAAATACAGCATTATCTGATGTTTACAATTTTTCCAGTAAGATTGGTCTAAAGTCATATTCCATTGTTTTAAGTTGTATTTCTTTTCCTATAAATGAGTGTATCTTATCAAATGCTTATAGAAAAAAATTGTTATTTCCCTTTTTGCTTTCGGTTCCCAACTTTAACTATACTTATCATTTTCCTGTTTTGAATTTTTTTGGTGTTTTGGAAAATATTTTTCATATTCTAGATGTTATTTATCACTCACAGAAAAACATCTATTTCTGCCAAAGCCTTTGACTGTGTGGATCACAATAAACTGTGGAAAATTCTGAAAGAGATGGGAATACCACACCACCTGACTTGCCTCTTGAGAAATCTGTATGCAAGTCAGAAAGCAACAATTAGAACTGGACATGGAACAACAGACTGGTTCAAAAGAGGAAAAGGAGTACGTCAAGGCTGTATATTGTCACCCTGCTTATTAAACGTCTATGCAGAGTACATCATGAGAAACGCTGGACTGGAAGAAACACAAGCTGGAATCAAGATTGCTGGGAGAAATATCAGTAACCTCAGATATGCAGATGACACCACCCTTATGGCAGAAAGTGAAGAGGAACTAAAAAGCCTCTTGATGAAAGTGAAAGAAGAGAGTGAAAAAGTTGACTTAAAGCTCAACATTCAGAAAATGAAGATCATGGCATCCGGTCCCATCACTTCATGGGAAATTGATGGGGAAACAGTGGAAACAGTGTCAGACTTTATTTTTGGGGGCTCCAGAATCACTGCAGATGATGATTGCAGCCATGAAATTAAAAGACGCTTACTCCTTGGAAGAAAAGTTATGACCAACCTAGATAGTATATTCAAAAGCAGAGACATTACTTTGCCGACTAAGGTCCGTCTAGTCAAGGCTATGGCTTTTCCTGTGGTCATGTATGGATGTGAGAGTTGGACTGTGAAGAAGGTTGAGCGCTGAAGAATTGATGGTTTTGAACTGTGGTGTTGGAGAAGACTCTTGAGAGTCCCTTGGGCTGCAAAGAGATCCAACCAGTCCATTCTGAAGGAGATCAACCCTGGGATTTCTTTGGAGGGAATGATGCTAAAGCTGAAACTCCAGTACTTTGGCCACCTCATGTGAAGAGTTGACTCACTGGAAAAGACTTTGATGCTGGGAGGAATTGGGAGCAGGAGAAGAAGGGGACGACAGAGGATGAGATGGCTGGATGGCATCACTGACTCGATGGACGCAAGTCTGAGTGAACTCCGGGAGTTGGTCATGGACAGGGAGGCGTGGCATGCTGCAATTCATGGGGTCGCAAAGAGTCAGACATGACTGAGCAACTGAACTGAACTGTGTTAATGTTGTCCTCTGTTGAACAGAAACACTTAATTTTGAAACAAAATGTTAATAGATATCTTTGAGAAGTTCTTTCCTGCCAGAAAGTAATAAAAATGTTATCCTATATGTCTTTATTCAATTTATATATTTTTTTATATTTTGATTTTTAATCCATCATTGTATCTGGTGTAAAATTGGAACTATTTCTTTTTATCCTATAGTGAGTTACTTTACTGAAAACCACCCTTTCCAAAGATTTTTTAAATTCTGCATAAATTACTTTTATTATATAATTTATATTTAATTCTATAATTAAAAATAAAGGTGATATTAGTTTTATTATACATCAATTTCCAACATACATTGATCTTTGTCTGAGTTTTCTATCCTTTGTCATTGGTCTACACATCATAGTTGTGTTAATTATCTAATATTTTCATGACTATGAGTTTCTAACATGCATTAATATTTAATAGACTTATCTCACCACTTTGTCCATTTTTTTCAAAATTGATTTATTTCCCCATAGATTTCTAATCTAATAATGTGGGTGGATATGTATATGTATGTGTATCAATAGATATATTTAAAACTTAGCTGATTGTGATTGTAATAAATTATTTGGAGAAACTTAAACATTATTATAATACTTATGCATGTCATATATAATGCTGATAAACTATTATTTTGGCTTTTTTTTAAGATTTTTTATACTCTTTATGAGAGTTTCAAGTTTATCTACACATGTCCTGTATATTTTTAAGCTAATTCCAAGATACTTTACGTTTTTTAGTTAGTATTATAGATGAAAGCATGTACCTATACAATTTTCAAGTTGATTATATCTGGTATTTTTTAAAGTACTATTGATTCTAAGAAATAGATATTGTATATTTCCATTGCTGAATGTATATAATTCTCATAATAATCAGAGAATTAAAATAAATGTATACATCTCACTTTTTATCTTTACATATTTTTATTCACGTTTCTTACTCTATTGCATTGGTTCAAACCACTAGGACAATGTTAAGAGTAGTAATTGTCCTCATTTCTGATGTAAAAGAAACTAGGTCTATAGTTTTGTCATTCCTGGCGGAAAATGGACAGATGCTTATCAATTTCTTTTTCTTAGGCATACGTGAAGATTATAGATTATATTTTCCATCCTAAACTACTATTAGAATGGGGACTAGTGGCCATGAACTATAGTCAATATAATATTACTGGGAGTCATACTTATCACTTCCTGGACTAAGATGCTCCCTTCAATGTTCAACTCTCTCACACTGTGTATCTATTTGCAGAGAATCTGAGAAAAATATTCTAAGAACTCTCTTATGGGTCCTGGGTGGAGTCAAAAGGTGGAAGGAAACAGCATCTCTGGTAGGATCTCAGCATACAGGCTAACAGCTCAGGAGAGTAGGCCAACTCATAGTAGTATGTGATATGAGCAAGAAATAAAAGTTTATTATGTTTAGCTCCTGAGATCTTAGAGCAATCTTGAAATATTTGGTTACTAAGTAGCCTCTTGATGAAAGTGAAAGAGGAGAGTGAAAAAGTTGGCTTAAAGCTCAACATTCAGAAAATGAAGATCATTGCATCTGGTCCCATCACTTCATGGGAAATAGATGGGGAAACAGTGGAAACAGTGTCAGACTTTACTTTTGGGGGCTCCAAAATCACTGCAGATGGTAACTGCAGCCATGAAATTAAAAGATGCTTATTTCTTGGAAGGAAAGTTATGACCAACATAGATAGCATATTAAAAAGTAGAGATGTTACTTTGCCAACAAAGGTCCATCTAGTCAAGGCTACGGTTTTTCCAGTGGTCATGTATGGATGTGAGAGTTGGACTGTGAAGAAAGTTGAGCACTGAAGAATTGAGGCTTTTGAACTGTGGTGTTGGAGAAGACTCTTGAGAGTCCCTTGGGCTGCAAGGAGATCCAACCAGTCCATCCTAAAGGAGATCAGTCCTGGGTGTTCATTGGAATGACTGATACTTAAGCTGAAACTCCAATACTTTGGTCACCTGATGCAAAGAGCTGACACATTGGAAAAGACTTTGATGTGGGAGGGATTGGGGGCAGGAGGAGAAGGGGACGACAGAGGATGAGATGGCTGGATGGCATCACCGACTTGATGGACATGAGCTTGAGTGAATTCTGGGAGTTGATGATGGACAGGGAGGCCTGGTGTGCTGCGATTCATGGGGTCACAAACAGTTGGACATAACTGAGTGACTGAATTGAACTGAACTGAACTGAAGTAGCCTAAAATACATTCATTTACATCATTTAATATGTTTGTTTTGTATCTCCAAGATTTAACATTAATAAAAATTTATATATCATCTTGAAATCTTAGCTAGCAAAAATAATTAAGATAAATATTCTGTGAACTTTATCATCCTTTTTTGGATTTAATGGGATGGACATATTTTTTCTTCTTGGATTTATTTAAATTGTAAATTTGATTTATAGACTTCCTGATGCTGGCCAACCATTTTTACACTCAGGGAATAATCTTATATGAGGATAATCTTTTAATGCACTGATTAATTTACACACACACACACACTGATAGGGTTTTGCATTTTATCCTTGCCCTTCTATAGTCTTCTCACCTAACTACAGCAAAGATAATCTTTAAAAGTATAAAACCTATCAGCCAACTTCTTACCTTCAGTTCTTCCAATGTCTTTCCATAATTATTTGGCTAAATCTTTCAAAGATCTACAAGATTTTTTTTTTAACCTCCATTTCTCACTTCACTGACTCTGCTCTTGTCACACTTTCCTTCTAGTTGTTCTTTTAACATAAGATTTTTCATCTAATTTACTTGCCATTTGGTTGCTGGATATTCTCTAAACACACAGGATTTTTAAAATTTTCTCCTTTGTTCAAGTCATGAATCAAATATTATCTCTTTTATATCAGTTTCCTAAAAGTAGAGCTGAAGACAGTTTTGTTTGAGTTATTTCTTGAGGATATTCTCTCAGGAGAAGGCGAGGGAAGGAAGCCAAATAAAGATGGGGAACGTCTCAACAAAGACATGGTGTGAGCAGGAGAGTCCTTTTGGCTTGTGCCCACAATGTTTTGGTTTCCTGAAAACACACTTTGAGATGAAAGGTTGCAGAAGATTTATTGGTGCCTACTCTGAAGAAATACATTTCTAAGGAAGTGAAATGTTCAAATTCAGGCAGACCAGAAGAAGGGAATCCATACTATGATTGCAACTAACCCCTCTGCCAATCTTAAGAGGAGGTTTGGAGTTAGACTGGCACTTCTTATTTGTCCTAAGTCGAGGCAAAATACTACAGCACCCCAGTTCAAATCAGGAAGCTCTGTGGCACAAATTACTCCATAGAATCAGTCCACTGTGAGAGAGCTATTCTCTCAACCCCATCTCAGTTACTCCTTGGCTAAAGTCTTTCCCTATGAACAAGGGGTTGCCTCACAGACTAGGTAGCTCACATTTGTTTAACAGACATTTTCTAGAAAAGAAGGCAGTGTGAGTTGTTATTACACAATATGACAGCAACTGGCAGATGTATGCACCAGCTTCTAAAGGGAATATTAGGAAAACACCAACAGTATCTAATTCAAACACCCCCACTCCAACCCCCACTCCTTGCACTGCTCAGATACACCTCCTATTCACCTTAAACTGTGCCTGGAGAGATGGAGAAAGTGAACTTATATGGTTGGTCTCATCTTCTGGGAAAATATAGAAGACCCTGGGTTAGTGGGATAAACTACAGCCTTTACTCTGAATCCTCTGAGAGTTGATATTCCATAATTGACAGTCATCATTTACTTTCTCCTCTGCCTAAGCACTAGATTAGGGATTAGTGTGTGACATTAATAGCATCAAATTCACTATCTAATCAGCTTCTGGTAAAACAGAAAAACCTACCCTTTCCCTGGTATTCTTACTCTGATTCATTTTCTCTTTAACTTTTGATTCCAACAGATGCATCCTTAATGATGGTTTATTATTTGTTTCCTCAAACTAGATGTTAAGTTCCATGTTTAGAAGAATTTGACCTTTTAACTCAAGGCTTTTACATTTAGAGCCTAGAACATTTATTTATATTAAAGAAACAAGTTCCTTTCATGGATTACAGGGTTGTCATAGCAAAGGGGCTTGCATAACTCAATGAGGCTGTGAGCCATGGCATGCAGGGTCACCCAAGATGGACAAGTCATAGTTAAGAGTTCTAACAAAATGTGGTCCACTGGACGAGGGTATGGCAAACCACTTCAGTGTTATTGCCACGAGAAACCCATGAACAGTATGAAAAGGCAAAAACATATGACACTAGAAGATGAGCCCCCAGGTCGGAAAGTGTCCAGTATGCCACTGGGATGAGTAGAGAGCAATTACTAATAGCTTCAGAAAGAATGAAGCAGCTGGGCCAAAATGGAAATGACACTCAGCTGGTGGATGTATCTGGTGATGAAAGTAAAGTTTGATGGTATAAAGAACAATACTGCAGAGGAACCTGGAATGTCAGGTCCATGAATCAAGGTAAAAATTGCATGTGGTCAAGCAGGAGATGGCAAGAGTGAATATCGGTGTCTTAGGAATCAGTGAACTAAAACGGACAGGAATGAACAAATTTAATTCAGATGACCATTATATCTACTACTGTGGGCAAGAATCCCTTAGAAGAAATAGAGTAGCCCACAAAGTCAACAAAAAGAGTCTGAAATGAAAGATGAATGCTGGATGAGTCATCAGCTAGAATCAAGATTGTCAGGAAAAATATCAACAACCTCAGAAATCCAACTATGGCTAACATAGACAGCATATTAAAAAGCAGAGACATTACTTTGCCAACAAAGGTCTCTCTAGTCAAAGCTATGGTTTTTCCAGTAGTTGTGTATGGATGTGAGAGCGGAACCATAAAGAAAGCTGAGCACTAAAGAATGATGCTTTAGAACTGCGGCAATGGAGAAGACTCTTGAGTCCCTTGGACTGCAAGGAGATCAAACCAGTCAGTCCTAAAGGAATCAGTCCTGAATATTCATTGAAAGGACTGATGCTGAAACTGAAGCTCCAATACTTTGACCACCTGATGGTGAAGAACTGACTCATTTGAAAAGACTCTGATGTTGGGAAAGACTGAAGATGGGAGAAGGGAACGACTCAGGATGAGATGATTGGATAGCATCATCAACTTGATGGACATGAGTTTGAGCAAGCTCCGGGAGTTGGTGATGGACAGGGAAGCCTGGCACAAAGAGTTGGACACGACTGAGTGACTGAACTAAACTGAAAAAATATCCAGATTATAGCAACTAATAGCAGAAAGTGAACAGGAACTAAAGAGCCTCTTGATATGGGTTAGAGATGAAGGTGAAAACCTGGCTTAGAACTCAATATTCAAAAAACCAAGATCATGGGTATCTCGGGAGCGGTCCTAAGATGGTGGAGGAATAGGACGGGGAGACCACTTTCTCCCTCACAAATTCATCAAAAGAACATTTCAACGCTGAGTAAATTCCACAAAACAACTTCTGGATGCTGGCAGAGGATATCAGGCACCCAGAAAAGCAGATCATTGTCTTCAAAAACAGGTAGGAAAAAATATAAAAGACAAAAAATGAGACAAAGGAGGTAGGGAGGGAGCTCCGTCCTGGGAAGGGAATCTTAAGAGAGGTTTCCAAACACCAGGAAACACTCTCGCTGCCAAGTCTGTGGCGAGCCTTGGAAGCACAGAGGGCAACATAACAGGAAGGGAGAATAAATAAATAATTAAAACCAACAGATTATGAGCCCAACAGTAACTTCCCCAGCGGGGAAGCAGCGCAGACGCCTGCAACCACCACTAGCAAGTGGGGGCTGGGCAGGGAGGCGCCGGAGGTGCGGGCTGCAGTGCTTTGTAAGATTCGGGCCAGAATGCCCCACGCATAACCAGAGCGAACTAACTTGGGATAGCAAACCAGACTGTGGGATAGCTACCATGCAAAAAGCTCAAACATAAGACACCACAAGGACTGTGCACAGAACAAAGGATGGAACAGAAATAGCCAGCTGCAGACCATTCCCCTCTGGTGACAGGCAGCCAGAGCAATAAGGGCTGGAAGGGGGCAATCGCAGCCCAAGAGAGACATTACCTACCAAAATGCAAGCAGGCTTCTTTGCTAACTAAGACTTCTGGGGGTTCTGAACAGTCATCAGCCACCAGAGAAGGGACGCCAGCGATACACCCAGAAAACTAAGCAGCAGAGACGGGAAAGGCGATAAGTTGCAGCGACTGTGCTCGCCAAACACCTGAGCTACTCAGACCTGGGAAGGGCACAAAACGCAGGCCCAACCAAATCTGCACCTCTGAGGGCTACCTGAGCACCAAGCCTGAGCGGCTTAGACCAGGGAGGGGCATGCAGCCTAGGGCCAGCCTCAGATGGTTCCCGGCGGAGCAACGTAGAGCCTGAGCAGTGTGCACTGTGAGCAGGGGCAGGCCCAGTGGGGCTGAGACACTGCAAGCACATGCCAGTGTTACTTGTTTGCAGCATCCCTCCCTCCCCACAGTGCGGCTGAACAAGTGAGCCTGAAAAAAAAAAAAAAATGTCCACCACCACCCGCCCTGTGACAGGGCGGAAATCAGACACTGAAGAGACCGGCAAACAGAAGTTAAACAGAGGGAACTGCCTTGGAAGTGACCCCACACTGCCCACAACACCAGAGAAAGGGCCAGATATATCTTTACTATTTTTACGATCATTCTTTTTTGTTGTTGTGTGATTGTTTTTTCTTTTCTTTTTCCTCTTCTTTTTTTTAAACTTTTAAAATTTTTAAGTCCTCTATTTCTCATTTAATTTTTACTTTTATAACCTACTATTACTTTTCAAAAAAAAAGACCCTATTTTTAAAGCAAATGCCATATATACTCTTTTTGTGGTTGTTGTTGTTTAATAATTCTCCTGGCTTTTTTTTTTTTTTCTTTCTTCTCCTTCTTCTTCTTCTTTTCTTTAATATTGTATTTTTGAAAATCCAACCTCTACTCTAGATTTTTAATCTTTCCTTTTTGGTATTTGTTGTCAATTTTGTACATTTAAAAACCCAATCTTCAGTACCCAATTTTACCTGAGAGCAAGATTACTGGCTTGACCACTCTCTTCTCCTTTGGACTCTCCTTTTTCTCCAGCAGGTGGCCTCTGTCTCTTCCCTCCCCCTTCTCTTCTCTACCCAACTCTGTGAATCTCTGTTGTTCCAGACGGTGGAGAACACTTAGGGAACTGGTTACTGGCTGGATATGTCTCTCTCCTTTTCATTTCCCTCTTTTATCCTCCTGGCCACCTCTGTCTACTTCCTCCCTCTCCTCTTCCCTGTATAACTCCGTGAACATCTCTGAGCGGTCCAGACTGAGGAGTGCACATAAGGAAGTGATTACTGGCTAGCGTGCTCTCTCCTCTTTTGATCCCACCTCATCTCATTCCAGTCACCTCTAACCACCCCCTCCCTCTTCTCTTCTCCATGTAACTCAGTGAACCTCTCTGGGTGTTCCTCAATGTGGAGAAACTTTTCATCTTTAACCTAGATGTTTTATCATCAGTGCTGTATAGATGGAGAAGTCTTGAGGCTACTGTAAAAATAAAACTGAAAACCAGAAGCAGGAGGCTTAAGTCTAAATCCTGAGAACATCAGAGAACTCCTGAATCCAGGGAACATTAATCAATAGGAGCTCATCAAACGCCTCCATAACTACACTGAAACCAAGCACCACCCAAGAGCCAACAAGTTCCAGAGCAAGACATACCATGCAAATTATCCAGCAACACAGGAACACACCCCTGAGATTCAATATACAGGCAGCTCAAAGTTACTCCAAAACCATTGACGCCTCATAACCCATTACTGGTCACTTCATTGCACTCCAGAGAGAAGAAATCCAGCTCTACCCACCAGAACTCCGACACAAGCCTCCCTAACCAAGAAACCTTGACAAGCCTCTGATACAACCCCGCCCACAGTGAGGAAACTCCATAATAAAGAGAACTCCACAAATTCCCAGAATATAGAAAGGCCACACCAAACGCAGCAATATAACCAAGATGAAGAGACAGAGGAATGCCCAGCAGGTATAGAAACAGGAGAAATGCCCACCAAACCAAACAAAAGAGGAAGAGATAGGGAACCTACCTGAGAAAGAATTCCGAATATTGATAGTGAGAATGATCCAAAATCTTGAAATCAAAATGGAATCACAGATAAATAGCCTGGAGACAAGGATTGAGAAGATGCAAGAAAGGTTTAACAACGACCTAGAAGAAATTAAAAAGAGTCAATATATAATGAATAATGCAATAAATGATATCAGAAACACTCTGGAAGCAACAAATAGTAGAATAACAGAGGCAGAAGATAGGATTAGTGAAATAGAAGATAGAATGGTAGAAATAAATGAATCAGAGAGGAAAAAAGAAAAACAAATTTTAAAAAATGAGGACAATCTCAGAGACCTCCAGGACAATATGAAATGCTCCAATATTCGAATTACAGGAGTCCCAGAAGAAGAAGACAAAAAGAAAGACCATGAGAAAATACTTGAGGAGATAATAGTTGAAAAATTCCCTAAAATGGGAAGGGAAATAATCACCCAAGTCCAAGAAACCCAGAGAGTCCCAAATAGGATAAACCCAAGGTGAAACACCCCAAGACACATATTAATCAAATTAACAAAGATCAAACACAAAGAACAAATATTAAAAGCAGCAAGAGAAAAACAACAAATAACACACAAGGGGATTCCCATAAGGATAACTGCAGATCTTTCAATAGAAACTCTTCAGGCCAGGAGGGAATGACAAGACATACTTTAAGTGATGAAAGAAAATAACCTACAGCCCAGATTACTGTACCCAGCAAGGATCTCATTCAAATATGAAGGAAAAATCCAAAGCTTTACAGACAAGCAAAAAGCTGAGAGAATTCAGCACCACCAAACCAGCTCTCCAACAAATGCTAAAGGATATTCTCTAGACAAGAAACACAAAAAGGGTGTATAAACCCGAACCCAAAACAGTAAAGTAAATGGCAACGGGATCATACTTATCAATAATTACCTTAAATGTAAATGGGTTGAATGCCCCAACCAAAAGGCAAAGACTGGCTGAATGGATACAAAAACAAGATCCCTATATATGCTGCCTACAAGAGACCCACCACAAAACAAGGGACACATACAGACTGAAAGTGAAGGGCTGGAAAAAGATATTCCATGCAAATAGAGACCAAAAGAAAGCAGGAGTAACAATACTCATATCCGATAAAATAGACTTTAAAACAAAGGCTGTGAAAAGAGACAAAGAAGGACACTACATAATGATCAAAGGATCAATCCAAGAAGAAGATATAACAATTATAAATATATATGCACCCAACATAGGAGCACCACAATATGTAAGACAAATGCTAACAAGTATGAAAGGGGAAATTAACAGTAACACAATAATGGTGGGAGACTTTAATACCCCACTCAAAACTATGGACAGATCAACTAAACAGAAAATTAACAAAGAAATGCAAACTTTAAATGATACAATAGACCAGTTAGACCTAATTGGTATCTATAGGACATTTCACCCCAAAACAATGAATTTCACCTTTTTCTCAAGTGCGCATGGAACCTTCTCCAGGATAGATCACATCCTGGGCCATAAATCTAACCTTGATAAATTCAAAAAAAATTGAAATCATTCCAAGCATCTTTTCTGACCACAATGCAGTAAGATTAGATCTCAATTACAGGAGAAAAACTATTAAAAATTCCAACATATGGAGGCTGAACAACACGCTTCTGAATAACCAACAAATCACAGAAGAAATCAAAAAAGAAATCAAAATATGCATAGAAACAAATGAAAATGAAAGCACAACAACCCAAAACCTGTGGGACTCCAGCCATGAAATTAAAAGACGCTTACTCCTTGGAAGAAAAGTTATGACCAACCTAGAGAGTATATTCAAAAGCAGAGACATTACTTTGTCAACTAAGGTCCATCTAGTCAAGGCTTTGGTTTTTCCTGTGGTCATGTATGGATGTGAGAGTTGGACTGTGAAGAAGGCTGAGTGCTGAAGAATTGATGCTTTTGAACTGTGGTGTTGGAGAAGACGCTTGAGAGTCCCTTGGACTGCAAGGAGATCCAACCAGTCCATTCTGAAGGAGATCGACCCTGGGATTTCTTTGGAAGGAATGATGCTAAAGCTGAGGCTCCAGTACTTTGGCCACCTCATGTGAAGAGTTGACTTATTAGAAAAGACTCTGATGCTGGGAGGGATTGGGGGTAGGAGGAGAAGGGGACGACCCAGGATGAGATGGCTGGATGGCATCATGGACTCGATGGATATGAGTGTGTGTGAACTCCGGGAGATGGTGATGGACAGGGAAGCCTGGCGTGCTGCGATTCATGGGGTCGCAAAGAGTCACACACGACTGAGCGACTGAACTGAACTGAACTGAACTGAAGAGGAAAGTTCATAGTAATACAGGCATACCTCAAAAAACAAGAAAAAAGTCAAATAAATAACCTAACTCTATACCTAAAGCAACTATAAAAGGAAGAAATGGAGAACCCCAGAGTTAGTAGAAGGAAAGAAATCTTAAAAATTAGGGCAGAAATAAATGCAAAAGAAACTAAAGAGACCATACCAAAAATCAACAAAGCCAAAAGCTGGTTCTTTGAAAGGATAAATAAAATTGACAAACCATTAGCCAGACTCATCAAGAAACAAAGAGAGAAAAATCAAATCAATAAAATTAAAAATGAAAATGGAGAGATCACAACAGACAACACAGAAATACAAAGGATCATAAGAGACTACTACCAGCAATTATATGCCAATAAAATGGACAACGTGGAAGAAATGGACAAATTCTTAGAAAAGTACAACTTTCCAAAACTGAACCAGGAAGAAATAGAAAATCTTAAGAGATCCATCACAAGCATGGAAATTGAAACTGTAATCAGAAATCTTCTAGCAAACAAAAGCCCAGGTCCAGACGGCTTCACAGCTGAATTCTACCAAAAATTTAGAGAAGAGGTAATACCTATCCTACTCAAACTCTTCCAGAGAACTGCAGAGGAAGGTAAACTTCCAAACTCATTCTATGAGGCCACCATCACCCTAATACCAAAACCTGACAAAAATGCCACAAAAAAAGAAAACTACAGGTCAGTATCACTGATGAACATAGATGCAAAAATCCTCAACAAAATTCTAGCAATCAGAATCCAACAACACATTAAAAAGATCATACACCATGGCCAAGTCGGCTTTATCCCAGGGATGCAAGGATTCTTCAATATCCACAAATCAATCAATGTAATTCACCACATTAACAAATTGAAAAATAAAAGCCATATGATTATCTCAATAGATGCAGACAAGGCCTTTGACAAAATTCAACATTGATTTATGATAAAAACTCTCCAGAAAGCAGGAATAGAAGGAACATACCTCAACATAATAAAAGCTATATATGACAAACCCACAGCAAACATTATCCTCAATGGTGAAAAATTGAAAGCATTTCCCCTAAAGTCAGGAACAAGACAAGGGTGCCCACTTTCACCACTACTATTCAACATAGTTTTGGAAGTTTTGGCCACAGCAATCAGAGCAGAAAAAGAAATAAAAGGAATCCAAATTGGAAAAGAAGAAGTAAAACTCTGTTTGCAGATGACAAGATCCTCTACATAGAAAACCCTAAAGACTCCACCAGAAAATTACTAGAGCTAATGAATGAATATAGTAAAGTTGCAGGATATAAAATCAACACACAGAAATCCCTTGCATTCCTATACACTAATAATGAGAAAGTACAAAAAGAAATTAAGGAAACAATTCCATTCACCATTGCAACGAAAAGAATAAAATACTTAGGAATATATCTACCTAAAGAAACTAAAGACCTATATATAGAAAACTATAAAACACTGATGAAAGAAATCAAAGAGGACTCTAATAGATGGAGAAATATACCGTGTTCATGGATCAGAAGAATCAATATAGTGAAAATGAGTATACTACCCAAAGCAAGATTCAATGCAATCCCTATCAAGCTACCAGTGGTATTTTTCACAGAACTAGAACAAATAATTTCACGATTTGTCTGGAAATACAAAAAACCTCAAATAGCCAAAGGAATCTTGAGAAAGAAGAATGGAACTGGAGAAATCAACTTGCCTGAATTCAGGCTCTACTACAAAGCCACAGTCATCAAGACAGTATGGTACTGGCACAAAGACAGAAATGTAGATCAATGGAACAAAATAGAAAGCCCAGAGATAAATCCACACACCTATGGACATCTTATCTTCAACAAAGGAGGCAAGAATATACAATGGAGTAAAGACAATCTCTTTAACAAGTGGTGCTGGGAGAACTAGTCAACCACTTGTAAAAGAATGAAACTAGATCACTTTCTAACAGCGCACACAAAAATAAACTCAAAATGGAATAAAGATCTAAACGTAACACCAGAAACTATAAAACTCCTAGAGGAGAACATAGGCCAAACACTCTCTGACCTAAATCACAGCAGGATTCTCTATGATCCACCTGCCAGAATACTGGAAATAAAAGCAAAAATAAACAAATGGGACCTAATTAAAATTAAAAGCTTCTGCACAACAAAGGAAACTATAAGCAAGGTGAAAAGACAGCCTTCTGAATGGGAGAAAATAATAGCAAATGAAGCAACTGACAAACAACTAATCTCAAAAATATACAAGCAACTTATGCAGCTCAATTCCAGAAAAATAAACGACCCAATCAAAAAATGGGCCAAAGAACTAAATAGACATTTCTCCAAAGAAGACATATGGATGGCTAACAAACACATGAAAAGATGCTCAACATCACTCATTATTAGAGAAATGCAAATCAAGACCACAATGAGGTACCGTTACACACCAGTCAGAATGGCTGCGATCCAAAAGTCTACAAGCTATAAATGCTGGAGAGGGTGTGGAGAAAAGGGAACCCTCTTACACTGTTGATGGGAATGCAAACTAGTACAGCCACTATGGAGAACGGTGTGGAGATTCCTTTAAAAAATTGCAAATAGAACTGCCTTATGACCCAGCAATCCCACTGTTGGGCATACACACCAAGAAAACCAGAATTGAAAGAGACACATGTACCCCAATGTTCACTGCAGCACTGTTTATAATAGCCAGGACATGGAAACAACCTAGATGTCCATCAGCAGATGAATGGGTAAGAAAGCTGTGGTACATATACACAATGGAGTATTACTGAGCCATTAAAAAGAATACATTTGAATCAGTTCTAATAAGATGGATGAAACTGGAGCTGATTATACAGAGTGAAGTAAGCCAGAAAGAAAAACACCAATACTGTATACTAACACATATATATAGAATTTAGAAAGATGGTAATGATAACCCTGTATGTGAGACAGCAAAAGAGACACAGATCTATAGAACAGACTTTTGGACTCTGAGGGAGAGTGAGAGGTTGGGATGATTTGGGAGAATGGCACTGAAACATGTATACTATCATGTAAGAAACGAATCACCAGTCTATGTTCAATACAGGATACAGGATGCTTGGTGCTGGTGCACGGGGATGATCCAGAGAGATGATATGGGGTGGGAGGTGGGAGGGGGGCTCAGGATTCGGAACTCATGTACACCCATGGCAGATTCATGTCAATGTATGGCAAACCAATACAGTATTGTAAAGTAAAATAAAGTAAAAATAAAAATTAAAAAATAAAATAATAGAATAAAATAAAGCATATTATAAAATAAAAAAATAATAAAATAAAATAAAATAAAAACTAAGATCATGGCATCCAGTCCCATCACTTCATGACAAATAGAAGGGGGAAAAGTGGAGGCAGTGACATTTTTCTTTTCTTGGTCTCCAAAATCACTGTGGACTTCAGCCTTGAAATTAAAAGACACTTACTCCTTGGAATGACAAACCTAGAGAGCATATTAAGAAGCAAAGACATCACTTTGCTGACAAAGGTCTGTAGTCAGAGCTGTGGTTTTTCCAGTAGTCATGTACGAATGTGACAGTTGGACCAAAAAGAAGGCTGAGCACTGAAGAACTGATGCTTTCAAAATGTGCTGTGAAGACTATTGACAGTGTCTTGAACAGCAATGAAATCAAACCAGTTGATCTTAAAGGAAATCAGTCCTGAATATTCACTGGAAGGACTGATGCTGAAGCTGAAGCTTTGGTCACCTCATGCAAAGAGACAACTCATTAGAAAAGACCCGATGCTGGGAAAGATTGAAGGCAAAAGGAGAAAGGGGTGGCAGAGGATGCGACGGTTAGATAGCATCACTGACTCAGTGGACATGAATTTGAGAAAACTCCAGGAGATAGTAAAGCACGGGGAGCTGGTGGCTGTAGTCCACAGGGTTTCAAAGAGTTGGACATGACCTAGTGACTGAACAATAACAAATAAAGAATCTGCCTGCAATGTGAGAGACCCAGGTTCTATCCCTGGTTCGGGAAGATCCCCTGGAGAAGGGAATGGTTACCCACTTCAATAGTCCAACCTGGATAATTCCATGGACAGAGGAGTCTGGCAGGCTACATACTTTTCTTGGGGTCGCAAAGAGTAGACACAACTAAGTGACTAACATTAAAATAAATATTCACTGAATAAATTAAGATCTTTATATTTTTGTTAGTAATTAATTTCACATTCTCTCTCTTTTTTTTTTTAAAGATTTCATGCTTTAGAATAGTTTTAGGTTCACAGAAAAATGGAGAGAAAGGTACAGAGATTTGCCACATACTCCTACCTGTACACATACACAGCCACCCCCAGCAGTAACATACTCCTATCAGAATAGTATATTTATTATAATCAATGAACCCACACTGACACATCCTTATCACCCACAGTCCATAGCTTACATTGGGGTTCACTCTTTGTGGTGCACACTACATAAGTTTAGACAAAAGTACAATGACATGTTTCCACAATTGTAGTTTCATATAGAATAGTTGCACTGCTCTAAAGACCCTCCACCTATTTATCCCTAATTCTCTCCCCGCAACCTCTGTCAACCACTGATTTTTTACTGTCTCTATAGTTTTGTCTTCTCCAGAATGTTGCATAGTTGGAATCATATGGTACATAGCATTTTTAGATCAGTATATTTCACTTGGTATTAATATGCACTTAAGATTCCTATATTCCATTGTCTGGACAAACTATAGGTTATTTATCAATTCCTTAAAGAAGGATATCGGGGTTGCTTCCAAGTCCTGGCTATTATGAATAAGCGTGCTACAAATAGTGGTTTATGGGTATATATTTTCAAATCATTTGGGCATATATCACAAATTGTGGTTGTTGGATCATAGGGTAAGAGTATGTTCAGTTTTGCAAGAAACTGCCGAATGAAAAAGTAGCTGTACCGTTTTTCACTCCCATCAGTGATGAATAAAAATTCATTTTTTTTCCTTTTGACATTCATACCAGATTTCAGAATTAAAGTCCATTAATCTATTTAACTGAGTAAGGCTATTTCATGCTATGTTTATGGTGTGTTTCTTTTTAGAATGAGCTAAATGTATCTCACCTATGGAATCATCATGGTCTGAAACTTTAGAGAAATATTCTTACCACTAAATTATCTTTAAATATTAGAGGCCAAATATGTTTCCAATTTAAATTTAGGTAATTTTTAGCAGTTTATATTTTTCTAAATTCGTATCAATTTTATTTACATTTTCAAATGTACATTATAAAGACCAGTCTTCATAATATTTCTTTATGAGTAATATTCTTCTTTATGGTATAATCTCTTTCATTCTTTTCTTTTCTTTATTATTTTTGCTTGTTTTCATCATCCCTTCTGCTAGAGTGTCTTAGTAATATTTATGTAAAAACAGTCTTGGTGAAAATTTCCTATTTTTTTCTCTATACTATTAATTTATGTTCTTCTCATTTCTTTGAATTTGTTTTCTGGAACTTGAATTTCTGGAAATTATTATGTTATAGATTTAAATCCTTATCTGTTTTGTAATTATTCCTTCATTCCTTCCTATTTCTTAGTGAAAATATTTCATTTTCTAAATATTGTTATGTGCTTCTTACAAACTTTGACACATCCATAGCTCAATATATAATATGTAATTTTCATTCATGTCTGAATATTTTGTAATTTCCCTCACTGTATATTATTTTCTTAAATGTTATTAAGTACCTTATGGTTTACTTTCCAAATATATAAAAATTTAAGAATGATATATAGAAATAAAATAATTGTTAAATGTATTCATTATTTCATTTATAGACTTTAGAATATAGTATTATGATGTTAATTATTTGTAACTTATATAAGCACCCTTTGTTGGCTAATATGTCACTGGATACTGTGATTATTCCATTTGTATTTCTAAAAATTACTATATTGTTTTGTTTAAAGAATATTATTGATAGTATTGTAGACTGCTCCTTGTTTCATAGATGCAGGAGACAGTCTACCAAGTTTCATATCCCATTTGCATCTTTAATTCATGATTAAGTTTCTCATTTATCAGCAGAGACAATAACTATTACAATTTTAGAGGGCTGTCATGGGGAGCAAACCAGTTAGTACATGTTAAATACTGGTACGTAGTCTTACTTATGATTATTATAAAAAATATTGCTATCTTCCAACAGAAACTAGCTGTTAATACATATAAGAGTATGCAAGTCATTTATTTTCTTGATTTTCTTGATAGCAAAAACTGAAAAAAATTAATTTTTAATTGCAGTCCACAGATTTAGATGAATTATTCATAATCTTTGAATCTTTATTATTGATCTAAGCACTGTTTAATTTTGTTTACTTGTATTTCTGTATGCTATATTAAAATAATATTTTGGAGTTCTGTCTATAGTCATAAAGTATTTAGTCTCTCTCCTCTTCGTAGACATTTAGGATGTTCATCTAATTTTTTCATTTTATATACCATTTGCCCTTATACCAAATTGCTGCATAGATTTATGAATAGTCTCTCAGGACGAGTTTCCTAAGAAGAATTGTTAAGTAAAATTACATGAAAATTTTCAGAGCCTCTGATAAATATTTCTAAATTGAAGTAAAGTAAGTTTCTAGCAATTAACATGCCTGTCAGCTGTGATTTCTCATAGTGTTCATTTCTTCTCACCTTCCACCTGGTGAATTAGATTTTTAAAATTCTTTTCAAAATCAACAAGCAAAAAATTAGTTTGCATTCTTTCTAAAATTGCATTTTTGATTGCTAGTGAGTTTGAATATTTATGCCTATGTCCATATGCCATTTGTATGTATTTTAGTAAATGGCTTATTATAGGCTTTGTTAATAATTCCAGTTGTGTTTTCATCTTCTGATTAGTAATTTTAAGAGTACTTTATAAAAACCCCATTCTCTATCAGATATGCCCATTTATTTATATATTTATTTTCATTTAAAATTTTTCACCATTAATTTTTGAATTTTAGATTTTTTTTTAATTTGGAGTAGCAAGATTTATCATATTGTCTTAATATCTGTTTTTTTCTCTAATCTTAGATGTGTTTGTGATGTGGTGATTTAAGTATAAGTCACTTCATTCTTCTTTTTTGAGACTTTAAAATTTGTCTTTTGTAATTTTCTTTTTATGCTTTACATAAATTTCTTATATTTGCAACTGTGTGCTTTGTGTTTTAAAAAATAATCTTACTTTTAATGAAAACAACTTCCAGAATAATTTCATGTCATTTTTACTAGAGTATACAAAAACTGTTGACCTCCTAATATATATATTTTACCATACCATTTAAAATCACCTAGGAATTTCTAAAAGGGTTCAAATTATTTGATTGGATGTTCCAGAAAAATGGGCACAACTTAGTGACTAAGCAACTACAAAAATATATAATATTATAGCTTCTACATATAACTAATATTGAGTTACCTCATTGAAAATTACAATTTAAAAATTTTTTATTTTCCCTCTTTCTGTTACAGAATAAGAGTTTTAAGATCTGACAAAGTATTAAAAGTCCTTTGGATCATTGAAAAAAAAAAATGGAGATTACAGAACATATTTCCAGAGATTCTGATTCATTGGTTCTGCCAGCATGGTACCCAATAGTCGAGTTTTTGATGCTTCACTAGGGAAGTCACTGAGTTATGCTTTCTAGAACAGTATTACGCAATAAAACTTTCCTTGTTCCTGAATTTAGGTTACTTTCATCTCACCATGGAATGCTTTATTTCATGTACTTCATTATTTAATTAAAATTGGTAATTTTTAAAATTAAAAGTCCCATTGAAATATAAATATGATGTTTAAGTATTTGATTAGCAATAGCTTATGTAACCTCTCCTTCCAACTGAAAGTTTTATTAATAAAAAATAGAAGATACAAATACAGAAAAATAAGATTTGTATCAATAAGCATCTAGATGAAATCATAAATTGCTATCAAAAAATTAACAGAATTGAAATTTTTTTCTGATGATGTTTCACTGGTTAAATATAAATTATATCAAAATTTAGAAAGTAGGAGAAAAATGTATCAATGGTTAATTGATATATAACCTCTCTTGCTATCCCAAATCCCTAAAAAGAGAAAAGAAAACCACTCAGTTGTGTCTGACTCTTTGCAACCCCATGGACTATACAAGTCCATGGAATTCTCCAGGCCAGAATACTGGAGTGGGTAGCCGTTCCCTTCTCCAGGGGATCTTCCCAACCCAGGGATCAAACTCAGGTCTCCCCCATTGCAGGTGGATTCTTTACCATCTGAGGCACCAGGGAAGTCCACTAAAAAGAGTTTTAAAAGAGGGGAAAAAAGATATATTTCTGAAATATTAAAAATCACCAGTTATATTTGTTCATTGAGCTTTAAGAGAATTAATAGATTTTTCACCTTTTTCTCTGAGAAATGTGACCAAAATAATTCCCTTTCACTTTCAATAACAGAAAAACATGTATGCAAGAGGCATTTAGTATTCATTTAGTATTAGTATTTTTAGTATTCCATTAATAATCATTCTAGAAGCTTTAGCATAGATTTTTACTTTCCAAGTGTTTCAAGGATAAAGTAGCTTAATTACTTTTATTAAAATCCCATCACTGATATTCAGTTTCTCATGTATTTACACATCAAAACATTTTAAACACATAAAATTAAATTTCTATTATATATAAATGTGACTGTTTAAAATAGTAACTACTAACTACTCAGGCTAGCTTGATAGATGAGATTTGTTGAAATTCTCTTACATAAAAGCAAAGGTTAATAAATTTATATTTTAAAAAAAGCAAAGGTGATATTTTATTGTTGTTGTTCCCATTCTTTTTCTGAGATCTTTTTTCTATTCTTCTGTGTTGTGCCAGAACTCAAAGGAGCATTAGAAATCATCTTATTCAACTCCATAAATTTAATATCAAAGAGCTAGTGACTCAAAGAGCAGAAATGATTTGTCCAGGTCTTTCCAACCAAATGAGGGAGGCAAAAACCAGAATTCAACCTTCTATCACTCAAATACTTGTTCTTCCTACTATTAACTGCCTCCTACAGAAATAGACAACACAAAAATAGTAACAAAAACCATGCTTTAGATCTTGTAATCATAATCTGTGGTATAATATATAATATCTTAATGCATACCAATCAAACAAAAACTCTACCCCTTCAAATATGTTCCTGGTCACCAAATTCTGGACCAAACCATGCATTTGTTTTTCTGACTTCTTAGTGAGAAAAAGTGGAGAAGGCGATGGCAACCCACTCCCGTACTCTTGCCTGAAAAATCCCATGGATGGAGGAGCCTGGTAGGCTGCAGTCCATGGGGTCACTAAGTCGGACTCGACTGAGAGACTTCACTTTCACTTTTCACTTTCATGCATTGGAGAAAGAAATGGCAACCTACTCCAGTGTTCTTGCCTGGAGAACCCCAGGGACAAAGGAGCCTAGTGGGCTGCTGTCTATGGGGTCGCACAGAGTCGGACACGATTGAAGCAACTTAGCAGCAGCGGCAGCGAGAAAGAGCAAGTTCACCACTATATATTTTTCTCAGTATAATATTTTAACGGATGACATACATGAGTTATCTGATCTCTGGTTCCTCTGCCTTTTCTAAACCCAGTTTGTACATCTGGAAGTTCTTAGTTCATGCATTGCTGAAGACTAGCTAGAAGGACTTTGAGCATTACCTTACTAGCATGTGAAATGAACACAATTGCACAGTAGTTTGAACATTCTTTGGCATTGCCCTTCTTTGGTATTGGAATGAAAATTGACCTTTTCTAGCCCTGTGGTCATTGCTGAGTTTTCCAAATTTGCTGACACAGTGAGTGCAGCACTCCCTGGTGGCTTAAATGGTAAAATATCTGCCTGCAATGCGGGAGATATGGGTTCGATCCCTGGGTCAGGAAGACCCCCTGGAGAAGGAAATGGCAACCCACTCCAGGATTCTTCCCTCAAGAATTCCATGGATGGTGGAATCTGGCAGGCTACAGTCCATGGGGTCACAAGGAGTTGGACACGACTGAGTGTCTTCACTTTCTTTTCTTTGAGTCCAACACTTTAACAGCATCATCTTTTAGGGTTTGAAATAGCTCAGCTGGAATTCTACCACCTCCACTAGCTTTGTTCATTGTAATGTTTCCTATGGCCCACTTGTCTTCACACTCCAGGATTTCTGGCTCTAGGTGAGTGACCACACCATCATAGTTATCTGAATAATTAAGCCCTTTCATGTAGAGTTCATCTGTGTATTCTTGCCACCTCTCACCTTCAAATAAATGTCTTATTTGAGTCAAGTGGTTTAGTGGATACAGGATGGGCTTTAGAATGAGTCAAAAATAAATTTTCAGTATTTTATCTCTATCTATACCTATGTGAATCGGAGAAGGCAATGGCACCCCACTCCAGTACTCTTGCCTGGAAAATCCCATGGACAGAGGAGCCTGGTAGGCTGCAGTCCATGGGGTCGCTAAGAGTCGGGTACGACTGAGCGACTTCACTTTCGCTTTTCACTTTCATGCATTGGAGAAGGAAACGGCAACCCACTCCAGTGTTCTTGCCTGAAGAATCCCAGAGACAGAGGAGTCTAGTGGGCTGCTGTCTATGGGGTTGCACAGAGTCAGACACAACTGAAGCGACTTAGCAGCAGCAGCATACCTATGTGAATGTGGGCAAATTGTACAGCCCATATAAATCTCTGTTTCTTCCTTCCTAATTAGCTAGTCTTCTGGATCAAGTTCAATATATGAATGATGCAAAGAGAGAAATGGTGTGCAGAAGAAATATTGAATTCATAAACCAAAACTATGGGTTCCATTTGGGGCTGATAGTGTGACTTTGTATGAGGATCTCCACTTCTCCAAAATAGTTGATTTTTAAGAGTCTTGATGGAATCAGATGAGATACTGTGTAAGAAATGATTGAGGGGGTATAGATAAAAATGGTGAAGTAAGAAGATCTTTAGTTCACTTCTTTCTGTGGACACAAAACAATAGTTCCACATGAAATAGCTATCTCTAAGAATGAACTGAAGACTAGCAGAACAGATTTTCTACATCTAAGGATATATAAGAAAGGCCATATCAAGACATGTAGAAGGTGTAGAGACAGAGTCTAGTCAGAACCCACAGCCCTGATGCAGGGCCCTAAAAATCAGAGAGATATCAGAAAAACATATGGTCCTCCTGAGTATTGAAGGGTTTGAGCCCCTCTTCAGGCTCCCAAGCCCATGGGACCTGCACTGGAAAGACAAGCCTCCATAATATCTGGCTTAAAAAACCATCAGGGTTTATGTCCTGTAGAGCTGGAGGGCTGTGGGAAATCAAGACTCTGTTCTTGGAGGGCTTTCACACAAACTCACTTGCTCCTAAGTCTCAGTGAAGAGGCAGCAGCTTGGAAAATGCCTGGGTCACATGAGAAGAGAATTAATTGACCAATTTTAGGGTATATGCCGGGGGCAGGGATCTGGTAGAAGTTTCTCTGGGGACAGAAGCATTGGCAGACATTCTTTTTAACTCTATACCTAGTTTGTCTGACACTGGCTGGCACAATTTCTGTCACTTTCCATCAACCTAGCTAGACACCTTGTACCCTGCTCTGGCATTCCCCTAAGGAACCACCCTATCCAAACTTTTTGTCCTGACTAGCCCCTCTGAAATTACTTCCATCCTTCCCTACCAGGTGGGCAGCCCCAGAAAGGATTAGCATGATATACTCAACATACTGAAAGTAAGGAACTTAAAACCAAGAAAAACCTATCCAGCAATGCTTCCATTCAGAATGGAAGGAGAGATACTCTACCAGACAAGGAAAAGCTAAAGAAGTTTGTCACCACTAAATCAGCCTTACAAGAAATGTTCAGGGACTTATTTAAATGGAAAAGAAAGACTGTAACTAGAAACAATAAAATTATGAAAGAAAAAAATCCCACTGGTAAAGACATATACACTGAAAAGGTAATGGAGCAGCCACTAGTAGAGCAAGTATGAAGGTCAAAAGACAAAAGCAGTAAAACTAGCTAAAACTACAATAATTCGTTAAGTGATACACAAAATAAAAAGATGTAAAATGTGACATTAAAAACATAAAACTTGGGTGGGAGAGTTAAAATGTAGTGGCTTTAGAATGTGTTCAAACTTAAAAACTCATCAATTTAAAATAGACTGCTAACTACTAGGTTGTTATATATGAACGTTATGGTAATCACAAACCAAAAACCTATAACAGATACACAAAAAATGCACAGAAAGGAATATAAACCTAACACTAAAGAAACTCATCAAATAACAGGGGAAGAAAACAAAAAAGGAAAGGAACAGAGAAGAATTAAAGAAACAATCAGAAAACAATGAACAAAATGGTGATAAGTACATACTCATCCATGATTACATTAAATGTAAATAGACTAAATGCTGGCATCAAAATGTGGAAATTGTAGTTCTTATCTGAAATTTACATGAACCAAACTGAAGAAATATCTAAAAGCATATGTTACTAAAGCTGAAACAAGAAGAAATAAAGGATTAGCTTACTGTATATTAAAAAGTTTAAATTATTATTTCAGACAAAATGCCCACACACAAACATACCCTCCCACATTCAAGTATTGGACTTTGGCAGTTTAGTTGGAGATTTGTATCAGATATTTATGAAAAACAAAATCTGCTTTACATAGTTACAAAAAAATAGAATGACAGGACAATCCTTAATCAACAACAACAAAAACACAGCAAAAGATTTACACAGCATAAAATATTCACTCATATTTTAGGAATTCTACATATTAACATATTTTTTAGAATTATTATAAAAATGCTATAAAAGGGGTGGAAAAATTCAAGACTATAATTTCTATCATATAATATTCTTTATTTCATGTTTAGTCTCCGTTTTCTTTAAGTGTTTGTACCTAGAAAATGCCCAGGAAAAAGATAAAGGAAGTAACATTAATTGAGTGCCTTAATGATTTAAATAATGTTGGGTTATTTAAATTCAATATTTTATTTACTTAACACAATATCTCAATGTGGGTATCATTAATTCCTTTAATAATATGAATATTTGCTACTGCTGCTGCTAAGTCGCTTCAGTTGTGTCCAACTCTGTGCGACCCCATAGACGGCAGCCCACCAGGCTCCTCAGTCCCTGGGATTCTCCAGGCAAGAACACTGGAGTGGGTTGCCATTTTCTTCTCCAACGGATCAAAATGAAAAGTGAAAGTCAAGTCGCTCAGTCATGTCCGACTCTTCGTGACCCCACAGACTGCAGTCTACCAGGCTCCTCCACCCATGGGATTTTCCAGGCAAGAATACTGGAGTGGGGTGCCATTGCCTTCTCCATGGGTTTTTAATTTATGAAATATCATAAAAATGTTCAAAATAATAACCTATAAAATTTTAATGCACATTGGCATAATTTAAATTCTGTCATAAAATGATCTTATGTACCTACAAGAGGGGTTTGAAATAGATGATAATTTTATACAAAAATAACACATGCAACAATATTTTTGTAGAAAGAGAAATTTAAATGAGAAAAAGTACAGAATTGTTAAATAGTAGGACTTCCTGCATTGATAGATTAAACTGTGTTCTATAATCAATGTTAGCAATACATTTAAAAAGAAAGTGAAGTGTGTTACTAACCAGGTAGAAGAAAATTTCTATGAAATATATACCTACTACATTGCTTATTAACTAAATTAAACAATAAAAATAAAGCAATTACAGCATCTACATCAATTTACCACTGCTTATCTCACAATCATTGTGATTTACTAATAAGTTATACTGAAATCACCAAAGCAAAACTAAATTTTCATAAACAAATATAAATCATTTATTCTTTTTAATTTGACAAAGAGGTTGATATACTAAAGTAATGTCAAGATTTTACACAGGTGCCTCATATCTTTTACTTCAGATTTAAAAATCACTCAGTCCACAATAGCTGATTGTCACTAAACATTAGTAAAAGCACCATAATTATGATTTTCAAATCTCATTAAAAACATAATTATTTCAATCTTGTGAAATTACTGCAAAAGCTATAGAGACTCAGCCATATGTGTAGCAATGTGTTACACAGAACGATGGGTAAGGTGACTCATCCATTCCTTCTTTGTGACCCCATCATTGGGTACTATTTGTAAGTCAGAAGCAGAGCTAAATACTGGTTTATAAGGGTGGGTAAACTATTTTCTGATTATAAATATGACTTAGTTCATATCAGCTGCTCAAAAAATATCTGCTGCATTAATAACTATACCCAGACATTGTGGTCAGCAAAATAAGTCCAAATTAGACACTTCCTCAAGCCAATATTTTAACACACACAAAATACACTAACAAGACATATAAATAACATGAACATAGAACAGAAAAGGATGTAAATAGTTTTGATGGGAATTGTGAAGCTATCAGGGGAAAAAAAATCAAATACTGTATTATAGAATTATTCTACCTAATCAATAATCATTCACTCTTTTGACAAACACATGCTAAGCATATAAACATAGGCACATAGGCACTGTCCTGAGTGAGTATAAAGTATGGTGAGTATACAGTGATGAGCAATAACATAAATATGTTACCTGACCTAATGGAATGTATAACAAGGAAGGGTATAGCACAGCACTGTAAATCAAGTATACCCCAATAGAAATTTAAGAAACAAATTAATTTTGATTAACCTAAAAAATAAGGAAGAGTAAAACATGCAAAAATCACTCAGATATATAGTTACAAAATACTAAAATAAGTTAGGGTAGAGGGACAAGAAAGTCAGAAGGCTTAATGGGCTTTGCAGACAAAATGATTGATCTGCTAGGTAATGAAAGTGGAGAAAAACCACGTTTTGAATTCTGGGTTCCTGACCAAGTGTCAGGCTCATCAAGATGAGTGATGGTAGAAAATGTTGGAGAGAAGAGCAGGAATTAAACCATAATTTGTCACATATTCCATATTAAAGTGTTTAATTTGGAAATGAGTGTGAGTTTAAACAATTCAACCTTTAAATAGGATTTTTGGGAGAAACCAATAGACCATGAGAAATATTTAGACATTTAGACCAGGCAACCTTGACTCTTCTGTCAGTCCATGCAAATTAAAAGGTAAAGCAGACTTTATTTAGAGTTGTCAGTGGTAAAAATAAAGCAGCCAATAACCAAAAGTATGTCCCATTGATAGGGAGCAGGAATGTTCTGACTTTGGGTCCATTATGATGTATAGTCCAGATGATAAAACAATACCTAGAATATATTTGTAAAGTAGTAAGAATATGGAATATAAGTTTTCAAAGCCCTTTACAGTAAATGTAAACAGCTTTGTTTTTTCATCATGGACCAGCCATTTTCTGTAAGAATAAATGGAAAGCTCTCATTTATGCTCATAAGTTCAGTACAGTTCAGTCACTCAGTAGTGTCTGACTCTGCAACACTATGGACTGCAGTACTCCAGGTTTCCCTGTCCATCACCAAGTCCCAGAGCTTACTCAAACTCAAATCCATCCAGTAGGTAATGCTCTTCAACCATCAAATCATCTGTCATCCCTTCTTCTCCCATGTTCAATCTTTCCCAGCCTCAGGGTCATTTCCAAGGAGTCAGTTCTTCCCATCAGGTAGGCAAAGTATTGGAGTTTCAGCTTCAACATCAGTCTTCCCAATGAATATTCAGGACTGATTTCCTTTAGGATGGACTGGTTTGATCCCATTGCTGTCCAAGAGACTCTCAAGAGTCTTCTCCAACACCATAGTTCAAAAGCATCAATTCTTTGGCGCTTAACTTTCTTTATAGTCCAACACTCACATCCATACATGACCACTGGAAAAACCATAGCCTTGACTAGATGGACCTTTGTTGGAAAAGTAATGTCTCTGTTTTTTAATATGCTGTCTAGGTTGGTCATAGCTTTTCTTTCAAGGAGCATCTTTTAATTTCATGGCTGGACTCACCATCTTCAGTTATTTATTGAGCCCCAAAAAATAAAGTCTGTCACTGTTTCCATTGTTTCCCCATCTATTTGCCATGAAGTGATGGGGTTGAATGCCATGATTTTAGTTTTCTGAATGTTGTATTTTAAGCCGACTTTTTCACTCTCCTCTTTCACTTTCATCAAGAGGCTCTTTAGTTTGTCTTCACTTTCTGCCATAAGACTGCTGTCATCTACGTATCTGAGGTTATTGATATTTCTCCCAGAAATGTTGATTCCAGCTTGTACTTCATCTGCCTGGCATTTCTCATGATGTTCTCTGCATAGAAGTTAAATAAGCAGGGTGACAATATACACCCTTGACGTACTCCTTTCCTTATTTGAAACCAGTCTGTTGTTCCATGTCCAGTTCTAACTGTTGCTTCTTGACCTGCATACAGATTTCTCAGGAGGCAGGTAAGGTGGTCCAGTATTCCCATCTCCTGAAGAATTTTCCACAGTTTGTTGTAATACACACAGTCAAAGGCTTTGGTGTAGTCAATAAAGCAGAAGTAGATGTTTTTCTAGAACTCTCTTGCTTTTTTGATGATCCAGTGGATGTTGGCAATTTGATCTCTGGTTCCCCTGCCTTTTCTAAATCCAACTTGAACATCTGGAATTTCATGGTTCACTAACTACTGAAGCTTGGCTTGGAGGATTTTGAGCATTACTTTGCTAGCGTGTGAGATGAGTGCAACTGTGCGGTAGTTTGAACATTCTTTTGGATTGCCTTTCTTTGGGATTGGAATGAAAACTGACCTTTTCCAGTCCTGTGGCCACTGCTGAGTTTTAACTGAGAAGTTTAATTGGATAAGCACAATTCCAAGGATCTGCTAAACTTTATTGCTATTCACAGAATATTTCAACTTGGAAATAATTATAATATAGGCTCTTCTCAGTGGAAGAAATTGAGGCATGGAGAAAGTGAAAGTGAAGTCACTCAGTCATGTTCAACTCTGTGTGACCCTGTGGACTGTTCCCCACCAGGCTCCTCCTTCCATGGGATTCTCCAGGAAAGAGTACTGGAGTGGGTTGCCATTTCCTTCTCCAGGGGATCTTCCTGACTCAGGGATCAAACCCTGGTCTCCTGCATTGCAGGCAGATGCTTTACCCTCTGAGCCAGCAGGGACGCCAATTTACTCAGAATCAAACAGAGAAAAATGACTGAATCTGAAATATAAGATAGATCTCCCTACATATCAACTGCCTGTTGGAACATTAGATCCTGAACAAAATAAAAACAAAACAGATTTTATTCCTATTTTAGAAATGTACATTTGAAGTTCAACTTCCAAGGAATGTAAAAAATAACTCTTGTAAAGAAATGACTGTTTATAATAGCCAGGACATGGAAGTAACCTAGGTGTCCATCAGCAGATGAATGGATAAGAAAGCTGTGGTACATATACACAATGGAGTATTATTCAGCCATTAAAAAGAATAAATTTGAATCAGTTCTAATGAGATGGATGAAACTGGAGCCGATTATACAGAGTGAAGTAAGCCAGAAAGAAAAACACCAATACAGTATACTGACACATATATATGGAATTTAGAAAGATGGTAATGATGACCCTGCATGCGAGACAGCAAAAGAGACACAGATGTATAGAACGGACTTTTAGACTCTGAGGGAGAAGTAGAGGGTGGGATGATTTGGGAGAATGGCATTGAAACATGTATACTATCATGTAAGAAGCAAAGTCCCAGTCTATGTTCAATGCAGGATACAGGATGTTTGGGGCTGGTGCATGGGGATGATCCAGAGAGATGATATGGGGTGAGAGGTGGGAGGGGGATTCAGGATTGGGAGCTCGTATACACCCGTGGTGAATTCATGTCAGTGTATGGCAAAACCAATACAGTATTGTAAAGTAAAATAAAGTAAAAATAAAATTTAAAGAAAAAAGAAATGACTTGGAAAGTAGAAACAGCTTCAGTTCAGGAACCATAAGATCTTTGGTCTTTTTTGTTTCAGTTGTTTTTCCTGTGGTCATGTATGGATGTGAGAGCTGGACTGTGAAGAAGGCTGAGTGCTGAAGAATTGATGCTTTTGAACTGTGGTGTTGGAGAAGACTCTTGAGAGTCCCTTGGACTGCAAGGAGATCCAACCAGTCCATTCTAAAGGAGATCAGCCCTGGGTGTTCTTTGGAAGGAATGATGCTAAAGCTGAAACTCCAGTACTTTGGCCACCTCATGCGAAGAGTTGACTCATTGGAAAAGACTCTGATGCTGGAAGGGATTGGGGGCAGGAGGAAAAGGGGACGACAGAGGATGAGATGGCTGGATGGCATCACCAACTCGATGGACGTGAGTTTGAGTGAACTCCGGGAGTTGGTGATGGACAAGGAGGCCTGGCATGCTGCGATTCATGGCATTGCAAGGAGTCGGACATGACTGAGCGAATAAACTGAACTGAACTGATCCTTGTAACACTAGGTATGCTCTTTCAAATGATCCCTACTTTTTGCATGATGGGAATGAACCATGGAAAAAACAAACAAATAAATATATAGTTGACCTTTGTTGGCAAAGCTGACAAAGATCCATCTAATCAAAGCTATGGTTTTTCCAGTAGTCATATATGGATGTGAAAGTTGGACTATAGAGAAAGCTGAGCACCAAAGAATTGATCCTTTTGAATTGTGGTGTTGGAAAAAACTCTTGAGAATCCCTGGAACTGCAAGGAGGTCCAACTAGTCCATCCTAAAGGAAATCAGACCTGAATATTCATTGGAAGGATGGATGCTGAAGCGAGACTCCAATACTTTGGCCACCTGATGTGAAGAGCTGACTCATTTGAAAAGACCCTGATGCTGGGAAAGATTGAAGGCAGGAGGAGACGGGGATGACAGAGGATGGGATGGTTGGATGGCATCACTGACTCAATGGACATGAGTTTGAGTAAACTCCGGGAGTTGGTGATGGACAGGGAAGCCTGGTGTGCTGTACTCCGTGGGGTCGCAAAGAGTCAGATATGACTGAGTGATTGAACTGAACTGAACTGACAGTTGACCTTTGAACTGTTGAACTTTCAACTGACAGTTGACATGAGAGTTAAGATCACCTACCCTCCACAGAATTGAACTTTTTATATCTAGCTTTCTGTATCCAAGGTTCTAATCCACAGATTCACACAACCATATTGTGCAGTTCTCAATATTTACTATTGAAACAAATTTGTGGATGACTGGACTCAATTCAAACCTATGCTGTTCAGGGGTCAAGTGTATACACATATGTGTGTGTGTGCATGCATGTGTATACACACACATATACATATTCCTAAAATGGTGTTTGCTGCTGCTGCTGCTAAGTCGCTTCAGTCGTGTTTGACTCTGCAACCCCATAGATAGCAGCACACCAGGCTTCCCCATCCCTGGGATTCTCCAGGCAAGAACACTGGAGTGGGTTGCTATTTCCTTCTCCAACGAAAATGGTGTTTAGCTTCATATATATTTTTACATATATGTTTTATATGTGTACATATATAGCAATATATGTAATGCTAAAATCATTTTATGATACTTAACATCCACTTAATCATGTACCTACTTATGTCATTTAACTTTATAAAATCATGGCAAATGAAGCACATGTAATGCCAGTGAAATATTTGGAGCACATGAGTGATGGGATCTCATTGAAGATTAAACATCATGTGGTCTAAGGTGTTGATGATACACTCTGTGTGTTGGGGAGATAGCTGGCAAAGACACAGTCAAAGTGACAAGTCAGGAAGCCAGGGCAATAACCCACGAGACAAATAATGGTCCTTAGATGAATGTGGTAGAGTGGAAGTGATACCGTATTGTTGAAGGGTTCAGGTTTCAGTGTTTTGAAAACAATGCTGACTTATGTAGTTGATGGACTGGAAGCATCTCCTTATAGGGTAAACCTCCTTTCTAAGCCTTCTGGTAATGTAATATAATGCAATTCGCTCAGTCGTGTCCGACTCTTTGCGACCCTGTGGACTGTAGCCCACTATGCTCCTCCATCCATGGGATTCTCCAGGCAAGAATACTGGAGTGAGTTGCCATTTCCTTCTCCAGGGGATCTTCCTGACCCAGGGATTGAACCCACGGCTCCTTCACTGCAGGCAGACGCTTTAACCTCTGAGCCACCTGGGAAGCCTTCCGGTAGCTATGCTAAAATGTGGGGCATGCAGTATTGGAGTCAAGTGGTCCTGTACCACATCCAAGCTTCTCCACTCCTCCTGTGGAGACTTAAGTCACTTAGTATCTCTGGTGTTCAGTTATTTCGTACGTAAAATTTGAAAGATATTTTCAATATCATAGAGTTTTTGTGACTTAAATGAAATTATGTATAAACAAGTGCTTTAAGCCCCTTTTCACAAAAAAACAAGCAACAAATAATATTTATTAGGTGTTTAGCATGCACCAGACAGTGTACACATGCCTCACATATAATTAAATCCTCAAACACTTTAAGGAAATTTCTGTAATTATCTCTTATTTTATTCACAAAGAAGCCAAGGCTTTAAGATTCTAATTAATTTGTCTAAGACTCTATAAATTATATATGGTGTAACTAGAGACATATAACACTCTACACATGGTAAAATTCAATGTTATAGTCCCATTTTATTTAACATATAAAAATCACTGGAAAAAGCAGTACATTTGAAAGGCAAGAGATATGTAGCCACAAAACAAATACACAACACCAAGTGTTTCAGAACTAGTCACAGGCTTGAGAAGCCATTTATTTCTCAAACTCGTGTCTAGTTCTTCACAAAGAAGACGTTACCAAAGAAATCTTACTGATCCCAAAGCGCATTTTCTGACCATGTTTAATGCATCCAGAAAGAATATGGACATCGTTCAAGCAGCACAAGTAGAGAAGAGCAAGATCCTTGCCAAGGGTCTTGGAAAGCTAAAGAGAATTTTACCCAGCAGAGACTTCTGATAGAAATTAACTGATTATTTTGCAATGCCACTGATTCTACTCATTCTAGGAGAAGGCATATGAATTCATTCCGAGTAGACAAAGTTCATAGTTTGCATCATTTTCATTCAGAAATGGTTTTAATAATTGTTGCCATTGACGTTCAGTTGCTCAGTTGTGTCGGACTTTGCAACCCCATGGAATGTAGCACTCAAGGCTTCCCTGTCCTTCACCATCTCCCAGAGCTTGCTCAAACATGTCCATCAAGTCAGTGATGCCATCCAACCACTTAGTCCTCTGTCAACCCCTTCTCCTCCTGCCTTCAATCTTTCCCAGCATCAGGGTCTTTTCTAATGAGTCAGCACTTCACATCAGGTGACCAAAGTATTGGCGCTTCAGCTTCAGCATCAGTCCTTCCAATGAATATTCTGGATTGATTTCCTTTAGAATTGACTGGTTTGATCTCCTTGCAGTCCAAGGGACTCTTGAGGGGTTTTTTTAGTAATAGTAAAGAGTAAGGCCTGATAGAGAAGGTCATTAAAAAGATGAAGAAGTGAACTTCAGTTTGGTTAGGTGGTGCAGTAGTAAAAGCATCTGCCTGGCAAGGCAGCAGACACAAGAGATGAGGGCTTAACTCCTGGGTTGAAAGATTCACCGAAGGAGGAAATAGTAACCTACTCCAGCAATGGCACCCCACTCCAGTACTCATGCCTGGAAAATCCCATGGATGGAGGAGCCTGGTGGGCTGCAGTCCATGGGGTCGCAAAGAGTCGGACACGACTGAGCAACTTCCCTTTCACTTTTCACTTTCATGCATTGGAGAAGGAAATGGCAACCCACTCCAGTGTTCTTGCCTGGAGAATCCCAGGGACGGGGGAGCCTAGTGGGCTGCCGTCTATGGGGTCACACAGAGTCGGACATGACTGAAGTGACTTAGCATCTAAGCAGCCAGTATTCTTGCCTGAAAAATTCCATGAACAGAGGAGCCTGGCAGGCAACAGCCCATGTGGTTGTAAGAGTCAGACACGACTGAGCAATTGAGCACACACACACACAAGGGACATAGGCTGGATTCAGTGATGAACCATACAGAGAGTTTTGGTACATAAGATAAGGAGACAGTGCCCTAAATATACTATAGATATTTTCCATTAAAATTAGTATTTCTTTGAAATTCCATGTGGCAAAACCAATATTGTGAGCTAAATCTAAGCTGATGACAATGCAAGAGGAATACTCCAATCTGAGGGCTTCAGCTCTCACATAAATAAACAAATCAATAATGTTTTGCTTTGGTTTCCTCTCTCCCCATCAATACACATAAAGGAAAGGCTGACCAGAGGAGAAGGCATGAATAGTAGTAACTTAGAAATAAGTGTATATAATTGCACTTGTGTATATACATATGCACATATGCATTTAGATGTATATTTAGTATATATATAATTATACATGCACATTAATATCTAATCAAGATATGCTTAATATCAATTGTGACATTTATTCATAATTCATAGTGTATTTTGTGTGCAAATATATGGTAACTCACTGAAAAACTGTATTTATTTCAAGAAAAGCAACAACACTTTAATCTAGGGATAAACCTTAGCTTTCTTATGGCAAAGTAAATTAAAAGCTTTGCTTGAGACAATCCTCCTAAGTAGCTATTATCATGAACTATGCTGACTTTCTGATAAGGCAGAAAAATGGAAAAAAAAATAGATAAATGAGAGAGAAACTAAATCTTTCCAAACTCCACAGAAATACTTAAATACTCATTATAACAACAACAACAAAAAATAAAACCTCCAATAACCCCAGTGGAAATAAAATGATGAGATAAATTGAACACACATCATGATCTCATTATCTGGCATTGAAAATATAATCAGCATTGTATGAGCTGTATATATTTTATCTGTAAACAAAGTAAAAATGAAAATTGAGACTGATTTCTGGACACTATATGTCAAGGAAATTTTAATAGGTATACAAAAAAATGGAAATAAACACATCTGCCTTCATCTCCTATCTTACATTATGCAGGTAGATGTTGTTAGAAACAATCATTTGTATATTCATCTAACAGCTGACTTGCAAATTCCATAAGAAGAAATACTGTTGGCAGGCCCCATGTGCTTGCTGACCACCCCTCATGCACACACATACACAGTTCTGTCTGCTGCCTATTCAGGGTTATCCCTGAGAATGTGTCCTGCTGAGAGACTCTCCCAGATCACAGGCAATGGGACTCACTGTGGAAGACAGATGTGCCTCCTTCCTACCATCAGGTGTTCTGCTCATGCAAAAATCTCAAGTCTAGCCACAAAAGAACACTGAGAGAGCATGAAAGAAGTGCTTAAATGTCCTATTTACTGTCATATATATAGATACAACACACACACAGATCGATATAAATAGATAAAGATACAGATATGAAAAACATGTACGTATTTTTAATTTGGGATATGTCTTAAGTGCAAGCAAACACAAATATTCATACTGTCCTTAGCAGGAAGGGATTGTGGGCCAGATGTTAACCTCTGCTTAACAGATTTTCAGACTATTGGATGCAGATATCCTAGTTGACTCATGATATTTATGATAGAATTGTCCCCCTCAATTTCTCAAATAAGACTTTCAAAAAACACCTGCAAATTCAGAATAAATATTGTGATTTGGAAACACCCTTTCCTTCCAGAGTCCTGCTGAAATAAACAAAAGGATCATAAAATATGAAACTTTTCGTCAGCTACAGGTCTGGGCACCACACACACTTTGGAAATTTTAAGCCTTTTCTACCTGAAGGAAAAATAAGTTGTGAATAAGAAGAGAACCACTCAGCTATTTGATGCAAGTGAAAAGCAGTTTCCCTAAGAAGTAAAAAGAGACTACTTCCCACAACTCTACTATAAATTAGAAATGGAAGGTTGGCACTAATAATACAAGGATCCTTTCAAGGTCTTTGGAGAGAACACTAACACCGTTAGGAACAGGACCACCACCAGAGGCCTTTATCAGCTGATTCTTGATGAACACATCTGTGATGCCCCCCATCGTCCTCACCTGGTGTTCATTCCCTTGTGTGTTCCTCTCCCATTAAGTGTTGGTTGGATCTGCCACTTGTAAAGATGACAAGATATATGTGATTATGTTACAGAAAACTGAAGCACCTGTCTGGTTGGAAAATGAAAGTGAAGTCACTCAGTCGTGTCCGACTCTTTGCAACCCCATGGACTGTAGCCTACCAGGCTCCTTCATCCATGGGATTTTCCAGGCAAGAGTACTGGAGTGGGGTGCCATTGCCTTCTCCAGGAGATCTTCCCAACCCAGGGATTGAACCCCGGTCTCCCGCATTGCAGGTAGATGCTTTACCGGATTCTTTCTTTTTCTCTGTGGCTGGCAGAAAGGAGGCGGGTAGACATGGCAGGAAACCCTACTTGGCAAGGAACTTCAGGGGACTTCTAGAAACTGGGGGTCCAGCTGACAGCCAGCAAAACCAGAAACTCTCAGTAATGCAGCCACTAGGAGCCAAACACTGAAAACAAACACACAAGAAGAAAAGCAGGTTCTTCCCCAGTCAGCATTCACAGACACAGCATTAATGCCGCCAGTTTACGTGGTCATAACAAATAGCTTGAGAACTTGACAGTTCTTTAAACTTCACAGAAAAGGCACAATTGAGGCATTAAAAAACACAAATGATTTTGAAATGATACTAAAATTTACTTGGGATGTACTGATGAATTTACAAGTAATCTCTATATTTATCTATATGAAAAGAAAAATTCTGGGAATATATACACTACCAGTTGCTTATGCTTCTCTCTGTGATATGAATGTAATGTGGTATGAATTTTTCCATTTGCTTTTGTATTTTTTTATCAAATTGAAAGGTACATATTTCTTTTGTGGGTTCTCCTCCTCCCTTTTTTAAAGTTTTTTCCGTTAAAATTTCTTCCTTGTGATAAAAGTTTTGTGGGTTTTTACAAATGCATGTGTCATATATCATGGCCTTTTGTAGTCAACACATTCCTGCAACTTCAGGCTCTGGCAACCACTTATCTCTTTCCATCCCTTTCATGTTCATTTTGCCTGAACAGAAATGCCACTGGGATCTGGGAACTGTAACTTAGTAAAAGGCCTTTATGCTTCAACTATGGTGTTCGTGAATAAGTAAACTTTTCTTTTTTACTGTTAAAAAGTAGTCTACTTTATAGATGTACCACATTTTTTTTAACCCATCTTACTCAGATGGACATCTGAATGTTTACAAGCTTCCCTTTAAGTTTTCTTTTATTTATTTTAGTTTTGGCTACACTGGGTCTTTGCTGCTGCATGCAGGCTTTCTCTAGTTGCGGCGAGCGTGGGCTACTCTCCTTGTAGTGTTCGGCCTTCTCATTGCAGTGGCTTCTCTTATTGTGGAGCACGGGCTCTAGAGCTCAGCGGCTTCCGTAGTTGTGGCTTGAGTGCTCTAGAGCACTGACTCAGGAGTTGTGGTGCACAGGCTTGGTTGCTCTGCTTCATGTGCGATCTTCCGGGGTCAGGGGTTGAACTGGCCTCTCCTGCATTCACAAGCAAATTCTTTACCACTGAGCCACCAGGAAAGCCTCTATTTACAAGTTCTCTAATTCTGCAGTAATAAATTACCACTAACCTAATGACTCAAAATAACAGAAATCTTTTAATAGGTGTCAGAAACCCAAAATGGGTCTCATTGAGCTAAAATCGTTAGCATTGCTGCGGTTCTCTCTGGCGTCTCTAGGAGAGAATCCCTTTTTTTGTCCTTTCCACTTCTAAAAGCTACTTCCATTGGCCGTGCCCCTCTTCTTCCTTTTTTGAAGTCAACAATGTCAAGCTGAATCCATCTCACACTTGCTCTCTGGTTCTGACTTCCAGCTTCTCTTCTGTTTTTATGGACCCTTGTCCATACTGTCAGCCCACCTAGATAATCCAGGATAATTTTCTGACTTTAAAGTCGGTGGATTAGCAAACTTAATTTCATCTGAAACCTTAATACCCCCTTGCCATGTAAACTATGGTATTCATTGACTCCAGGGATTAGGATGTAGATATCTTCAGGCAATTATCATTCTATTCACCATAAGGCTGTTTCCAGTTTGAGACGATCATAAATAAATCTTGGACTGCAAGGAGATCTAACCAGTCCATTCTAAAGGAGATCAGCCCTGGGTGTTCTTTGGAAGGAATGATGCTAAAGCTGAAACTCCAGTACTTTGGCCACCTCATGTGAAGAGTTGACTCATCGGAAAAGACTGTGATGCTGGGAGGGATTGGGGGCAGGAGGAAAAGGGGACGACAGAGGATGAGATGGCTGGATGGCATCACTGACTTGATGGACGTGAGTTTGAGTGAACTCCAGGGGATGGTGATGGACAGGGAGGCCTGGCGTGCTGCGATTCATAGGGTCACAAAGAGTCAGACATGACTGAGTGACTGAACTGAACTGAACTGAAATAAATCTGTGTAAAATAAATTTAAAAGTTCAGTGAATCAATACCTATGCATAAGATTTTGTCATATAATAACCATGATCTTTAAAAGATAAATGTGATATTTCTTAAAGTATTAGCTTAAAAGAAAACCCACAAAATTGTCTTCCAAAGCGTGTCACATTTCAAATTCCCATCAGCAGTGCATGAGAGCTGCTCCTGATCCTTATAGACATTTGATACTGCCTGTTTTAAAATTCTAAAACATTCTGTGTGTAGCGGAATCTCACTGTGGTTTTAATTTGCATTATACTAGTGACTAATGATATTGACTATCTTTTCATGTGCTTATTTGCCAGATGTATATATTGTAAATGTCTGTTCAACAGTTGTGAATATTCTTTATTGTGCTGTTGGTTTTGTACATTGAGTTCAGGGATATTTCTCAGTACAAGTAATTCAACAGATAAGCGATTTGCAAACATTTTTTTCATTCCATAGGTTGTCTTTTCATTTATATAACAGTGTCTTTCAAAGAGCAAATTTTTAAAAAGTTTGATAGAGTCCAATAAATCAGAATTTTCTTTTATGGATCATGCTTTGATTTCTAAAAATCCTTTAATGAACATTTCAACACAGGTTTCTTCTGTTTTCTTCAAGGAGATTTATTATTTTACATGTTATATTTTCATCCATGATCTACTTTAAGATTGTGTTTGTTTTGCATGTAAAGTATGAAACAAATTCACCTTTGGAAAAACTAATTTATTTTTTAATTGAGGTAATATTGGTTTGTAATATATCAGTTTTATATGTACAACTTTATGTTTCTACTGTATACCTCTCAGTCTGCTCCCCAACAAAAATTTAGTTTCCATTTGTCACATGTAGTAAATCCCCTTTAGCCATTTTGCTCTCCCCCATCCCTTCAGAGAAAGTGATGGCACCGCACTCCAGTACTCTAGCCTGGAAAATCCCATGGACGGAGAAGCCTGATAGGCTGCAGTCCATGGGGTCGCGAAGAGTCGGGCACGACTGAGCGACTTCACTTTCACTGTTCACTTTCATGCATTGGAGAAGGAAATGGCAACCCACTCCAGTGTTCTTGCCTGGAGAATCCCAGGGACGGGGGGACCCTGATGGGCTTCCGTCTATGGGATCACACAGAGTCGGACACACCTGAAGTGACTTAGCACCCTCCAATAAACACGATACTGTTCTCTATAATATGTTTTTGGTTTGGTTTATTTATTTATTTTGTTTTTGTTTCCTTGTTTGTTTTTATTCTACATATGAGTGAAATCACATATGCTATTTGTCCTGCTACATATGACTTATTTCACTTAGCATAATACCCTCCAGATCCATCCATGCTGTTGCAAAGGGAAAGACTTGATCCTATTTATGACTAAGTAATATTTCAGTGTGTGCATATGTGTGCATGTGTGTAGATTAGATATAGCTATATACCACATCTTCTTTATACATTCATTGGAATATTTTTTGAGTTGGTATTATCTATTTTTTAAGTGTATAGTAGAATTTACCCTGATACTGTGTGGGCGTGGAGGCTATTTTTTTAAGATTTAATGACAAATTTTATTTTATAATATATTAAAAATTATTCAGACTATCTTTATCCTCTTTAATGAGATTTTAAAGAATATTCTGAGACTCAATTAATTCTACTAGTAAATATGCATTATTAATATATTCTGTTCTGTGTTAATACTTATTACTATTTATAATAGGACCAAGGGATAGTCTCTCTCTTCCAATTTTTTCAAATATTTTATTTAAAAAGATCTACTGAAAATGAGATTTTAGAGTATGATAAAAATAATTTTTCAAAAATGAATAATGTATTTGCTAGTATAAATGGCTGAAAGTTTAATTGGACAGTGTATATGATGTTGAAGCTGAAACTCCAATACTTTGGCCACCTGATGTGAAGAGCTGACTCATTCGAAAAGACCCCGATGCTGGGAAAGATTGAGGGCAGGAGGAGAAGGGGATGACAGAGGATGGGATGGTTGGATGGCATCACCGACTGGATGGACATGGGTTTGGGTGGACTCTGGGAGTTGGTGATGGACAGGAAGGCATGGAGAGCCTCAGTTCATGGGGTCACAAAGAGTCCGACATGACTGAGCGACTGAACTGAACTGAACTATGTTAGAATCAAAACTGAAACCAATCATCAACATTTGAGCAAAGTTAGGCAGAAATTAATAAACACTTGGTGAAAAATTACCTTGCTAGGAAGAGAATAAAAGTGTGTCTAATATGATACATAAGAGATTTGGGATTTTTTAAATAGTGGAAAGGAATTGACTAAGCATCAATTTTCCAAGGTGCTGTGATGTGATCGGGAGTTAAATGCTCAAGCAGAAACAGAAGCATAGTCAAAACACTATGTTACCTCCATTTCACATGAAAAAAGCAATTTCCTAAGGTACTTAGTAATTTGCCCTAACAACACAAGACCAAATAGCAGAAAAATTGATGTTTTAACATTTCTGTAGAGTTAAACCTCCTGCTCTTTATTTCTATGATACTAGTAGATTGTTTTTAAATGGATAAAATTCATTCAATTTTTAATTCTATTTGCCATTCCTAAAAGAGGAAGCATATTCACACCACTGTTACTCTATGGAAACTCAGTGAAAAATATCTCAAGATTATGTACATGTGGCTCAGCACAGTGACTGTGACAGGAAGACACCTTCCTACCTCACATGTGTGCATGCACCATGCATGTGCTATGATACCAGAGCCACTTCACATCCGTCATGTCAAGCAGCAGAATCAAAACATTTCAAACAGGCCAAATTTTACTTCTAATGGTCTCCTGCATTGCAGGCAGATTCTTTACTGCCTGAGCCACCAGGGAAGCCCAATGTATTTCATTACTGTAAGTCAAAGTATTAAAGTATTTTGAAGATATTTTAACATTCTTCATTTGTGTGTGAGTACCTGTGAGTGTTTTGGGCTTTCCAGGTGGTGGCTAGTGGTAAAGAACCCACCTGCCAATGTTAAGAGATGCAGGCTAGATCCCTGGGTCAGGAAGATCCCCTGGAGGAGGGCATGGCAACCCACTCCAGTATTCTTGCCTGGAGAATCCCATGGACAGAGGACCCTGGCGGGCTACAGTTCACAGAGTTGCAAAGAGTTGGACACAACTGAAGCGACTTCACACACGCATGCATGCACACAGTTATGAGTGTTTTAGGATCTCCACCTTGACTGTTCAGATGCAAACCTTAAAAAGAATATTCAGCAATTGATCACTGAAACTGATCAATTTAGCAGTATTACATACTGCTAAAATAACTGAAAATTGTAAAAATTGAAGAGGTTACTTTTTTGACTCAGTTTGCATCTTTTCTGGGCTTGTCTGTAGAGATCACTCAGTACTTTCATTCCCAGTGTGTGGGACTGGCTAAGAAAGTAAGTACAGTTCAACAGGTATAGGGATAAGTTTCACAAAGAAGTTGAAATAAGGTTTCAGAAAAGCACATATACACATTCCAGTTACATCAAGCATCCTAACAGCATTTTTGTGACATTCTCTTATTTCCCAATATCAAATGCAAAATTTAATTTCACTTTTTTCAATTTTGAGGTAGGTATATATCTGTGACTTAGAAAATGACTAAAGAATTCTGAAATGCAGTCGTTCTGAATAATTAAAAGATTTTGCACAGCAAAGGAAACCACTGACAAAACAAAAAGACAATGTACTAAATAGGAGAAAATATTTACAAATGATATGACCAATAAGGGATTCATACAACAGTTCATACAACTCAACAACAACAAAACAACCAGATTAAAAATGTGCAATAGAACTGAATAGATATTTTTCTGAAAAGGGCATACAGATGACTAACAGGCACATGAAAAGGTACTCAACATTGCTACTCATCAGGGAAATGTAAATCAAAACCACAATGAGATATTACCTTACTTGTCAAGATGCTTGTCATCAAAAAGACCACAAGTAACAAATGTTGGTGAGGATGTGGAGAAAATAGAACCTTATGCTGTCTGTGGGGATGTAAACTGATACAGCTACTATGCAAAACAGTATGGACATTTCTCAAAAAAAAACAAAAAAAAATAGAACTATCAAATGACTCAAAGATTCTACTACTGGGTATATATCAAAAACAATAATTCAGAAAGATACATGCACTCCCATGTTCACAACAGCATTATTTACAATTGCCAAGACAAGGAAGCAACCTAAGTGTCCATCAACAGATGAAGGCACAATGGAGATGTGATACACACACACACACACACAATGGAATACTATCTTCCATAAAAAAGAACAAAATGTTTCCATTTGCAGCAACATGAATGAACCTGAAGGGAATTATGCTGTGGAATAAGTCAGACAGAGAAAGACCAGTATTTGCATGATACCACTTATCTGTGCAACCTAAAAAATACAAGAAACTAAGGAATGTAACAAAAAAGGAAGCAGACTCAGATATAGAGAAGAAACTAGTGGCTATCAGTGTGGGGAGAAGTGGCAATACAGGGATGGGAGTGAAAGTCACTCAGTCATGTGTGACTCTTTGGGACCCCTTGGATTATACAGTCCATGGAATTCTCCAGGCCAGAATACTGGAGTGGGTATCTTTCCCTTCTCCAGGGGATCTTCCAACCCAGGTCTCCCACATTGCCGGCAGATTCTTTACCAGCTGAGCCACCAGGGAAGCCCAAGAATACTGGACTGTGTAGCCTATCCATTTCTCCAGGGTATCTTCCTGATCTAGAAATCGAACCAGGGTCTCCTACATTGCAGGCAGATTCTTCACCGGTTGAGCTACTAGGGAATCCTGGGATGGGAGAAGTGGGAAATAAGAACTATTAGGTATAAGATAAGCTCCAGGAAGTATTGCATAACACAGGGAATATAGCCAATATTTTGTAAGAACTATAAATGGAAAGAAACCTTTAAAACTGTATTAAAATCAATTTTCTAATTTAAAAAAATAAACAATACACACACACACACACACACACACACACACACAAAGTGCAGTTGTCCAGATTGGCTTGGACAATTAGCAATTAGCAAATAAAGCAAAACATAAAGCTTTGCTTATGTGATTGTGCTACATAAATTTTTGAAATTTCTACTTCCTCAAAACCAATTAGTATTTGTTTTTATTGTCACAATAATACTGGGTAAAAAAATCTCAAAGTCTCAGTTTCATATGTTAATAAGCATTTACTTAGTCTGAGCTGGTGTTTATCCACATAGTGGCTGGCTTTGACATTCTTGGCTGAGTACTATCAGAAGTTCATGGCCTTAGCTGGGACCACTGAGCTGGTTTACCTGGCTTTATTTCATGGTCTCTTATTTTAGCAGTCTATCTCAGACAAGTTATGTTGCTTAAGGGATCTGAGAAAGAGTAGAGGCATGCATGATTCTTTGAAGTCTAGGCACAGCACAAACTCAATGTCACTTCTACCACATTCTACAACTCAAACTAAGTTAGAAGTTGGAAGTTTAGCCCAAGGTCAAGGTGTGGGAAAATAAATTCTATAGTTCCTGGAGAGGACCAGCAAAATCATGTTACAAAGCTCATGGAAATAGAGATAAAAAGACGTTTGAGACAATTTTTGTAATTAAGCTCCTAGCCCAAGAATTATGACAGGAATAATACTGAAGAGAATGAACCAGCATCTAATGAGTTAAATAAATACGAGGGAGTGAGAGGTAGACCAATTTAGATTACCACAAATAGAATAGTTTTGAGTGGGGAGAAAGAAATATTATGGATGGAATGACAAAAAGCAAGGTGAAAAGTTATTCCACATCTAGACCCTTTCACAGACTAGATGGCAAAAAAAAGAGGAAAAAGTAGAATGAAATAACCAACATTTGGGAGAGCTACCTCTATGTTTATCAATGTCCTTAGGGGACTGGCCACTCAAATAAAATATGAGATGAAGAAAATATTCAGAGAAGAAACTAAATGTCTTGAATAAGTAGAGAAATAAATCCTATCCTTAAAAGGAAAAATATTAATCTATAAGTAGAATACAAATTCTAAATTTCCAAACTGAAAGTTCTAAAATCCCAACCCAAGGTGATTCTTTAGAAATGTGATACATTATAAACTGCATATAAACTTATAAATATACTAAAGTTGACAAAAACTCTTAGAAAAAAGTATAATTTATGACCTGAGTCTTAATATTATCTTATTTTATAGATACGGAAAGTTGGGTTAAGGCATGTTAAGCTGCCTAATTTCATATACTTTGGAAATGATAAAGTTAATAATAAATTATTTCTCTAAAACTGTAAAACTTTTTTACCACATTTTAGTTTCTTCTGATAACATCCGATGAAATGTAATATGTAGAATTTTTCTTTCTGTGAAGCTTGAATTAACTGGTGTGGTAAACATGGCCACATAAAATTAAAGATGCTCCTCTTGGAGCAGAAAAATATATGTTACTTACTTGTTCTCAAGTATGCAAAGCATAAGAAACAAATGCATGGAGCTTCATTTGTTAGGTAACAACTATTATTGCTTATTCAGCCAGTGAGTGGGCAAGAGATGGGTATGGTTGACTCACTGCAAGATAGATTCAAAATAGTACGCTCTGCATCTAAAACAAGGGTGAAGTGATGATTTTAAGATTGATTCTGAGTCACCATATAAAGTAATCACCAGGAGTGCAGAGGGCTTTGAAGATAAAGGTTTTAACACATTAGGAATACTCAGAGGTAAAAAATTGAGCTCTGTGAGGTTAAAATGTATTTTTGCAGAAGTCAATTCATTTCAAACAAACTAAAGGAAAGTCAGCATGTTGAGGTTTATAAAGCAAGCTTTAATGACTGTTTTAAAAGGAGTGAAGTATAAACAGAGAAAGTACTGGGCGCAGGTACTAGAAGGCAAAGAGCAGCTTTCTTTGTAATAAATTGGAAGTTCAGATAACCTGTAGCCAAGACTCATCTATGAGATTAAAACATATTGAATACTTACCTAATTAAAAACCAGGACAATTCATTCCTGAATATTAAAGTGAGTTTATTTGTATTGGATGCAGTGAAGACTAGACAGAGACAACTAATCCTGTTATAAAGCTGTTGAGTTTTGTGAGTTATAGTAAAGGCCTAGCTGTGCACTATAACTAGAGAGAATATTTATGACCGTGATGTTTATTGATGATATACATGGTCTAGTAAGATGTCCAGAGGAAACAGAAACATCATCAAAGATAGACCAAAAAGAAAAGAAAGTGGTCAGCAGGAACATATCTGGCTACAAAGCAATCATTTTTATATGTCTTGTCTTCCATTTGTTAATAACTGGGTTTGGAATTCTCATCAATTTTCATGAATGAGACTGGCTTATAATTTTGTTTTCTGATTTCTTCTACATATAAAAGAATATGTGTAGGTCAAAAGAAGAGATTAGCTTTCCATAAAGGGTTAATTAGCAAATAAAAAGTAGACATCTACCACACAACATTCACAAAATGCCATTAAAAGTCAATAAATACTTACATGTTAACAGGCAAAATTATACTACTTTAGACATGCAATATAAACATTATCTTTATGATTCTGGAGGAAGGAAGGCCTTCTTAAATAAGACACAAAAGCAAATCATAAAGGAAAATAGATAAATTCTACTGCATTAAAATTAAGAATTTGTTTCTTCAAATATTATAAAGATAATGGAAAGTTAAGACACAAACTTGAAAATAGATTTGCAAAATATTTAACATATTACTACCCTGATTATGTTAGGAAGACTTTCAGATCAACAAGGAAAAGCAATCAATCCATTCTAAACACACAAGAAAATTAAGAGGAATTTCAAAGATGAACCACAAAAGTATGTGTATATATATATATATATGGATACATATATGGATATATATATATATAATGATACACAATCTTATTGATAATTAGAAGAATTCAATTAAAATCTAAAGTGAGTTTTCATTTCCACTGATCACATGAACCAAAAATTCAAAAACTGAACCATATCAAGTGTTGGCCAGTTTGTGGAACAAGAAGAATTTCCATTTACTCTCAAACCCAGAAAAGAGCTTGGTGCTGTCCAGTAAACTTGAATACGTGCATACCCTATGACCCAGCAATTTCACTGTTACATATAAGTCTCAAAGAAGTTCGTACAGACGGCACACATATGCAAAAATACATCTACGGTTGTTTGTAATACTAAAGAAACAAAACAAAACCAAAAAATGGAAGCCGCCTGACATTCATTAACAATAAAGTGAATTAATTGTACGGTACAAAATTCAATGAAGATAAGAGTACTACAGTTACATAAATCAATTTATCTCTATCTGGAAAACATAATATCAAATAAAAGAACAAACCAACAAAAATGTATATATAGTATCATTTCATATGTGAATTCCAGGAAAAGGCAAAAACTAAACAATGACGTTTGAATGTTTTTTACAACTCTAAGGAAAATCAGGGAAATCACTAATGTAAAATCAGAATACTGACTAACTGTGGGATAAAAGAGGATGTAACTGGGGTAAGTTACAAGGAGTCCTCTTGTATTGGAATATTCTACTTCTAGGTCCAGAAGAAGAGTAAATATTGCTATCTAAAATAAAGATATCCATTTTGTATTCCATAATGTATTGCGTTTCATACTGTATTACTATCTAAAATAAAGTCTATTGCTTAAAAAAAAAAAAGACTTCTATCGGAATCCCCTATTAGGAAGCTAGCTCCTTACAGAAAGGTATTTTTGTCTCTCTTTTCAGTACTATATCCCAAGCACCTAAACAGTACCTAGCATAACATTTATTGATTGAATAATTGAATGAATACTGTGAACAAGAAGGTATCTATACGAGATGAGATCCAATCATTCTTCATATAGCTCAGTCATATGTGAATTAAACAGCTCTAAATATTCAATTGAAAATGAAAGGATTGCTGAAAAGTCAAAAGTTAAATAACTCTTGAAAAAGACATTGACAGCAAGAAAGGCAATTTTCAATAGAATAAGCTTCCAAAGGATCAAAAACTTGAGGCATAATAAAAGAAAATTTAAAAGATGTTGGTAGATATGAGGTAAGAAATGAAGAGATTGTGTAAAATCACAAGATCTTTAGCTATTAGATTCCTAGATCATCTCCCCTAAAGTATACAGAAATACGTACCCACGATTTCTCCAACTTTTGCAAGAAATAGATATTGCTGGGGATTTATTGGAATTAGGGACACTAGTCACAGCAGAAAATACAACTGGGTACTCAATCGAAAACAAGGAAATCAAATGTAGATATGCATATTTAACTGTGAAACCTGCAGGACCCTTATGGCTTCTGCCTCAGAAAGGCAAGCAGCTAGAACTATCAGTGGAGTTCTATGGGTATCCCAGGAGAAATCCAAGGTGCTCTGAAAAAAAGAATTCCATATCCTATAAACAAGGTAAACACAGGTACAACAACTTCCATCCAGGATTTTATTTTTTTTTGCTCTTCTTTTTTAATTTGCTTGTTCATTTTTTAATTGGAGGATAATTGCTTAACAATGTCCTGGTTTCTGCCCTACAGCAATGCCTATTATACAGAGTGAAGTAAGTCAGAAAAACAAATAGCACATTTTAATGCATATTTATGAAAAATGATATGGATGAACCAACCAACATCCTAACCAGCAGTGTCACTCTTAACATACAGAGCTAAATGCAATGGAGTTTTGAGGGAACTCTCCTAGTGAAATGAGTTTAAAACAATAAATAAGTAAATAAGCCAAAAATAGAGAGGGCTCAGGAAAACAGACAGAGATAAAGGAATTTCAAAGGAATTTTTATAAGTGGGGCAGACCTACATTAGGAGGATTTTGAGAGACGAAGTACCAGGGAAAAGTGCACCCATATTTGACATAATAGGAAGTCAGTACATAAAGTCTAACATTAATTACTTGAGAAATATTAGTAAAAGCACATTAAACATGTACACAGGAAAATATCAGAAAAATAGCAAATAAAGTTTGCAAGTGTTTATTTCAAGGTAGTTGGATTGTGACATTGAGGAGAGCAAATTCCTGTCATCACTGTCAGTCTTAATAAGATTCCACATTTTTTTTAATTTTAATTTTTATTTATTTTTTTCCTTTCTTTATTTTTTATTTTACTTTACACTTCTTGATTCCACATTTTAAAAATATTTGCATGTATTATTTGGAAAACTATATACATGCCTGAATAAATGTTAAGCTCTGGCTAAAAATATGATGGAATAGTCCTGAGTGGTTGGGGACAAAAAAGATTTTTTTTTTGCTTTCGTCGCAAACTTTTTGTGGCCACACAATGCAGATTCCATGTTATAAAAAGTTGGCAGTCTCTTATGGGTATTCAGGGTCAGAATCAGGGTAGAAGTAGAGGGGTGGACAGAATTTAGTAGATTAGGATATATAAATGTTATAATAGATATACTTACACCTGTAGCAAAAACCATATATAAATGTTACAGGATGTCTAGATTTCTAACTTGGACAATTAAGAAGATAAGTATGATTGGAATTAATTGAGATGAGAAGCAAAGAATGAATTACATGAAAAGAATTAGGAGACAGATATCATGGCACATGACCAGACTAGATCAATGAAATCTAGCATTTGAATTTTGAATGAAGGCATAAAAGAAAAAACTTATAATTAAATAGAATGCATACATGTATTTCCATGATGATTTGTTTTGAAATTATTGATTACTTCTTGCTTGTGAGTTCCCTGGAGATTCTCTGAGACCTGTTCATGTTTCAGCCTGTTTCTCAGACCTACTATTTGATTCTATGTCAGTCAATAATTTCACAGTAACATCTTTTTTCCTTGGTCTGTCAATATCCATTCTTATTGCTTTAAATTAAAGAGCATGATAATAATAATATTGTTAATACTAACAATAGTCTACCTTAGTTCGATAACACAAAGGACATTTTGTGACATCTCATAAGGGGTACTTTCAAATGCATTTTGAATTCCTGAAATTCACACATTTCCAGATTAGAGAAATAGCAAAAGAAACACATATATTTTGGGCACTTACATTTCAGGAAAGAAATTCCCTACTATTCAATTAAGTTCAACAAGCTCCTACTGGGTGCTTGTTGTGTTCTTAGGCATCAAACTGTGTGGACACCAGCCTTGTGTTAAGGGTCTGGATTTGAAATACTCCAGAGGCCAATAACAACTTGCATAAAAACTCAGTTTCAAAGGAGGAAAACAGTTCAACAAGGAAGAATATGTGACATGTAAATATGAATAACAGAATGAATAACCAAGTTAAGGGAAGAGAAATTACAGTTCAGTTCAGTTCAGTCTCTCAGTCGTGTCTGAACTTTGTGACCCCATGAACCACAGCACGCCAGGCCTCCCTGTCCATCACCAACTCCCAGAGTCTGCACAAACCCATGTCCACTGAGTCAGTGATGCCATCCAACCATCTCATCCTCTGTCAGCCCTTTCTCCTCCTGTCCCCAATCCCTCCCAGCATCAGAGTCTTTTCCAGTGAGTCAACTCTTCGCATCAGGTGGCCAAAGGATTAGAGTTTCAGGCTCAACATCAGTCCTTCCACTGAACACCCAGGACTGACTTCTTTTAGGATGGACTGGTTGGATCTCCTTGCAGTCCAAGGGACTCTCAAGAGTCTTCTCCAATACCACAGTTCAAAAGCATCAATTCTTCAGCTCTCAGCTTTCTTTAGGGTCCAATTCTCACATCCATACATGACTACTGGAAAAACAATAGCCTTGACTAGATGGACCTTTGTTGACAAAGTAATGTCTCTACTTTTCAATATGTTGTCCAGGTTGGTCATGACTTTCCATCCAAGAAGTAAGCATCTTTTAATTTCATGGCTGCAATCACCATCTGTAGTGATTTTGGAGCCCAGAAAAATAAAGTCAACCACTATTTCCACTGTTTCCCCATCTATTTGCCAGGTAGCACAAAGAAATAGAGGAAAACAACAGAATGGGAAAGACTAGAGATCTCTTCAAGAAAATTAGAGATACCAAGGGAACATTTCATGCAAAGATGGGCTCAATAAAGGACAGAAATCATAGGGACCTAACAGAAGCAGAAGATATTAAGAAGAGGTGGCAAAAATACATAGAAGAACTGTACAAAAAAGATCTTCACAACCAAGATAATCATGATGGTGTGATCACTCACATAGAGTCAGACATCCTGGAATGTGAAGTCAAGTGGGCCTTAGCAGGCATCACTACGAACAAAGTCAGTGGAGGTAATGGAATTTCAGTTGAGCTATTTCAAATTCTGGAAGATGATGCTGTGAAAATGCTGCACTCAATATGCCAGCAAATTTGGAAAACTCAGCAGTGACCACAGGACTGGAAAAGGTCAGTTTTCATTCCAATCCAAAAGAAAGGCAATGCCAAAGAATGCTCAAACTACTGCACAATTGCACTCATCTCACATGCTAGTAAAGTAATGCTGAAAATTCTGCAAGCCAGGCTTCAGCAATACGTGAATCATGAACTTCCAGATGTTCAAGCTGGTTTTAGAAAAGGCAGAGGGACCAGAGATCAAATTGCCAACATCCACTGGATCATCGAAAAAGCAAGAGTTACAGAAAAACGTCTATTTCTGCTTTATTGACTATGCCAAAGCCTTTGACTGTGTGGATCACAATAAACTGTGGAAAATTCTGAAAGAGATAGGAATACCAGACCACCTGATCTGCCTCTTGAGAAACCTATATGCAGGTCAGGAAGCAACAGTTAGAACTGGACATGGAACAACAGACTGGTTCCAAGTAGGAAAAGGAGTACGTTAAGGTTGTATATTGCCACCCTGCTTATTTAACTTATATGCAGAGTACATCATCAGAAATGCTGGGCTAGAAGAAGCACAAGCTGGAATCAAGATTGTCAGGAGAAATATCAATCACCTCAGATATGCAGATGACACCACCCTTATGGCAGAAAGTGAAGAGGAACTGAAAAGCCTCTTGATTAAAGTGAAAGAGGAGAGTGAAAAAGTTGGCTTAAAGCTCAACATTCAGAAAATGAAGATCATGGCATCTGGTCCCATCACTTCATGGGAAATAGATGGAGAAATAGTGGAAACAGTGTCAGACTTTATTTTGGGGGCTCCAAAATCACTGCAGATAGTGATTGCAGCCATGAAATTAAAAGACTCTTACTCCTTGGAAGGAAAGTTATGCCAACCTAGATAGCATATTAAAAAGCAGAGACATTACTTTGCCAACAAAGGTCTGTCTAGTCAAGGCTATGGTTTTTCCAGTAGTCATGTATGGATGTGAGAGTTGGATTGTGAAGAAGGCTGAGCGCCGAAGAATTGATGCTTTTGAACTGTGGTGTTGGAGAAGACTGTTGAGAGTCCCTTGGACTGCAAGGAGATCCAACCAGTCCATTCTGAAGGAGATCAGCCCTGGGATTTCTTTGGAAGGAATGATGCTAAAGCTGAAACTCCAATACTTTGGCCACCTCATACAAAGATTTGACTCATTGGAAAAGACTCTGATGCTGGGAGGGATTGGGGGCAAGAGGAGAAGGGGACGACAGAGGATGAGATGTTTGGATGGCATCACTGACTCAATGGACGTGAGTTTGGGTGAACTCCGGGAGTTGGTGATGGACATGGAGACCTGGCGTGCTGCATTCATGGGGTCGCAAAGAGTCAGACACGACTGAGCGACTGAACTGAACTGAATGAGAACAGAGACACCAGTATAGCCTAACGCATTTTAGTGATATTTAAGAACCAGTCAGTCCTAAAGGAAATCAACCCTGAATATTCACTGGAAGGACTGATGCTGAAGCTGAAGCTTCAGTACTTTGGCCACCTGATGTGGAGAGCCAACTCTTTGGAAAAGACCCTAAAGCTGGTGAGGGAGTCAGTTCTTAGGTGGGTTGATGAGAAGGTGGCGGTGGCTGTGGTGGTGAAGAGCAGGAGGAAAGGAAAGAGGTCTGGGGCTCCAAGGAAGAGAAAAAGACAGATTTTTTTATTTCTACATTCCTTCATCTAAGTCACATAAAATGTTTTTTTCTTTAAGCGCAGAGTTAATGATTACACAACAAAACAACTCTCCTTGGTGAAGGACATGTTTTTCCTTAAACTCTGTACCAAAACCCTGTCATCTTAAAATGAAAGTTGTGGGAGTGGGTCTAATAAGACCTTTACAACCTTGAGACAGTCTTGATTTACTGTAATAACCAACTGAAAAAGTATATAGTTCCCTTGCTAAGACCAGTGAGGGGGGCATTCTCCATCCCCCTTCTGATGTCTATGTTCTTTTTCACGGTAATAAAACTTCTGCCACACAAGAGCTCTGAGTGGTCCCTGATCTTGAAGCTGTCACTGGGAAGATTGAGGGCAAGTGGAGGAGGTAACAGAGGATGAGATGCTTGGATGGCATCACTGACTCAATGGACATGAGTTTGAGCAAACTCAGGGAGATAGTGAAGGACAGGGAAGCCTGGCATGCTGCAGTTCATGGGGTCGCAAATAATCAGACACAACTTAGCAACTGAACAACAAGAACATCAAAGCAAAGGGATACTTTAATACCTAGTGTCACCTATGGCACTCCCTGATTGGGATATTTTCTCATTGGTACCATAGTGAAAAGGTATTTTTTGCTGACTCCAAAGATGAAATCATCATCTCTAGAAGGATAAGAAGAAGGGCCTGAAACTAAGAGAAGAATACACTGTTTGGAGTCACTGTGGAGGTGCTTAGAATGGTCAGTAGAGTATATCCTATGATGAGTCATCCAAAGTTCTCCTTCAGAGTTTCTTATTTCTTATCCCCAAAGTTCTTGTGAACGTTGTCACCTGACAGTTGAAAGCTAACAATTTCCTTGGAAATTTTCTGTGACTAAAGAAATCTGCCTCTCTCACATCATTGCCACTTTCTGGGGCAGCCTTCATACAATGACTGGTCCATACAGGAACTGAACGTCCAGCCCCCTGTCCAAAATACAAGTCAGCTATACAGGTATTCTGGATGCAGACATCTCTGTGGGTTTGAATGCTGCTGCTGCTAAGTCGCTTCAGTCGTGTCCAACTCTGTGTGACCCCATAGATGGCAGCTCACCAGGCCCCCCCCGTCCCTGGGATTCTCCAGGCAAGAACACTGGAGTGGGTTGCCATTTCCTTCTCCAATGCATGAAAGTGAAAGTAAAATCGCTCAGTCGTGTCTGATTCTTAGTGACCCCATAGACTGCAGCCAACCAGGCTCCTCCATCCATCGGATTTTCCAGGCAGAGTACTGGAGTGGGGTGCCATTGCCTTCTCTGTGGGTTTGAATGAGGCTTTCAATGTTCACAGTTCAAATTCTCCCTCTGCCCAATCCTTCTGTCTTCCTTTCCTGTACATACAGTTGATTTCAAGAGTACTCCCTAAATGGACGTCATGCACACCATCTCAGAATCTGTTTCCTAGAGAATCCAACCTGCCAGAGATGGGATGCTTCTCCAAATCGGGATGCTTCCACACTTTTCCAAGGTGGTCATTACTATCTTACTAGATGATCAGTACAAACAATACATTGCAGAAAAACCATCACCCACTTATCCTCTGTGCTTACCACCAAAACACAACTACCTAGTTTAAGTATTGACTAAGCTGATAATTCATCCCTGTTGTTTTAAGCACTGCATTCCCTAAACAAGGGAAGCAGTGGAGAACAAGGGCTAGTTATACACAGTTTGTGATGCATCAGAAGTGATTACAATTCTGATACAACCAAATGCCCTCCAAATGAACTGGATGCAGCAAGCTGAGAGTTTTAGAAAGCTGTTGTTCTCAGAGATTCTCTCAGCTGTTTCTTCAACAAATCTGTCAAAGGTATTAAACTGCCTACAAGTTTGAAACCTTCAAGCAGGTACTGACAGGAACTGGTGAGTTAGAAACACAGTTACCAGGGGAACGCCATCTGCTGCCACTTTCCTCACTGCTAATACTTATACAAGAAAGACGAAGGAATCTGGTTTATGAGCCAAGATCTTGATGGTTTACAGTGAACATTGCACATAATTACAGAGCACCTACAGGGTAACAAAAATCTGTGTTTTTCAACTGCTTGAAGTTCAAGAAGTCTGATGGAAAAAAAAATATATTGTCAAATTGCTCAGGTCCTTCTTCAACTTGATAAAAGGATGCAGTCAATGTGGTCATGATAGATTACTAAAAAGGTGACTAGAGACCTAATAAGACGGGTGGTAAAAAAGAAAACGAAGACACAGTAGTAAAATTAATATATTAGCAAGAAGCCTAGCTCTATATCAAAGAGACAACAATGGCACTTAAATGATACAGTGGTTTATTTTACTCTCACATAACAGTCTGACAAGGCTAGGCTATCAGGGTCATCCTACTCTCTTTGGTCATTCATGGACTTAGGATTCTTCTTTTTATGCTTTGGCACTTTTCCATCAGTTATATACATTCTTAATAGTTATCTCACCTAAACTTTTGTTTCCTGATTTTAAAATTGAGACAAAGATGCCTCATTAGGATAGCATGAAAATTATCAATGAAAATTAGCAGAAATAGTCTAAGCAAAGTCTGTAGCACAGAAAAGACACACGGGTTAATAAATATTCATTTTATTCACACTGAGATAATTATTTAAACCCTATTTCAAATGCAAACTATTTTACAAAACCTTCTCAGACTTATCTTGGCCATTGTTTTTGGTGACCTTTTGATTTCCTGTAATAGTTGGCACAGAAACTTAATTGCATGTTATTGTTTGTATGGTTGTATACAACTGTGATCTGGAAGGCAGAGTGGATGCTTCAGGAGTCTGGGCATCCTAGTCAAATCCATAGTGCGAACATACAAAATATTTACCATAGATAAGTCAAGTAGGAGAGCTAAAGATGATTCAGTCTGAATAATTCCTAGATTGGTGAGAAATACATCAAAATGCAAAACTCATCTTTATACAAAAAGCAAAGCATTTATTTTCACTTGGAAAATCGATTACAGCCACTTGCAATTAAATGGCTATAAGGCAAAAAAAAAAAAAAAAAAAGAATGGCTAATACCAAAGTCTACAAAGGTTTGCAAAACCTTGCTTGTTGGCAGTATACAAATAGCAAAATATTCGCTTCTGAAGTGATGGGGTGAGAAATTTGTTTAATGGCAACACTTATTCCCTTGAGTGCAAATGGGTCTCACCAGGAGGCAACCTGTACTTTTAGAGATTGGACCTCTGTCGCCTTAGATGCTCTGCCAACCCCTGTTTGAGAGCCACTCAGGGCAGGAGACCTTTACAAACCAAAAGTGTCATATATTTTTGGTTTTCTTTATTGCACATTTATCACAGTACCTGCAAGAGCCACAAGTGGTGAAACTTGTACATTTCCAAGATCTTTGGTTGTTTCCATGTCTTCTTGGCAGAATTTTTATTACCTTTCTGATCAGCAGGTGAGTTCCCTGGTCTGTAATCATTGCTGTCAGAGCCCCATCAAGTGAGAAAAGTTCCCTTTGCTTATTCACAAGGAAATTCTACCCAATAGCAATGTATTGCTAAAGTTATTTGTTTATAGTGACATTACAGCTTTTCTCAAAGTGTATTGCACTTTGGGTTTTACAAAGACATATTTTCTTTAACTATTTTAAGTAAAAATAAGAAAATATGTTATTTATTAGCATGACTTATTTTGTCATCTTGGTGTTGTTCATATGGATCTTTTGTTATTTTAAGGAAGAAAGAATTTTCTTGAGTGTCTTTCTTTTAATACATTTCATTATGGGCAAATAAATGAAAACTAAGGTGAGCTGGCAAGAAATAGACAGCATTGGTGCTGCTGTTCTTCTTTTTAGTCACAAATCTTTCTATTTATTGTTTAAGGTTTAATGTTTTTTAATTAGTTCTAAGGATACAAAAAACAACATAAGAGCTCTTCCTCTTACACAATATATCATTTCTCAGTAATCTTGCTTAATGTTCCCAAATATTTTTGTATCACTTCTAATAAGTGCAGGGAAATAAACTTTCCTTTGGTCTTAAAGGAATTGAAATAAATAATCTTTTGAGAATTTAAAATCTGTTTTCAAAGAACAAATAACAAAAATGAGATGATCATTTATCTGGCTTCAGAAAAATAAAATATCACCCAGTGGAATATATCATCCTTTACTAATGCTACAATCTCATAGATAATCTATGGAGATCTAGTATTCTGACATAAAGAAGGAAATGTTCATTTGGAATTCTTATTAATGAAACATATTTAATAAAATTAAATCCTATTTATTAGATCAATAGATACTTACTGAGCATACTCAAGGAAGCCAGAAAAAAAAAATCTGTCTAGAAAGACAGACTCCACTCTTAGCAATGTTATCAATCATTTGATTAATGTATTTTTTAAATCTAAAAAACGGACTATGTTATGGTGCTTGGGACACAATAAAGCACATAAAATGCAGAGCTTCTGTGACCTCTCCATGTGGAATCAGGGCGAATCACCTTTCTGACATATGGGTGTATTCATCAAACAGCAGTCTTCAATGAGTTTTGAGGTCCAGAGTTTGGAATTTCACAGCTTAGAGGTGACTGACTAACTCACCGGCCACATGATTGAACTCAGTCTCTACCATCTATCCCTGGAGGTTAGGTTTAGCTCAGAATCCCATCCCCACAACCACACAGTTGATGTTTCTGGTGAACAGACTCCACCTGGAAATTGTCTAGGGGCCCGTCATAAGTCACCACATTAGCAAAAACTCTGCTATTATCCCAGGGGCTTACGAATAATGAAGACAATAATTCACTTAAATTTCAGGGGTTTTAGAATTTTCCTCCCAGAAGCCAAGGAAAAAGGCCAGTCAAATTCTGTATCATACAGACAGTAACAGTGTCTATGTATTTTCCAATGTCCAAAATTTTGTTTTATTTTTCGTCTCATTTTTTTTTTCCTATCCTAGGGAATTTATGCCTTTAAAAAAGAATCATTTTACTGTATTGTCAGGTGGTTTTATGGAGAAAATAAAATTAGATTCATGGGTTTACCTTACCATATTAAACTTTCTATAAGACTTCTTTGCTTCCAGATATTTATTATAAATTTTGAATCAAAGAGAAAGCTGAACAACAGAGGAAGTTGAGGTTTTGTCTTGCATTTTATTAAAAAAAAAAAAAAGAGTAACAAAAAGCTCTCTTTCTGCTCTTTCCACAGGAAATGAATAGAAAGAAAATCTAGACCTTGAATCCAAGAGTGGAGGAAAAGATTTTGAGATGAAGACCATAGTGGAATACATGTGACTCCTCACTGAACCTCTCTGTGGGTATATGTAGACATACCCACAAGTCTCAGAGGCTCCAGCTCTCTATAGCAAGGCTTATATCCCATAGGAGCAAGATTTAATGTAACAGCTTTAGCAAATACAAAGAAAAACTGAGAGTATAAACATAAGAAAACTTTTTGAATTTTGCAATAGATTTTGAGTCCATAGGGAAGAAATTCACTTACAGAGTTCTCCACTAGATATGCAAGTTGCCCATTAACTAAGCTAGTGGATGTAAATCTATTAATAAACCCTTACTAATGAAGCAGGATTCAAAACTCTAGAAGAGAACAGGGAGGAAAACTGAGAGATTTTAAATATTTGGAATGGAAAATTAAGAAAGAAAATAGGGAAGATTGGGGAACTGACTTTTACCAATATACATTTTAGAATTTCTCCTAATGAAAGGGGATGCCACAGGTCACCCTCCAAAGGAAGAGCCTAACTGCTGAAGCAGGTTCTGGGATAAATCTGTTTTATTGTTATGTAAATATTACTCATCCCAATGAGCTTTTACCCAATAGGTTATTTTAATGTTTTGAAATAGCTTTTAATGTTTAATTACCTAAGCAACACATGATCACTTTAAAGAACAATCTTTAAATACAGAAAGAAAATCAACAATACTCTTTAACACCTATCAGTTCAGTTCAGTTCAGTCGCTCAGTCGTGTCCGACTCTTTGCAACCCCATGAATCGCAGCACGCCAGGCCTCCCTGTCCATCACCAACTCCCGGAGTTTACCCAAACTCACGTCCATCGAGTCGGTGATGCCATCCAGCCATCTCATCCTCTGTCGGCCCCTTCTCCTCCTGCCCCCAATCCCGCCCAGCATCAGAGTCTTTTCCAATGAGTCAGCTCTTCCTATAGAAGATCTCTATTAATGCACTGCGGTACATCCCCTCCTATACATGTACTCATACACATTCACATACAAGATCACATACCCATGTACACAGAGCCATACTCAGTGACATACATGGTCACACATCACACATGTATATGTTAAAATACATATTCCTGCATACATATTTGTACACATGTACACATGCTTTGTATGAGACCCTCCTGTGTGTGACTACTAAATCTGAGGGAGACGGAAAGTCAATATCAGGGGAAGCGGAAGTTCCGAAATTTCTACCAGTATCTGCCTTCTACATTCAATCTGATTTTTTCCTCACTAGCAGAAAGTCCCTTTGCTCTGGAAGATACATTTCAGTGAGCTCTTTTCTTATGCAAATATAAAGAAAGGGCTCTTTATTCCCAGTGAAGACCTGAATGCTTTTAATAAAACTATCAGAGTCTGTATTCTTCAGACTGAAACACTGAATTCTGTTTATCAATTTAAATGGAATATATCTTTCAGCTGACTTATGTCTTGGAAGATTACGCTTCCTTTAGAGACTCTTATTTCCTCAACTTGAATTTAGATGGTTCTCTGCTTCCTGGTGACTCAGCTGGTAAAGAATCTGCCTGCAATGCAGGAGACCTAGCTTCAGTCTCTGGGTCAGGAAGATCCCCTGAAGAAGGAAATAGCAATCCACTCTAATATTCTTGCCTAGAGAATGCCTTGGACATGGGAGCCTGGCAGAGGACAGCCCATGGGGTAGCAAAGAGTTGGACATGACCGAGCAACCAGCACTTTCCCTTTTTTCTGCTTATTACTAATAGTAATACTTCCCTGGTGGCTCAGCTGTTAAAGAATCTGTCTGCAGTGTGGGAGGCCTGAGTTTGATCTCTGGGTTGGGAAGATCCCCTGGAGAAGGGAATGGCTACCCACTCCAGTATTGTGGCCTGGAGAATTCCATCGACTATACAGTCGTCCATGGGGTCGCAAAGAGTCAGACATGACCCAGTGACTTTCACACACAATAATAGTAATAGTTATTATTACCTTCTGTTTTTAGGAGTTATATTCTTTGTTCTTAGAGTAGATAGTTATAAAACACACTAGCTAGAGGAATTAAGGGGAGTGCCATGTATAGATCCAACCTATTGTTTTCTCTTTGAATTGAGTTTCTGTGTTGGAATTTATCCACCTTGTGGCTAGCACAGAAGGAGAAAAGTTGAGGCTCATCTACTCAGTGAGGATACCTCTTTCCACTACATAGTTAGTAGAACCAAATCATAGCCAAAGACAAAGCAACTTAGGGAAAACTCCTTTAAAATACCATTTCTTTTAGACTAAAGTCTTCTCCTAGCTTACATATTCTCCTTTCCAATTATCTTGATGACAATTTATAGGGAAGTGAGGAATCAATGTACTGCAGTAAGTACTGTTCAATAGCTTGATATCTTCAATATATATTTCTTCATATACTACCTGATCAATTCTGTCTTTCCATGAGCAAGACAAGTAGCCTTTTTAATACAAGTTTCTAGAAGTATAAGGTTAATATAAGCAAAAACAACAACAGTATAATGAGTTGTTATCTGGTTAGAACTGTGAAAGCACTAAATATGATGCCAGGCACATGGTAGGTATTTGATATGCTGACTGATTAGACATTGGCATTCTCTGCCTTCATTCTGGGAAAGAATATAGTGACTGACAAAACGATGCAGACTCTTAAATATAAAAGTTGCGATAAGGAGTTCACAATGTCCTGAATGTAAATCTTAGTTCTTAACTATGATTGATGATGGTTTGTGCCAACCTGAGGAACTGAACTGGATTTGAAATAACTAAACCAATACTTTAGAGACACACATATAGAAAGAGAGCGAGAAGGGGAGAAAGAGAAGGAACACTTTTTAAAAAGGTAGTTACTTAATTGCTTGAGGGCTTAAATATATAATAATGATTTTCCATCAGCAAAAGAAAATGTAGTGAAAATATTACATATCTGGTGTTTCTAAATGTTTGTGCTATAAAATAAAAACATTAATTGGAAGTCCCTTGGACTGCAAGGAGATCCAACCAGTCTATCCTAAAGGAAATCAGTCCTGGGTGTTCACTGGAAGGATTGATGTTGAAGCTGAAAATCCAATACTTTGGCCACCTGATGTGAAGAGCTGACTCATCTGAAAATACCCTGATGCTGGGAAAGATTGGGGGCAGAAGGAGAAGGGGCCGGCAGAGGATGAGATGGTTGGATGGCATCACCGACTCAATTGACATGGGTTTGGGTAGACTCCGGGAGTTGGTGTTGGGCAGGGAGGCCTGGCATGCTGCAGTTCATGGGGTCGCAAAGAGCAGGACACGACTGAGCGACTAAACTGAACTGAACTATCAGTTCAATCACTCAGTTTGTACAACTCCGCGACCCCATGGACTGCAGCATGCCAGGCTTCCCTGTCCGTCACCAACTCCCAAAGCTTTCTAAAACTCATGTCCATCAAGTCGGTGATGCCATCCAACTATCTCATTTTCTGTCATCCCCTTTTCCTCCTACCTTCAATCATTCCCAGGGTCAGGGTCTTTTCAAATGAGTCAGTTCTTCACATCAGGTGGCCAAAGTATTGGAGTTTCAGCTTCAGCATCACTCCTTTCAATGACTATCCAGGACAGATTTCCTTTAGGATTGACTGGTTTGATTTCCTTGCTGTCCAAGGGACTCTCAAGAGTCTTCTCCTACACCACAGTTTAAAAGCATCAATTCTTCAGCGCTCAGCTTTCTTTATAGTCCAACTCTCACATCCATACATGACTACAGGAAAAACTATAGCTTTGACGAGACGGACCTTTGTTGGCAAAGTAATGTCTCTGCTTTTTAATATGCTGTCTAGGTTGTTCATAACTTTTTTTCCAAGGAGCAAGCATCTTTTAATTTCATGGCTGCAGTCAGCATCTGCAGTGATTTTGGAGCCCCCCCCCCACCCCCCCCCCCGCAAAATAAGGTCTGTCACTGTTTCCATTGTTTCCCCATCTATTTGCCATGAAGTGATGGGACTGGATGCCATGACCTTAGTTTTCTGAATGTTGAGTTTTAAACCAGTTTTTTCACTCTCCTCTTTCACTTTTCATTTGGAGGCTCTTTAGTTCTTCTTTGCTTTCTGCCTTAAGGGTGTTGTCATCTGTATATCGGAGGCTATTGATATTTCTCCCGGAAATCTTAATTCCAATTTGTGCTTCATCCAGCCTGGCATTTCACATCATATGCTCTGCATATAAGTTAAACAAGCAGGGTGACAATATACAGCCTTGACGTACTCCTTTCCCTATTTGGAACCAATCTGTTGTTTTATGTCCAGTTCTAACTGTTACTTCTTGACCTGCATACCGATTTCTCAGGAGGCAGGTAATGTGGTCTTGTATTCCCATCTCTTGAAGAATTTTTCAGTTTGTTGTGATCCACACAGTCAAAGGCTTTGGCATAGTCAATAAAGCAGAAGTAGATGGTTTTCTGGAACTATCTTGCTTTGTCGATGATCCAGTGGATGTTGGCAATTTGATCTCTGGTTGCCTTGCCTTTTCTAAATCCAGCTTGAACATCTGGAAGTTCATGGTTCACACACTGTTGAAGCCTGGCATGGAGAATTTTGAGCATTACTTGCTAGCATGTGAGAAGAGTACAATTGTGCAGTAATTTGAACATTCTTTGGCATTGCCTTTCTTTGGGATTGGAATGAAAACTGATCTTTTACAGTCCTGTGGCCACTGCTGAGTTTTCCAAATTTGCTGGCATATTGAGTGTATCACTTTCACAGCATCATCTTTCAGGATTTGAAATAGCTCAACTGGAATTCCATCACCTCCACTAGCTTTGTTGTAGTGATGCTTCCCAAGGCCCACTTGACTTCACATTCCAGATGACTGGCTCTAGGTGAGTGATCACATCATTGTGGTTATCTGGGTCATGAAGATCTTTTTTGTATAGTTCTTCTGTGTATTCTTGCCACCTTTGCTTAATATCTTCTGCTTCTGTTAGGTCCATACCATTTCTGTTCTTATTGTACCCATCTTTGCATGAGTATCACTAATTTTCTTGCCTTTTCCATTCTATTGTCTTCCTCTATTTCTTCACATTGATCACTGAGGAAGTCTTTTTTTCTCTCTGTGCTATTCTTTGGAACTCTGCATTCAAATAGGTGTATCTTTCCTTTTCTCCTTTGCCTTTCACTTATCTTCCATTCTCAGCTATTGGTAAGGCCTCCTGAGACAACAATTTTGCCTTTTTACATTTCTTTTTCCTGTCAATGGTTTTGATGATTGCCTCTTGTAAAATGTCACAAACCTCTGCCTATAGTTCTTCAGGCACTCTGTCTATGTTTACCTTAATAAGTTGTCAGGTACTCAATTGCATTCGTGCATTGACCCTATCATTTAATCTTGATCAAGAAAAGAAAGAAAAGGCTTTGTGAAAGATAAATAAGCATTTACAAAGCAGGCAAAGGAAGGTACAAAAGACACAAATTAGATGAAGAAAACCCAATCAGTTGTGGGAAAATTAAAAGTTGTATTTTATGTACCTATGTGATTGTAATATGAATTTAAAATCTTAGATGGGTGTCATAAAATCAGTGCAACATGTTTTGGATTCCCAATATAAGCAAACCTATAGCCAACATCAAAATCTAGAAAACTGGCATGGAATAAGAAGTAAGCAATGCATGTACGCATTCCATTTTCAGAACTCCCCAATGAGGTCAATAATTTCCACAAAGGGAATGTGTTTCACTATGCCACATCCACTGGAGTTATATTGACGGCTCTGCTGCTGCTGCTAAGTCGCTTCAGTTGTGTCCGACTCTGTGTGACCCCATAGACAGCAGCCTTCCAGGCTCCTCCTTACCTGGGATTCTCCAGGCAAGAACACTGGAGTGAGTTGCCATTTCCTTCTCCAATGCATGAAAGTGAAAAGTGAAAGGGAAGTCACTCAGTTGTGTCTGACTCTTTGCAACCCCATGGTCTGTAGCCTACCAGGCTCCCCCGTCCATGGGATTTTCCAGGCAAGAATACTGGATCGGGTTGCCATTTCCTTCTCCAATTGACATCTCTGATGACTCATTACTTCTCTGACTTCTTCAATTCCATTCATACTTCTAGATTCAACAAGAAGCTCACAGGTAATGGGACTTCCCTAGCAGTCTAGATTAGGACTCCACACTTCCATGGCAGAGGGCACAGGTTTGATCCCTGATTGAGGAACTAAGATTCCACATGCTACACAACACAGCCAAAAAACAATCTCATACGTAGTTTTGTCTTTGGCAGATTGTTTGCAAAAATGATTGCAATGCTCCCCTACCTATATCTACTTGCTTGGAAGACCCTCTATTGTATTGACACTGGGATTTTCATGTGACTTTGTTTTGCCAATAGGATATTAACAAACATGTCCCAAGTCACAGTTTGAAAGAGATTACCCACAGAGGTTTCCTTGCTTGCTGTATTTAAAACCCTGAGGCTACCATGTGAATGGATCCAAGTTGGCTCTAGAAAGGCGATGTGATGAAGATGTAGGTGCCCTGTCAACAAGCTGCCCTACACCAGACATGTAAGCAAGACTATCCTAAATCACTTTGCTGCCAGTGGACCTACCATGTGACCCCAGAAAATCAGTCAAGACAATCTAGACAAGAAAAATTTCTTACCTGACCCACAGAATGATGAGCTATATGAAACAATTATTGTTTTACATTTTGGTATGTTTAGTTACATAGCCAAAGCTAGCTGACATATTATCTTGACATTTGTACTGTATTGTCTGTTCTACTTACTATTCCAGTTAGTATTGCTTCATAATGAATTACCTTAATAGAAAGCTCAAACCTAATGTCCAAAACAGAATGTTTGATTCCCTCTTATCTGAAGTTTGCTCTCTTCCCAGTGTTATCCATTTTGGTTAATATATTTTCTCTAATTTTTTGCTACCTCTGGACATGTCTACAGGATTGAATTAAGATATGCAAAAGGGAATGAAAACATTTCCACTGAAGTATTAACTCCAGGAGAAGACCATTGAGAATTACAACTTTGACTTAGAAGCAGTTTACAAGAGTTAGAGGGGACTAGTGATTCTCAAAACAGCCTTGTGTCTTTCACTGAACTTGGCTTCTGGAACAGTCCTATGCATTCATGCCTGATTTCTGAGAGTACAGCAATAAAACAACTGCAATGAAACAGCTGGGGAAAAACCAAAACAGCTGTTTATCTTCCAACTCTATGGGACATCCCAAGGCTAAAGTCATGCTTAGAGTTAAGAGTCATTTGTTCTATATGTATCAAGAGATGTTGCCTGCAACAGAAGCCATGCAATTGTCAGAAGCAAGATTGGATTGCCTTGGGGCAGACAGCAAGGGAAATTAACATCAGCATGGGTATCTCTTATGAACATTAGTGTTGTGACATTTAATGGGCCTCAATAGTATAACCACCACTTTATGCATTGGTAAAACAGAAGAACTGGAGATGAGAAAAAAATGCAAATGCCAAGCCTTTGGCTGCCCCATGAGGCATAGTTCTAAAAATTCCAGCACTGTATCAGAAGAGTCTAAAAAGAAACAGACTAGCACAGAGTGGAAGATATATTACTTTGCCACAGTCAAAATGACCCCATTCTTACTCTCACCAAGTATGATACACCAAATGTCAGCTACAACTACCATATTTTCAAAGTTCCAAAAGGTCTCCCTAATGATATTTCCTTCAATTTTTAGTTATGTTGTCTTGACTAAGATCAGACTATTCAAATGGCTTCAAAGGATTACATTTATATGTGCGATTTCCCCTAGGAAACTGATTAATTTCTATTGTATCCTATGAAAGCATTTGCTATTGAGAAAAATGTGCATAGCTGACTATGTTGGTGTTCCACACAAAGCAGAGAAAATTTAGATTTCTGATAAAAAGCTCCCAATAAATGTCTATCTGTATCATAATTAAAAGTCTTGCTTGAACCTATTCCTTCTAATTGATTTCTGGAATAATACTGAGGCAGTGACTGTTTTTATATATACGTATACATTTTCTTTTTCTATCTGTGAGAAATATATATACTTTTACAAGTATTTTGATATATACTTCTTTGTCATTGTAAGTCTCTCTTCTAAGTCCCACCCATCCATAATTATGGTGAAGCCATGAAGCCAGTCTCAGAAAGCATAATATAATCTAGAAAAGTATGAAACTTAAAATTTACCCTTAAAAGTCTAGCCAGATTGGAAAGGAAAATAAAATTTCTTTCATGTTCTACCAAATGCCTTTATGAAAAAGAAACGTGATAGAAAATGAAGGATTGTAATGAAGTACATATTTCTTTTTTAAATATAATTTATTTATTTTAATTGGAGGTTAATTACTTTATGATATTTCTATCTCTCATCTCCTAACTGAACTCCTAGAGGGTAGATGTATATCACATAGACTAATGAGAAATGTAGGTGCACAAGGGATTTCTAACTACTTATTGTTGAAAAATTTATATCCATCTACCAACTTGGAGCTGAGTTTCTTAAGAATAAATCTGGTAGCACAAGACAATTTGGCCAAGGAAGGATCCAAGCATAGTTTATCCAAACAATCTTTGTCACCTAAGTGACAAAGAGAGGGCCCGAGTTTACCCCATTCTCTTGCAGTAAGTCAATAAAGATAACTGAGCTGAGGACCACTGGACTAGTTAGGGTAAGATAATGGTACATAACACGCTGTGGAGTATATGATTTGCAAACATGCTTGGTAGAAATTCTGGCAGGATACATCCAGGAAAATCCAAGACATGAACAAATTCAGTTCAGTTCAGTCGCTCAGTCGTGTCTGACTCTTTGCAACCCCATGAATCGCAGCACGCCAGGCCTCCCTGTCCATCACCATCTCCCGGAGTTCACCCAGACTCATGTCCATCGAGTCTGTGGTGCCATCCAGCCATCCCATCCTCGGTCGTCCCCTTCTCCTACTGCCCCCAATCCCTCCCAGCATCAGACTCTTTTCCAATGAGTAAACTCTTCGCATGAGGTGGCCAAAGTACTGTAGTTTCAGCTTTAGCATCATTCCTTCCAAAGAAATCCCAGGGCTGATCTCCTTCAGAATGGACTGGTTGGATCTCCTTGCAGTCCAAGGGACTCTCAAGAGTCTTCTCCAACACCACAGTTCAAAACCATCAATTCTTCGGCGCTCAGCCTTCTTCACAGTCTAACTCTCACATCCATACATGACCACTGGAAAAACCATAGTCTTGACTAGACGGACCTTAGTCGGCAAAGTAATGTCCCTGCTTTTGAATATGCTATCTAGGTTGGCCATAACTTTTCTTCCAAGGAGTAAGCAAGCATCTTTTAATTTCATGGCTGCAGTCACCATCTGCGGTGATTTTGGAGCCCAAAAAAATGAAGTCTGACACTGTTTCCACTGTTTCCCCATCTACTTCCCATGAAGTGATGGGACCAGATGCCATGATCTTCATTTTCTGAATGTTGAGCTTTAAGCCAACTTTTTCACTCTCCTCTTTCACTTTCATCAAGAGGCTTTTTAGTGCTAACAAATTAGAACAAATGGAAATACCACCTAGTATTGACTAAACCAAGAAAACAAGTTATGAATTATATCAATCACAGACTTAACTAGAAGATGCTAGCAGAATAGCTACATATTATGGCCCCAGCTTAAAGAACATTTTTAACCTATGACCTCACAGGAAAGAAACGCAGAAATCTAAACAATGTCATAAGATCAAAGGATCCCACATTTCTTCTAACTATGATGAGGTTGCCTGAGCAATTCTCCTTCTTGATATATTCAGTGGTCATCTTAGAATGACACAGAGGAAAGTAGGACATATATTCAGAATAAAATCAGAGAGGATTTTTATCCAATAAAACCTGAAAAGGTACCACATGAGAATCTCCAAAATGTTATTCTGATTAAACATTTCAGGATGAACTGAAATATAGATGTTGCACATACCCCTACTTCCTCCTAGCTAGACAGCAGAAAGGGAAATCATAAAGAAAATTAATTAAATTCACGTTAACAGAAAATATCCAAAATTAAACAAAGAAAGATAAATACTGGAGAAAGTTAACTTTGAATTATATTACGGAGACAATTAAGCCAGCATGATATATATCTATTAATAACTGGAGTCCCTGAAAGATGAGGGGAGAGAAACAGAAAAGTTTTTGAAGAAATAATGGCTGAAAAATTATAGTTTTGATAAAAACTACTAACTCACTGATGGAAGAAACTCAACAAACCTGAAGTATAAGAAAGTATACCAAAACACTTGAGAAGTGGAGTATTTCCTACCATGTCAATAAACAAGGATGTCACAGTCATCAGTGATTCCAGCCTTCCAGGGCAAATAGGAAGGAGAACAATACCTGCAATCTGGTATTGCAGACAATACCTGATGGCTGCAGCCACTCCGTGTGGTGAACATTGAGGGGAAAGAAAGAATACTGGCTCCAGATGGCTGAGATGCATATGAAAGAAAGGATTTCAGTGAGCCCAGAGTCTTGCATCTTCCCATATACAGAAAAGTGCTAAATTCTTTAACTTGAGATATCTGCTTTTCCTTAATTACCAACAATCTTTTGATGATCAGACTACCTACAGCCATGAAATTAAAAGACACTTGTTCCTTGGAAGGAAAGTAATGACAAATCTAGACAGTGTATTAAAAAGCAGAGACATCACTTTGCTGACAAAGGTCTTATAGTCAAAGCTATAGTTTTTCCAGTAGTCAGGTGTGGGTGTGAGAGTTGGACCATAAAGAAGGCTGAGAGGTCTGGAGGGCTACAGTCCATGATGTTAGAAAGCGTCGGGCATGACTGAAGAGACTTAGCATACACGCCAGCATATTTGCATAATTAAATGTGTTTTCCTCCTATTAATCCGCCTTTTTATTAAAGGGGGGAGGTCTTAGCCAAGAACCTCGAAGGGTAGAGAGAAACTATTTTTCCGCCCCTCTACAAGTCTCTCCCAAGAAAGCCAAATTGTTCAACATGAAAGAAAGAAAGTACAGTCTAATTAGAGTCTTTAATAAGCTTTAATAAGCAAGAGGACATGAAACTTTGATTTTAGGAAAAGATGGAGCATAAAAGCAGATGTTTTAGCCCCTCATATGAAAACTTACTAAAATTACCAGAATGAAATAATAATATGGTGGAAAACACATTACAGCCACAACTAGCAAATGAAAACTCCCACAGGAAATGTGCAGTTTGGGGACCAACTGAGGCAAGTCTTGAAGGTATGGCAAACCATAACGGAAATGGAGGATTTACAATTGGAGCCAAGAGACATACCGTAAATTCTCAATAGAGGATGCTGGTCTTAGCGTAAAAGTAACAGGATGATGTTAACGAGAGTGATGGTAACAAATATGATAATGCTAATTCAGGAAACAGGAAAAAAAAAAAAACTATGAGAAAGCTGCAGCTTTCCACTCTTAAGAAAGTAATTTATTTTTTATTATTTTTAATATAAATTTATTTATTTTAATTGGAGGTTAGTTACTTTACAATATTGTATTGGTTTTGCCATACATGAATATTCTGATCCTGAACCACTCTCCCTCCTCCCTCCCCATACCATTTCTCTGGGTCGTCCCAGTGCACCAGCCCCAAGCATCCTGTATCATGCATCGAACCTGGACTGGCAATTCGTTTCATATATGATATTACACATGTTTCAGTGCCATTCTCCCAAATCATCCCACCCTCTTCCTCTGCCACAGAGTAGGAAGTAATTTAAAATGAAGCTGAAATGTTAAACAAAGTAAAGGAAAATGTGATGTCATAGAAGATTTACAATTGTATAAAATTCAGAACATTAAATGTGTATGTGGAGGAAAAGTTTAAGTCCCTGTGTAACAACATAGAAGAAAATTCAGTTCAGCTCAGTTCAGTCGCTCAGTCGTGTCCGACTCTTTACGACCCCATGAATCGCAGCATGCCAGGCCTCCCTGTCCATCACCACCTCCCAGAGTTCACTCAAACTCATGTCCAAGAGTCGGTGATGCCATCCAGCCATCTCATCCTCTGTCGTCCCCTTCTCCTCCTGCCCCCAATCCCTCCCAGCATCAGAGTCTTTTCCAATGAGTCAACTCTTCACATGAGGTGGCCAAAGTATTGGAGTTTCAGCTTTAGCATCATTCCTTCCAAAGAACACCCAGGGCTGATCTCCTTTAGAATGGACTGGTTGAATCTCCTTGCAGTCCAAGGGACTCTCAAGAGTCTTCCCCAACACCACAGTTCAAAAGCATCAATTCTTTGGTGCTCAGCCTTCTTCACAATTCAACTCCGACATCCATACAAGACTACTGGAAAAACCATAGCCTTGACTAGACAGAACCTTTGTTGGCAAAGGAATGTCTCTGCTTTTCAATATGCTATCTAGGTTGGTCATAACTTTTCTTCCAAGGACTAAGCGTCTTTTAATTTCATGGCTGCAGTCTGACACTGTTTCCACTATTTCCCCACCTATTGCCCATGAACTGATGGGACCAGATGCCATGATCTTCGTTTTCTGAATGTTGAGTTTTAAGCCAACTTTTTCACTCTCCTCTTTCCTTTTCATCAAGAGGCTTTTTAGTTCCTCTTCACTTTCTGCTATAAGGGTGGTGTCATCTGCATATCTGAGGTGATTCATATTTCTCCCAGCAATCTTGATTCCAGCTTGTGATTCTTCCAGCCCAGTGATTCTCATGATGTACTCTGCATAGAAATTAAATAAGCAGGGTGACAATATACAGCCTTGACGTACTCCTTTTCCTCTTTGGAACCAGTCTGTTGTTCCATGTCCAGTTCTAACTGTTGCTTCTTGACCTGCATATAGGTTTCTTAAGAGGCAGGTCTGGTGATCTGATATTCCCACCTCTTTCAGAATTTTCCACAGTTCATTGTGATTCACACAATCAAAGGCTTTGGCATAGTCAATAAAGCAGAAATAGATGTTTTTCTGGAACTCTCTTGCTTTTTCCATGATCCAGCGGAAGTTGGCAATTTGATCTCTGGTTCCTCTGCCTTTTCTAAATCCAGCTTGAACATCTGGAAGTTCACGGTTCATGTATTGCTGAAGCCTGGCTTGGAGAATTTTGACATTACTTTACTAGCGTGTGAGATGAGTGCAATTGTGCGGTAGTTTGAGCATTCTTTGGCATTGCCTTTCTTTGGGATTGGAATGAAAACTGACCTTTTCCAGTCCTGTGGCCACTGCTGAGTTTTCCAAATTTGCTGGCATATTGAGTGCAGCACTTTCACAGCATCATCTTCCAGGATTTGAAATAGCTCAACTGGAATTCCATCACCTCCACTAGCTTTGTTCATAGTGATGCTTTCTAAAGCCCACTTGACTTCACATTCCAGGATGTCTGGCTCTAGGTGAGTGATCACACCATCGTGATTATCTTGGTCGTGAAGATATTTTTGTACAGTTCTTCTGTGTATTCTTGCCACCTCTTCTTTATCTCTTCTGCTTCTGTTATGTCCCTACCATTTCTGTCCTTTATTGAGCCCATCTTTGCATGAAATGTTCCATTGGTATCTTTATTTTTCTTGAAGAGATCTCTAGTCTTTCCCATTCTGTTGTTTTCTTCAATTTTTTGCATTGATCACTGAGGAAGGCTTTCTTATCTCTTCTTGCTATTCTTTGGAACCCTGCATTCAGATGTTTATATCTTTCCTTTTCTCCTTTGCTTTTCACTTCTCTTTTTTTCACAGCTATTTGTAAGGCCTCCCCAGACAGCCATTTTGTTTTTTTTTTTTTTTTTTTGCAAAATTTCTTTTCCCTGGGGATGGTCTTGATCCCTGTCTCCTGTACAATGTCACGAACCTCAGTCCATAGTTCATCAGGTACTCTATCTATCAGATCTAGTCCCTTAAATCTATTTCTCACTTCCAGTGTATAATCATAAGGGTACTAAGCCTTAAAACTTATTCCAGATAAGTTAATAAATGTAGAAGACAGATAATGGAGACATAAAAGGCAGATCTTTATGTCCTTGAAGGGAACATACAAGCAATTGAGCACTAATAAGAGCACTAGATGATCTAGGTTCAAGTTTGGCCTCCACTTGAACAACCCTTATTATTACCCAAAGGGTAGTAACATTGAGCAATATAGTGATCCTCTCCATACCCAATTGTCATTTGAGAAATAAGTAAAATAGTCATATCTCTCATATAATTACTGGGAATAATAATAATACAAATAAAACAACCACAACACCTTGTGAGTTTATGCTTAAAGCATACTAAATATTATGTATTATTAAATGCAATATTTTAAATTCAAATATTTTCATGAAAGAATAATTTTATTATTTAAAGCTACAAATCTAAAGATCAAATAAATTGCTATAAATGGAAACATTAATGAAATGTGATCACTACTTGGATCAATTTATTTCAGATTTTTGAATGTCAAGAAACAAAATGAATTTGAATTTGACACTAAATAATGGATAACGAAGCCTGCAGTCCCTATAAAGCACTATCATTTCTCTTCCTGACCCATATTACAGAGAATAAACAGGGAAATATTTCACTTCCAGGGCCTTCTACATCCTGCCTTATCTTTTTTGTTTGCTGATATTGTTACTAAATATTAGCAAAATGAGAAGTGATAGAATTGGGGCAAATGGACAAGAATTACATCTGGCCACACACTTGCACACACACACACACAGACACACATGCACACAACAGATTAAGCAGGTCCAGTTTTCAAACTGGTGCAATTAATGAACCCCTACTATAGAGTATAATAGAGAGATTAAGCCTATTCCATCAGAGGGTTCACGTGGCAAAATTTCTCTCTCTATGAAATACTGTGAATACTGTATTACCTACATAAGAATTTAGTTTAAATTTTTTAAATAAAATCTTGTAAAAGGTATTCTTAGTGTTTGTGAACGGTGTTCTTTCAATAAGTTATTATGGGTGTTTAAGGGGAAATTACAAAAGAGTGATTCACAGCATACTCACTCAATGCCAATTTTATTTATTGTTAATTTGTCTAATATTCATGTTTAATAACTTAGTGAAATAAAATGTTTAAGACAAAATGCCCAGTTAAAAGTTGGGATTATTTTGAACAATTATTAAGTTTATGGAAAATAATACTCTCTCCTAAAGTCCTATAAATGAAGGGTTGATTTCTAGAAGATGAAAAAGGTTACACTGATGAATGATTCAGACAGTCTTTCATTCTTCATTAGGAGTGAATTAATTTCTTGAAGAAATAAACAATCTTCTTCAGTTGTCAAATGTGTAAATTTCATTTCAAACATGCACAGTCCTCGATCTGTTAAAAGACTGATATGTCAATGATGAAATATAAATTGCAGAAACTAATCAGGTTTAGAAACCCTGAGCTCTTGGCTGTGGTTACTGCTGTGATGCTCTGGCATGAGCACATCTCGGCCTGATTATGAGAGATCAGAAGGAAGAGGTGCCATTTGGAGCAAACAGTTCCCACATAAATAGGAGATGTGATTTGTTATGAATATGGAAAACAGGGTGAGAATTTTGAAAGGATAATCCTTAATAGACGACTCACTATTGAATAGAATGTCACAATTTCTCATATTTGAAAAGGCTGATTATAAAATTGCAAAGAAGATAAGTTTTGACCTACAGTCTTTCTCTTAAAAATTTGTGCATTGTATAATGCAGTATGAATTGCTAAACTCATACTTATTTCATAGAAAATGCAAGTGCTTTCCTTACTTAGTCCTGCTTTTGTGTTTTCCCCTAGACTGTTTCTTAGATTTTGTCAACTTCTGTGTACAAAAATAGGATGCATATTAATGTTTCATAAATATTTGTTAAATGTCTTTTCAGTAAATGTTGTAAGTCATAAATATTGGAAATAATAGCAATAATAAAAGTGACAAAAATGGCCTGTGCATTTATATTGTACTATATAATTGAAAATTTATTTCTACAACTGTTATATTTATCCATAATTAATCCTTTGGATAATACTAGAAGGAAGATATCTCCCAGTTTACATGCAATTGAGCACAGTTAGTTTATCATAGTTGGAGAGGGCCACAGCCAGAAAGAGAAGCTTTCTGATACTAGACACCAGGTTAATAAAATCCTACAATAGCTGCATGATTAGGTTTCAATATATATAAAAATAGCAGAATAATTTGGTAAAAATACATAGATTCTTCATTGTCTTTCAACCCATGGATGGCCTCTCATGTTTAGTTTCAAATTCTAGGGAAGAAAAAAATCATCTGTAGGCCACTTAATATCTGTGAAATCCTGCAATAGACCCTTTAAGAGTACATTTAAAAAAATTATCATTCCTAAATCTGCAAGATCAGAGAAGTTGCTTAATTTATCAAAGTACACACAGTAAGCAATGGCAAAGCCAGCATTGGAAGCTAGGTCTATCTGATTACTAAACACTTTTCATTATATCATAACTTATAATATCTCTCATTCCAAGTAGCATGTAGTTTTCTGGCATCTAGCATATACAAAAAAATAACTGCTGTCTAGACATGCTGATATGCCTGCTCTTGTTTAGTCACTAAGACATATCCAGCTCTTTTGCAACCACATGGACTGTAGCCCACCGGGCTTCTCTGTCCATGGAATTTCCAAGGCAAGAACACTGGAGTGGGTTGCCATTTCCTTCTCCAGGGCATCTTCTCAACCCAGGAATCAAACCCACCTCTCCTGCATTGGCAGGTGGATTCTTTACTGCTAAGTCACCAGGGAAGCTTCATGATTGCTCCCCTTATCCCATAAGAGAGCGTTTAAAAATTAGTAAGTTCAGTCAGTTCAGTCACTCAGTCATGTTTGACTCTTTGTGAACCCATGGACTGCAGCATGCCAGGCCTTCCTGTCCCTCACCAACTCCCACAGTATACTCAAACTCATGTCCATTGAGTCAGTGATGCCATCCAAGCATCTCATCCTCTGTTGTCCCCTTCTCCTCTCACCATCAATCTTTCCCAGTATCGGGTCTTTTCACATGAGTCAGCTCTTCGCATCAGGTGGCCAAATTATTGGAGTTTCAGCTTCAACATCAGTCCTTCCAAAGAATATTCAGGACTGATTTCCTTTAGGATGGACTGGTTGGATCCCCTTGATATCCAAGGGACTCTCAAGATTCTAACCTAACACCACAGTTCAAAAGCATCAATTCTTCTGTGCTCAGCTTTCTTTATAGTCTAACACTCATATGCATACATGAACAGTGAAAAAACAATAGCTTTGACTAGATAGACCTTTGCTGACAAGGTAATGTCTCTGCTTTTTAATACGCTTTCTAGATTGGTCATACCTTTTCTTCCAAGGACAAGCATCTTTTAATTTCATGGCTGCAGTCACCATCTGCAGTGATTTTGGAGCCCCAAAAGATAAAATCTGTCACTGTTTCCATTGTTTCCCCATCTATTTGCCATCAAGTGATGGGACTGGATGCCATGATCTTAGTTTTGAATGTCGAGTTTTAAGCCAACTTTTTCGCTCTCCTCTTTCACTTTCATCAAGAGGCTCTTTAGTTCTTCACTTTCTGCCATAAGGGTGGTATCATCTGCCTATCTGAGGGTATTGATATTTCTCCTGGCAATCTTGATTCCAGCTTGTGCTTCTTCCAGCCCAGTGATTCTCATGATGTACTCTGCATATAAGTTAAATAAGCAGGGTGACAATACACAGCCTTGACATACTCCTTTCCCAATTTGGAACCAGTCTGTTGTTCCATGTCCAGTTCTAACTGTTGCTTCCTGACCTGCATACAGATTTCTCAAGAGGCACGTCAGGTGATCTGGTATTCCCATCTCTTTCAGAATTTTCCACAATTTATTGTGATCCACACAGTCAAAGGTTTTGTAACATATGTGCTTTAGTAACATAGATAGTAAACCAAACTGCTCAAGAGGTTTCTTAGGTTTAGGAGTTTAGATGGAAGGCACTCATATAGAAGGTCCAACTCTGTAAACTCTTTACATCTATTTTTTTAAAAAATAGGTTAGTATTACACAAGATGTCAATAGTTTTGGTCACTGCTAAAAATTTGTCAGTCTTCATATAACTCAAATATAATCACCATATATATAAAATAAGAGACTTAAAGGAATGAAAGCAATAAACAGGGAATCACAACCCTCCTTGGAAATATATTAGGTCCTTGACTTCTAGACTTAAGAATTATCACTAAAAGAATAAACTTTTGGATTTAGAACATTGGTATTTGACTTCTAACTTCTTTCCATTATGGCCTTAGACAAACTAATCTCTCTGTGATGCTTCCACACCTGTAAAAGTGGATTACAATTTCAGATATAAAAACCAAATGAAATATTCTTTCAGTGAAATATTATAAATAACTAAATATAATAATTCCAGCTTCCAATGACCTTTGAAAGGAAGATTAAAGATTTGGTTAAAAATACAGAGCAGAAACATTAAAATATTCCAAACTATATAACGCAAGAGGACATAATCAACTCAGATTCCAGCTTTAAGAATAGAAACAGTTTGAGGATGATTAAGTTGCTACAATACTATCATATAGTCATATCTAGTCCTAGTTTATCAAATGTCAGTCATTTTTTGTATAATCTGTAGAAAGCAAACTCTCCTAAATTAAGTTCAGTTTTCCCCCTGCAAAATTCAGCACATGTAAAATAGGGACTGTATGCATTTCAAGTTCCTTTCCATTTTTTACACAAAGATCTTAATTCACTGTTTATTGATTTATGTAAATCCTTAGACTTCTTTATGTTCACATCCTATCCAAAGTTAATAGCATTAGCTTTCTTCATATTATATAAACAGCCAAATGTGTTTAGAGTTCACACGAGATAAGTTATTATAAGATTTTCTTGTGATAAGCTCTTGTAAAGTTTTTTGTTAAGTGATAAAGTATAATCAATGGTTAAATGAGTATTTGCTCTCATTTATTATCATAGGGCTAGAGATAATCAATATACAAAAGAAAAATAAAATTACTGCAACCAACTTTTTATCAGAATAAGCCACTGTGATTACTATAAGTATTTTTTTCCAATTAATTCAACACTTCCAAGAAGGAGAACAATTTTCTTCTTGCTTTACCAGAAAATTGGACCTATTATTTTTTACTATTCCATTAGTGACTGTCAAAATTCTTTAGTATAGAACATTGTGAATATAAATTCTCTACTAGAGGTCCCAATAGCAGAGTAAATTCCTTTAACAGAACTGTATTTGGAAAGATGGGCAGTACTTCAATAAAGTAAACAAAGCACTGGAAATAGCATTTTCAATTTTTTCCAGAGAAAAGTAGAGTCTACTACTTATCTCTAAAAATATGGGATTCCCCAAGCATATTAGCAGCTAATTTATGAAAATTAGAAATCCCCCTTTATTTAAGGAAATAACATTTAACACAATAGATTGTAAATTCTCTAGAACTTACAGCTAGAATAAGGCTTTAGAATACAGTCTTCTAAGGGTGGAGTGGTACAATTTATTTAAATCACTAGGTTCCAAGTCCAGTCACCAGTAGTACAAAGAAGTGGGTGGAAATGAATTGCTATTTGTTAGTTTAGATTCTTTATTAAGTGCAGGGTTAAATGTAACTGAATAAACGGATGTGTGAGTGACTGTGTGCCTAGCCCACCTGCACTGACCAGTTTCAACAGTTTCAAATGCTGTGGTTATGTGAACGAATGCAGAAGACAGTTCGAGGTGTCATTATGTCAGTGCTGTGGGATTCCTGCCCTTTCCCATATCACCTAGTCACCTTCTGAGAGTCACAGCTGACTTTTTTCTCCTCTGTATTCTGCAAGGGAGGAAATGAGGTGCCTTCTACCTGTTTTGGAGTTTCGTTGGTTAAAAAGTACTGTGTCTTTTTGTCCTGTCCACATGCTCCCCAACAAGTGAACAGAAACAGAAGATGAATTCAGTGCACCAGCTTGACTGCCTCCCCGTTGGCCATTAGCTATACTTCATAGACAAGAATGCTAATAACTTCACTTTCAAATATGAAACCACTTTTAATTTGCTAGTTTGTTCGTCTGAAACCACCAAATTCTGTATCTCATGACACTGAATCTGAATGTTACGGTGTTATTTCTTAATGCTGAGTAGCATAACCCCCAATCAATTAGTCTTTCAAACATACTCTTAGAAAATAATTACTTTCTTCTATAATTGTCAGATTATCAGTTCAATTATTAAATTTGAGATCAAAATAATGTGTTGCAGCTTAAATAAGTGGAAGTTTCTTTCCTTCTCACATAGGAGTCCAAGACTAGGAATCTAGGACTGATATTGTAGAGTAAGCTCTTTTTTGCATTTTCGCTTTGCAATCCCTAACATGTGGATTCCATCTCATGGTCTAAAATGATTGCTTCAATTTTTAGCATCATAGTTGCCTTCTAAACAGGGGAGAGAGACCAAGGCATTCATGCCTGTTCTCTTCAAGGGCAGGACTTAGAAATGGTACATATTATCTATTCTTATATTTTATTGGTTGAAACTTAGCTGTAGAGCTACATATACTATCAAGGATGGGAAATAAAGTCTTCACTTTGATGGCCATGTTCTACTGAGAATTTTACTACAAAGGAAGGAGAATGGAAAGTGAGTACTAATTAGAACTAATCATTTTTTCATATACCTAAAAGCAGAAAAAAAATGGGCAACTGGGACCCCTACCTTCCACTCTGGGCAAGATAGTAAAAGAAATGCTGACTTTTCTAATGTCACAGACCAAGAATACCAACTATCATCTCTACTCTATCCTCTGTCTGAGTTGGAAGTTCTTGGTAGATTTAACAAAATGCTTTTAAATTATGTGGGTATTTAGAGATAATAAAAGCAGCTCTAAATCTTTTATTTCTGATAACTTAAACATTTCTTACTCTTTATATCTGTCTTAGCTATGACTTCAGGGCTTCCCAGGTAGCACTAGTGGTAAAGAACCCATCTGGCAACGCAGAAGACATAAGAGACGAGGGTTCGATCCCTGGGTTGGGAAGATCCCCTGGAAGGGAAATGGCAACCCAGTCCAGGAGTCTTACCTGGAGAATCCCCATGCACAGAGGAGCCTGGCGGGCTACAGTCCACGGGGATTCGAAGAGTCAGACATGACTGACGCAGCTTAGCACACATAGCTATGTCTTCTTGACTAAAATACAACCAGAACAAGAGAATCTGCCAAAGGACTATGATTAATTCATGAGTTACATAGTCACAGCCATCGGGAGGTGACCAAGACTCATAGCAGATCATATTCCGTCATAAACACACTCTTTGTACTTCTAAATGGTCTGTTTCTCCTTCTTGGAGATAATGACAGTGGCCTGAATGTGAAACTGGACAATTTTCTCAGTACCTTTTTTACTAAGCCCAATCAAAAATTAGTCCTGAAATTATAATTTGACAGAGCTGCCACACATTTCCAGCCCTAGCATGCAGTTTAGTAACCATAATCCCGTGAAGTAATAATCAGTTCACACATGAATGAGAGTGAACACAAATGCCTTAAATTTAGCACCAAAATTTTACCAAGTAATAGTGTAACAGTTTATGAATGGAGCATCTAGTCTCCCCATCAAAGAGACTCTCAGTAAGGAATACCACAGATTTGCTTTTCTTAGAGTGTCAACCCCCAGACCTTCCTAGATTTCATGTCAGCAATAATTTGCAGCTTCTCACAGGTTTTCCTATCAATTCTTAAATAAAATAATAAGCCACTCTTTCCCTCTTTCAATATCCACGGCTCTCCTGACTACTTTCTTGTTGGCAGTTTGTCCTAGCGTTACTCTGATACTGATAAGTCAAACTGATGAAGCGTTGACAGAACCAGGCATAATTTTCATCAACATGCTCATAAATGTTTATTTAGTCAGGAACACTTCTTTAATTCACTATCATACATAAAGCATGGGAATGAGGAAGGGCAGAAAGCTGAGAATAATCTGTTGTCATAGTCTATTGGAAATATATGTGCCACTTGCTTCAGAGGGGTGTGGAAAAAATGACACTTGTTTATGGAAAGACAATACAGCATGTGATTTGAATAGCGACACTATCCAGTTTAGAATCAAAACACTAAATTTGATATAAGTTCAGAAAGTATTCTAACCTAGAGTCAAACTCTACACTAAGCATTATCTTCTGTTACTACCTCCACTTTGTTTCACCCCATTTCTAGATCTACTAGTGGGATCCAGAATAAGGAGAAGACTTTGAAAGAACATATGAGCTGGGTTGACAACCTTCTGGATGGCCAATCATGATGCAAGGAAAGGGTACACAAGGAGCAGAGACTGTGAAACAGTCCTGTTACCTAGAAGAATAATGAAGATTCACAAATTTCTATAGAACTATCTATGTGCCAGGAAGTTACAGAGGTTCCAGATAGCGAAGTCAGCTACATATAATGCCTAAGATATTTTTTTTCTATGGAGAAGGCAATGGCACCCCACTGCAGTACTCTTGCCTGGAAAATCCCATGGATGGAGGAGCCTGGAAGGCTGCAGTCCATGGGGTCGCGAAGAGTTGGACATGACGGAGCTACTTCACTTTCACTTTTCACTTTCATGCATTGGAGAAGGAAATGGCAACCCACTCCAGTGTTCTTGCCTAGGGAATCCCAGGGATGGGGGAGCCTGGTGGGCTGCCGTCTATGGGGTCGCACAGAGTCGGACATGACTGAAGCGACTTAGCAGCAGCAGCAGCAAGGATATCCCTAATTTAACTCTTTGCTATTTCAACATACATGGAAAAGATTCTTATCATATCCTAGTTTTCTAATATCTTGAAATGCCTTCCTCAAATGACCTTGTCTTTCAACTTATCTCAGCCACTCATTCCCTTAAATCATCCCCAAAACCATATGTATTGTATGCCTAAGATCATATGTATGGCTTGTTCTCTTTCAATACCTTCCTATAGTGGTACGTATTTCTGCATGGGTGCTAGAAAACCCCAAAGGAAGGGAAGAAGAATCACTGATGTGGTAACATAGAACTGGACAGTAAATCAGAAATAGTGGTTAATTTGACTGGAGAAAAAAAAAAAACCTGCTGAATCATACTGAGTATTCCTGAAGGTGTTGAAATTAAAGTATTCACTGCCAAGTGGAAATGAGAGCTCATGAAGAAAATTAAATTCTGTTAGAAAAATAGAGTTTCAGTTGAGTACACACCTGTTTTGTAGCTATTATTTATTTTTGTTATAAATTATATCATCCAAATTAGCTACTTGGACCAAATAGTCCATATCCCCAACTACCCTCTTCATCAGCTACTGATGAATTACATAAGACTTCAGAGATACTCTGTAGCATTCTCTCAAACAGAAAAAATAAAAGGAAGAATGAAAAGAAAAGAAATACTAACGGACAAATGTTGACTGTCTTCTTTTCTCATTAGCCATCAGTATGTAAAATAAATCAGGTCTTAGACTTGACAAAGAAGATCATCAGCTCCCCTACAAACCACACAGGGGTTCCTGAAATCTGAGCAGAGTGTTTGGATCCAAGATGCATTAAGGTCAATTATGCACAAATAACCAAATTTCCCCAAATTTCTTAAATTCATCTTAAATCAAGAATCCACACAGGCCCTGAGACTCAGATATAAAGTCATTAAGTAATTGTTCTTTAATATAACTCATAAATCATTGGGGTTTTTTTAGGTTGTGAATAATGTTAAGTTTTTATTTTATATTGGGGTATAGCTGATTAACAAACAATATTGTGATAGTTTCAGGTGAATAACAAAGGGACTCAGCCATACATATACATGTATCCATTCTTCCCTGGCCAAAAAAAATCATTTTTCTATGATAGAACATTCCTCTCAGAATGGTCCTGCAGGAGTCTGAGGTCCTTTGGAATTATTATTCTCCTCATTTGTTAATACCCATTTTCCCCTCGTGTCTCAATGACCTTAGTATCTTGCTTACTGCCAGTTTTTGTTAAAGTCACTTCTGCCTTAATTGTTTGGAATTCCAACCTAAATGGAAATGATGCTTTCAGTGTCTTTATTTGCTACTTCCTAAACATTCTCTCCTCCAACGATTGTCTACATTACACCTCAGTCACTCATCCCCTTGGTCATACATGTTAGCTGTCATTACAATACCAGTTACACCTCCATAATCCGTGTTTCACCCTGAGCACTCTCAGCAAGTACTGTTTCTCTTTTTCCAACTCATTAACTCTAGGATAATGGTTTACAACTCTCCTTAACCCTTCTTTCCTAGATATAGTACATGGTCAAGAATATTGCATATACACTATTTTCTTTCTCTCCCTGTTAGAATGTAAGTGTTACAAGAGCAAGAATATCTGTCTGTTCTGTAATAGATCTCACCCAAGCAACTAGAAAAAAAAAATGCCTGGGACATACTAAGCACTGAATAAACATTTCATAAATGTATGATTAACTGAAAGAAGAAAATATCTTGGTTCTAGAACATGGCTTCCCTTTTAATTTTTTCTTTCCTTTCCTTGGACACTAAGGAATAATTAAAATCAAAGCTGTCTTAATGTTTCTCCCTAGCTAATCAGGACACTTCCTGTAGAAAAATGACAAAAATGTAACTCCAAAAAATGAGTGAAAAAAAGAATGTACTGGCTTCAGTTAAGTGGGAAGCTCCTGGAGGAGGTGTAGGAAATGGTTTCAGTTCCATTCAGGGTTTCATATAAAGTTATTAAGTGTCTCAATTTCTTGGATCTATTTGTTTCTGAAGGTTGACCTAATTCTTTTCTAAGACATATGGGCTTCCTTCATGTCATCAGGGAAGCTGGCTCAGGCAGCTTCAGATTCACATCCTGTCAGCCTTATGTCTCCAAAGCAGGAAACAGTTGTTCCCACTGGCAGTCTCAGAAATGTCTAGTGAAGTGCTCTGGCTGTCCAGAGTAGAGCTACTGTCTACCTTTTTGCTGGGCTGTCCAAGTTCAGGATAGTCTTCATAGCTTTACCAGGACTATGGATTTGGAGAGAGGTGGTCCCTCCAAGTAAGAAATGCTAAATAAACACCACAAAGCATTTACTTTATATAACATTCCCTTCTCTTTTCTCCTTACCCTGTCAACTGGGATGCTTCAGAGGCCAATTTCTATCTGATGATACAAATCATCCAAGAAGCCATGTATAGGGAAAGATGATTAGGTAAGAGGATTCTAACTGGAGCCCAAAGAGTTTGAACACAGTGAACGTCGTCCAACCAATGTAGTTCAGAGATTTCAGGCTAGCTATTTTTTTTTTCAATTTAGTATAATAAATATTCTAAAAGAAGAATGTTAGTTTTAGATGATTAATAAATAAAATAATATTTTAAAATTATTGTAGTCTTACTCATTTATATTATAATTTCAACTGCATGTTCATATACTGTTTCTATTCATCCATCAAATAATTCATGTCTGACCATCAGATAAAAGGAGTTATTCCCTACATACTATATGCAATGCAATGCACTATGCCGGTAATGAGAAATAATATATGTTTGATTCAAATTAACATAAATACTTAATTACATTTGCAAAATTCCACTTATGCAATCAGCTTGCTAAATACATGATTATAGTAGATAGATTTTGTATTTTGTTTCAAAATTACCATAAATAACATTTATAGAAAGTTAACTGTGCAGACACTCTATTAAATACTTATATGAATTACTTCATTTAATCCTCACAATTTTATGTGGTAGGTGCTATTATTACCTCCATGTTTATATAAGTAAACTGATAAAAATGCAGGAATCTGTGATATAGGTCTCACAGTTCAGAAGAGATGGAATTAGAACTCAAATCCAGTGACCTGATTTCAAAGATAAAATTTTTCAACACTCTGTACTCTATCTTAGCAAAAGAGTAAAATGACATTTAATGCAGAGTGACCCATAACCCACAAAGAAGAAGCAGTCACAGACAAGAGTGGTGCTTAATTAGATGTGGTGTCCACATCAAAAACCAATCTTAATACAAAAAATTATATTTTCTTTAATAAAAGTAGTTTAATATGACTTACATAGACAGTTTCTAACTATAAGGGTCCAAGTGGGACTTGTGAAACTGTCAACTTATTGTCAGTGATACTGTAGTCAGAAGCAATTGTAGTAGTGTAGATTCTTGTTAAAAATGTTTTGTATTCAAGGTTCTTAATTACAGCCTACGTAGGAGTACAAAAAAGATAATTCAAGTAGAAGGAGAGGAGGACACAGAAGAGATTGGGTCCTATCATGGAATCAATAGTAAGAAGGCTAGAACAATTGTTTTTACAGAGCTAGGAGGAGAGATACATGTATACACCATGGAAGAAAGAGTATGACTCAAATAAAAGTTAGTTCTGAGGATATTAGCGCTCTGAACACAGAACAGATTGGGTCCTATCATGGAACCAATGGTATTAGGACTAGAAGAATTTTTTATTGCCTCACACTTGGTAGAAGTGACCTACAAAATGATTGTGTCCAGGGGACATAGTGGTTGTACAGGTGTGTGTGTCTATGTGTGTGCACACATGCATAAAATAAAAGAATGGGATAGGAAGAAGAGAGCTAACATTACCAGAAAGTAGAGGACACAAATAGTGAAATGTATAAAAGATGCTTGTATCATATATGTCTTTTCTGTCATTCAATTTCTCTCTTAGTTTGGTTGCTTAGTTATTGGTCTTAAAATATATTTTCATTACCCTGACCTGAAAGATAATGTACTCTTTTATCATGTATTCATCTAAAAGTCATGATATTATTTTCATATATTTTCAGAGTATCAAAACATTACAGTTCATATATTTAATATTTTATACCAGAGTTTAACCACAGTTAATACGAACTAACTGTTAGAAGCATTCACAATGATGAACCATGGAGAGACTGAAATCCAAAAGACTAATTCACATTAAATGTGCACACTGCATACCTTTGGATTCAAGGTGTAGGTTTATATTTTTACCACTTTTAATTAGAGTGAAGTAACATCAACAAATATTTATCCAGGATTTAAGAGTTAAACAGGCACATTTAATTTTGTCATTATTTCCCAGGTAATCAAAGCATATTAGACTTAATGACAAAGACTGAGTACTACATATAATTTCTAAAAATTAAAATTAAACGAAGATCATTTCTCTTTAACTGAGAAATCAGGATGAAGAGTGAGAAAAATCTCTATGAAGGTTATATAGGGGAGGGATCGGATATGTGTGTGAGCAAGTCAGGCTCACAATTGTACTTTTAACCCTAGAATGCACATGTTTTCAGAACAATTTCAGTCAATTTCAAAGGCAAATGAACACAGAACACAAGTTATCATTTAAATGCAAAAAAGATTTCATTAGAATTTTTATCTCTCCTTTTGGTGATGTGACAACACGTCTGTGATATGGATTAAAGGAAATGAAAATTCCTCCACAGAAGCCAGCCAAAAAGCCTCTTTGCTTTGGAGTGTACTCATTTGGGTTACAATTTCTATTATGTTTCTGTTTTAACATTACATTTGTGTTTCATCTTATTAAGTTCATTTACATTAGTATGAAAACCAGTGTAATAATAGAATAAATTATTTTGAAATTAATGTTAAAATACTAAAGACTCCGAGGCAGCTTTGATGATTAAAGTTGATTATAATGGCTAAATGTTGACAATATAATACATTCTCCAATTATTTCTCTGAATATTGCAACTCATAATCATTTCTTTAACTTCTGTGGGTTATTCTTTGTGTTCAAAACAGCATCTCTGAATATATGTAACCACAATCTTGGGACAGGCAAAGCAGAAATCTACCAAAATCAATAAATTAAATACTGTGGATAACCAACTCAAAAATAAATGCTTTGTTTTTATTTTTATAAAGATATGTTAAGAGGATAAATGTGTAAATCAGAAAATAGTGTAGCCAAAGAGTATAGAGATATCTGATTCAAACTACTACCAAATTTAGAAATTTTTATGTATTATATCCATTTTGGGGGGTTGAAGATGAATGGTAAGAAGACACTGTATTAAACGTTGATGTGTTTTTCCATAGAAACAATCATTATGCTTTATCAACCATATTTACCTCATAATGGAGCTAAAAGGCATTACTGTTACTGAGTTCTAATGAGGTGGATGAAACTGGAGCCTATTATACAGAGTGAAGTAAGCAAGAAGGAAAAACACCAATATAGTATACTAACACATATATATGGAATTTAGAAAGATGGTAACAATAACCCTATATGTGAGACAGCAAAAGAGACACAGATGTATAGAGCAGTCTTTTGGACTCTGTGGGAGAAGGTGAGGGTGGGATGATTTGAGAGAATAGCATTGAAACATGTATATTATCATATGTGAAACAGATCGTCAGTCCAGGTTCAATCCATGATACAGGGTGCTCAGGGCTGGTGCACTGGGATGACCCAGAGGGATGGGATAGGGAGGGAGGTGGGAGGGGGGCTCAGGATGGGGAACATGTGTACACCCGTGGCTGATTCATGTCAATGTATGGCAAAACCACTGCAATACTGTAAAAAAGTAGCCTCCAATTAAAATAAATAATTTTTTTTAAAGTAACAAAGGCATTACATTTAAAAGTAAAAAAGAAAAAGTAACAAAGTAAAAGTAACAAAGGCATTTACATTTAAAAGTAAAAAAGGCATTACATTACCATTACTGTTCAGGGGAAATTGTATCTGAAAAGTCAGCACACAAGGTGATGGGAACACAGATGAGGAGAGTAACAAGGAGTGAGACCAGTAGAGAGAGACAAGGAAGGTTTCATGTTATCATGCCTGGAAAACTTGTGCGAATTAGACACATGGACAGGTATTCCAGGCAAAAGGTAGATGTAGGTGGTCAGAGCTCTGCCAGTTTACCAACTTGTAAGAAAACCATTTCCTGCAGCACATAAGGTGACTGTGGGACTGTAATGAGCCATGAAGATGGAGGGATCATCAGGAGAGGCAGTCCATGAAGGGCAGGGATATATTTTAAAGCCTTTGGATTGGATATTGGACATAATCTCACCCCACTAAAAGATTTAGGCACGAGAGTGACATAAACATGCTGCATTTATAAAGATGGCTCTTTCAGTAGTTTGAGAAATCTTATAGATTATTGCCGTCTGGTAGAACTATCTGTGATGATGTACAGAAAGGTTCTATGTTCGCACTGTTTCATAGGGTAACCACTAACCATACATGGCTATTGAGCATTTGAAATGTGACTAATGCTACCAAGAAACTGAATTTTTCAGTTTACATAATCTTAATTAATCTAAACTGAACTTTTAATAGCCACATGGGGCTGGAAAAACCACATGGAGCAGTGCAACTCTAGATGTAGGGTTGACTTTATCCGAGGTTATCAAAAGGAAGCAGTTGCAGAAATTTAGGTGTCTTTGTGCACACTTTTACTTTCTCTAAATATAAGAACTTAAAAGGAGAAATGAGTTGTCAAATAATTGCACCCCATTTTACCATTCTCTTTCTTCTCTGAAAAATCCTCCATACTGAAAACTGTTCTCAGAACTCTCGGGACTAGAAGGATTGATTGATAACAAGAAATGTGTATCTGAATATCATGACCTGGGGTTTGATATTCAGTCCAAATATATATTTAATGAAAAATATAATTTAATATATTTAGCACTGGCAGGTTAAATCCTTGAAAATTAAACTGATCAATTAATTTAACATGTATTTTTAATTCATTTAAATATGTGCTGAGTACTATTTGCCAAACAGTATGCTGGATGCTGGGGATAAAGTTGTGACTAAGTCTGAATTCCTAGAAATTCACAATCCAGCAGAGTGGGCAGATTATACACAGAGCTAATCATAATACAGTGAATGACATATGGTGATGGAAATTCAATAAAATGATTACCACACCAGAAACATGGAAGTGCTTAATTCTGCATGAAGAATTAGGGGGGAAATTAAGTCAGGAGTTGACTCTGATATTGAAATGAGAATTTCAAGGTGAACTAGCAGGTGGGGAAAGATAGAGGATATGAAGGTGGTAGGTGAGTAGGGGTGATTGGAAAAGTGAAAAAACTACAGAGAGTGGAAACAGCATGATTTAAGTATGAAAACCAATCACTTGTATTAAAAACTATACATTAACATTTATGCCTGGAAAACAGGATGCTGAACAAGGTTGAAGCTAAGAAGCTACACACTGTGTGAAAGTGACAGACATTGAATGACTTTGTTTTGAATGATACAACTTAGATTTAGATTTTTAAGGATCTGGTAGTATTGGGAAGTAATAAGTGATGAAGATTAAAACAGGCTGCCTAAACCTGAATATGATTGGACAGATTTTTTCTGAAGCATTTTAAAATTTTAATGTGGTGGTCCATAACTAAGGTCACTAAGGGCTTCCAGTCTTGAAGATTATGTCAAGTCTTCTTTTAATATGACATGTTTTGTTTTTCTGGCTCATCAATTCCTTAACACTCTTCTCTCCAAATAATTTAAAACTCCACAACTCTCTACAAGCGAGAGATTAACCTGAGACCCAATAGATGAGCAGGTAAGGGATTCAGAGAAAATAGGAGTGACTGCAGCATTTGTGGCTGAAGACAGTGGAAGCCGATACTACTAATGAAATGGGGGAGATGTAGGAATAGTTGAGATTTGGGAGAGTGGTAATGGACGCTTACTCTTTGGAAGGGAAGTTATGACCAACCTAGACAGCATATTCAAAAGCAGAGACATTATTTTGCCAACAAAGCTCCGTCTAGTCAAGGCTATGGTTTTTCCAGTGGTCATGTATGGATGTGAGAGTTGGACTGTGAAGAAAGCTGAGCACTGAAGAACTGAACAGCTTTCGAACTGTGGTGTTGGAGAAGACTCTTAAGAGTCCCTTGGACTGCGAGGAGATCCGACCAGTCCATTCTGAAGGAGATCAGCCCTGGGTATTCTTTGGAAGGAATGATGCTAAAGCTGAAACTCCAGTACTTCGGCCACCTCATGTGAAGAGTTGACTCATTGGAAAAGACTCTGAGGCTGGGAGGGGTTGGGGGAGGAGGAGAAGGGGACAACAGAGGATGAGATGGCTGGATGGCATCACCGTTTCGATGGACATGAGTTTGCGTGAACTCCGGGAGGTGGTGATGGACAGCGAGGCCTGGCGTGCTGCGGTTCCTGGGGTCGCAAAGAGTCAGACACGACTGAGCGACTGAACTGAACTGAAAAGAACTGAATGGATTCAGAGCCATTTCTGCTCCTGGCCACTCTTGCTCTTTTCACTAAGTGACAGTAAGAATACTCACCCTCTTACCAAGCACCCTGCCGCCCTAGTGAGTTTAATCTTTGTGAGATGATTACTATTACTATACATCCCTCTGACTGGATCACTATCTTTCCTATCTTCAAGCACCTTCAAGCTGCATGGAAGAAATTATCTGGACACACAGTAGTTTATTTGTGTGGAAAATACTTTAGCATATCTGACAGAGAAGTCTGCCTTAATGGTTTTCTTTCCAAGTCACTTTGCTCCAGGAAAGGACGTGGAAATCAGTTAATAGCCCATGAGGTTTTTTTGCAGAAATGGAAAATGCACTAAGGATGGAATTTTTCAAAGAGAAAGAAAGAGGCAAATGCATATTGAGCTGGAATCAGATGCTTTGAGTAGTGCTGTTTAAATTGCCTTTACCTAAACACATTTCTAGCAATTTCCAACTAGCTTACTTCACTCAACTGAACTTAGAAATGACCAATATTTCACAATCGATAACTGATCTCCAGAGAATTCTGCCAGGTTCCTTTTCCTCTGCCCACATCCATAGTTCACAAGTCATGACTCCCCATGGCTCCTTTGTCCCATTTGAATTTCATAACTAGCTATTGATTATTCTTCTTGGCATTGATGTATAGCCTGATAAGCATTCAGTGAATGCTTATTCACAGGCATAAAATACATCCAGTCCTAGTCCCAGGACTGTGCTTACAAAGTCCACTGACTCCCAAACAGAACAGGATGGCAAACTGTGACATAGTACCCTGTGATATAAAACCAATTGCTGGCCTTCAGCTCATTTTTAACTTCTAAAAGTTTATATTTTCTAAAATTGTATTTCTGATGAAATAACATCATAAATTCTACCCTGGATATGAGGCTTGGGCTACAACATACACACACTGTAAATGCATTCAGTGCTCTGGGGCATGTTTGGAAATATTGACTGCATTTAAAAACTAAAGCAAAAGAAAAAGACAGCTCCTAAAGCCCAAAGCCATAATATTGTTAACTTTTGAAGGAAAATAAAGAAAAATAAAGTTATTTAATGCATCCTAAAATTCCATGTAACATTATAGGCTGCTGCTGCTGCTAAGTCGCTTCAGTCGTGTCTGACTCTGTGCGACCCCAGAGACGGCAGCTCACCAGGCTCCCCTGTCCCTGGGATTCTCCAGGCAAGAACACTGGAGGTCAAAAGCACAGGAGAAAGCCCTAAGGTGTTCACTGAGACTTAAGGGGATACTGACAGGGCATCGCCCCAGTGGTCTCACATAACTATGACCAGGTCAGTTGCCCTGGAGGTCTGTGGTTTCTTAAAATTTCCTCTGTGCCGTCTCCTCTCCTAGACTCTCCATCTCCTGGCCCAGGATTATTGCTGCTTTTATCAGACATTACCAGTCTGAAGATGCCATATCGCCTGGGAGCTGTTAACTGGACTCAGCTGCCACATCACCTAGGGCCTAAGAGTACAACAGTGTCCAGCACACTGGCGTCACAGAAATACAGGTGTGACTGTAGATGTGTACTGATGAGAAATGGGGAATACCTTTCACCCTTTAAGATATCCACTTTTCTGTGGATGTCTTTGGTCTCAGTATCCCGGGAGTTGTTGTTGTTGTTGTTAGTGAAACAGCTCTCGTCACTTAACATTCAGTCTCTTCTCCTCGCAGTGATCTAGTGAGTCCAACGGGGACCTGCCTAAAGAGAACTCCAAGTAGGAGATACCAAGTTCTACCCACCCCCTCTTATGCAAATCAGAGCTTCTTATGAGATTATGTCCTGGCTTCCCCTTGGATGAGGAATGTGACTTTGACCAGCTATGGTAGACCTATCTGACATATGTCACCAGGCAGAAGAGTTACGACATCCAGCAGTGAACAGCTTAACTTCAAACAAGACCCTAATTACTCAGGAACAGGAACAGGAACTGAAGCTGGTGAATGAATCATCTGACCATACTCAAGGGCATATTTCAATATAAAATACCACCTTTTCAAAGTGATTGTGAGCTTTAGAAATTATGACTAAAATGTCATTGAGAAGATCTTATATAATCTTTTTAAGTAGCATATATCTAAAGTAGTGAAAATATGATCAAGGTTACTGGATTTTGCTTGATCAAAGTAATTTTAATCCCAGATGCACTGAGATAAGCTTACTATCAAAATTAATCAGATGATTAAAGAAGATTCTGAAAACACTCTCCAAGTGGTCATAATACTTTTATTTTCCAATAGTACCTTTCTAACTAGAATAGAGTAGTAGGAAAACAGGAGCTGGGGTAGTGCTGAGCTAGTCTTCAAAATTAAATTCTGGTTTTGACATTTACTGACTATATATACGTTTTCAAGCTTAGGCCCAAATTGCACTGTTAACAAATGGAGGGTGTAATCCTTACCTTGTATGGTTTTTATTAGCAGGAATAATAAAAAATACAACATATCTTGTTCTACATTCAAATAAATAGTAGCTGCTCAATAAATAGTTACTGTACTTAAAAATCAATATATAACATGTCATTCTTGATCTAGATGCCAAATCTTCATTCATTTCTCTTTCCTTAATCTTCTGTTTTATGAAGTAGGCTAGTCAGTCAGGGCATGGATAACTACAGGAAATGAGAGAGTAAGAACTAGAATTAGACTCTTGCTGAAGAGAGACATAGAGTGGGTAGAGAAAACAGAAGGATGGGTACCTTCAATGTGAACACAATATCCAAAATGGTCATCATCCATAAATCATAATACAGGTAAGCCCTTGGCATCAGGGGCCCAGACAAAGTGACCAGTGGGCAGCCATCACTGTTAGCTGGTATTGGAATCCAAGACACAAAGCTGGTTTTCAAGCTCTGGGCAGAGAGAAGATGAAGCATTAGGCAAATCAGAGGCCCAGATCCTTCCCTTGGTAATAAACACACTACCAAGCCAAGAGATTAGACAGAGAGAAAATCAAAGCTCAGTACTGGGAAACAGATGCACAAATGTGATCTTGATTGAGCTGCAGATGCATGAGGTGGAACCATCTGATCGCTTCCTGTAAGATGTGAGGGAGCAAGTTGGTAGCACCTACTGTCCTAGGGGTTGGGAGGGGGTGACCTCTGGACAAATGTAAGGTATCAGACCACATTGTATGGTCTAGCATATTAGGAAACCCAGAAAAGAACTCCTGAATTGAGTATGTGAAACCACAAGCAAATACAGCAAATCTGAAGGAAAAGACAGGAACTGAAGGATAGAATGGGTGACTTTTGCAATCACTGAGTCAGTAAAAGGGGAGTACCGTGAAGTTGAGGAGCAGGACAGAGGAGATGCTTTCATTCTTAGAGGGATGTCTCTTTTATAGGGCAATGAAACTCCAGCTTAATAAGGGAAGACAGCTGATTAAAGGAACCATATGTGATTAAAGAGCTGCTTGATGCTAAGACAGTTCCTAAGGATACTGTAGTTTTAGGCAAAGGAGAACTGTAGTTTTAGGCAAAGGAGAAAGGACAGCATAGATATGATCAAAAAGCAGCAGAGCCTGTTGTTATTCCTTAGGTGCCTAATCAACTGTTGCTATATTTAACTTCCCAGTCCAAAGGCCAGGGCATCAGATAGAGATCTAGAGAAGGGACATGAGATTCCAGCCTTCACTAAAGTGACACCCAGAGCAGTAACTAAACTGTCTGAGGCATAATTGGTCCACCTAACAACAAAACAGTTCTACCTACCTCACATGATTGTGTAAATGAGATCAGCATCTCTGAACCACGTGGTAAATGTGGTCACTATGTAATGTTACTATGTGAGTTGTTTTGCAGAAGGTAATTTTTCTGAATGGTTGGGCACTTAGAGCCCCAGGTCCAGATAAAATACAGGAAGGTGACATTAGGATATAGAGGAAAACAACAGAATGGGAAAGCCTAGAGATCTCTTCAAGAAAATTAGAGATACCAGGGGAACATTTCATGCAAAGATGGGCTTGATAAAGGACAGAAATGGTGTGGACCTAACAGAAGCAGAAGAGATTAAGAAGAGGTGGCAAGAATACACAGAAGAACTGTACAAAAAAGATCTTCACAACCCAGATAATCATGATGGTGTGATCACTCACCTAGAGCCAGACATCCTGGAATGTGAAGTCAAGTGGGCCTTAGCAGGCATCACTACGAACAAAGTCAGTGGAGGTGATGGAATTCCAGTTGAGCTATTTCAAATCCTGGAAGATGATGCTGTGAAAGTGCTGCACTCAATATGCCAGCAAATTTAGAAAACTCAGCAGTGGCCACAGGACTGGAAAAGGTCAGTTTTCATTCCAATCCCAAAGAAAGGCAATGCCAAAGAATGCTCAACCTACCGCACAGTTGTACTCATCTCACACACTAGTAAAGTAATGCTCAAAATTCTCCAAGCCAGGCTTCAGCAATATGTGAACCGTGAACATCCAGATGTTCAAGCTGATTTTAGAAAAGGCAGAGGGACCAGAGATCAAATTGCCAACATCCACTGGATCATGGAAAAAGCAAGAGAGTTCCAGAAAAACATCTATTTCTGCTATATTGACTATGCCAAAGCCTTTGACTGAATGAATCACAATAAACTGTGGAAAATTCTGAAAGAGATGGGAATACCAGACTACCTGACCTGCCTCTTGAGAAATCTATATGCAGGTCAGGAAGCAACAGTTAGAACTGGACATGGAACAACAGACTGGTTCCAAATAGGAAAAGGAGTACGTAAGCAGGCTCCCTGCTTATTTAACTTATATGCAGAGTACATCATGAGAAACGCTGGGTTTGGAAGAAGCACAAGCTGAAATCAAGATTGCTGGGAGAAACATCAATCACCTCAGATATGCAGATGACACCACCCTTATGGCAGAAAGTGAAGAGGAACTAAAAAGCCTCTTGATGAAAGTGAAAGAGGAGAGTGAAAAAGTTGACTTAAAGCTCAACATTCAGAAAATGAAGATCATGGCATCTGGTTCCATCACTTCATGGGAAATAGATGGGGAAACAGTGGAAATAGTGTCAGACTTTATTTCTGGGGGCTCCAAAATCAGTGCAGATGGTGATTGCAGGCATGAAATTAAAAGACGCTTACTCCTTGGAAGGAAAGTTATGACCAACCTAGATAGCATATTCAAAAGCAGAGACATTACTTTGCCGACTAAGGTCCGTCTAGTCAAGGCTATGGTTTTCCCAGTGGTCATGTATGGATGTGAGAGTTGGACTGTGAAGAAAGCTGAGCACCGAAGAACTGATGCTTTTAAACTGTGGTGTTGGAGAAGACTCTTGAGAGTCCCTTGGACTGCGAGGAGATCCAACCAGTCCATTCTAAAGGAGATCAGTCCTGGGTGTTCTTTGGAAGGACTGATGCTGAAGCTGAAACTCCAGTATTTTGGCCACCTCATGTGAAGAGTTGACTCATTGGAAAAGAGTCTGATGCTGGGAGGGATTGGGGGCAGGAGGAGAAGGGGACGACAGAGGATGAGATGTTTGGATGGCATCACTGACTCGATGGACATGAATTTGAGTGAACTCCGGGAATTGGTGATGGACAGGGAGGCCTGGCGTGCTGTGGGGTCACAAAGAGTCGGACACGACTGAGCGACTGAACTGAACTGACATTGGGAATGCCTCCATTGTGAGTAGCTGTTCCTTTCCTCAGATGAGAAATTGTCCCAAGTCTGGCAGGTGTCACGTAAGAGGGCAGACGATCTGTCGGCCTCTAAGGCATACCTCACTTCTCCACCAACCACTGTCGTATAGGCACTCATGTCATCACACCATCTCCAAGTGCAAGGAGCAGAGACCTTCTCCCTGTGTACCTTCCAGCTACCAAAGCCCACACAAGTGGTGACAGCTGAAAAGGGAGACAAATCAAGGTGAACTCACAGATGTGAAAAGCAGCAAACTGAAAATATCAATCATGTTTCCCTAGCCCTATGAGAATCACTGTTCATTTGTTATACCTCAGATTACTGTAAACCAGATGCTCGGTAGGAAATGCCATAGAGCAAAACTGCATAGAAGAGTCTAAATGTGACAGTCTGCATCACAAAATAAAACAATTCTGGTGCTCCCAAGGACAAGTCAGAATCTGTTACAGAAAAAAAAAAAAAATCAGAAAAGGAAAGGTGTTTCCTTCATTTGATGTTTTAAGAAAGTTTTAAATCCAGAGCGTCTCAAACTTGAGTGTGCCTCTAAACTACTTGGGACCTTATCCAAATGTAGATTCAGATTCCACAGGTCTGGGAGGTGCGGGTGGGGAGATGCTGCATTTCAACAAGCTCCCAGGTAAAGCTGATGGTAGGAAGGTACTAGATAATCAAGATTGAGGATTTTAAAATAGCTCTTCCGACTTATACATACAGATGAGAGAAAACTGATAGGAAAGGAAAGAAGATACCATCTTATAAAATGAGTCACTGATATCAAAACATGCTTAAAAAACACTTGATGTTTGATGTTCTCTTATGATACTTACTGTCCTTTGAAAGTGTTCACAATTCATTTGTGAAGTCAAGATACATACACACACACATAGACATATAAGCATATGAAGTCAGAACCACTGAGTACCCAGGGTGAAAATCAGTATAATGCACTGAGCTAACTCTGAAGCTTCTATGCGAATGGCTGTCTCAAATAATAGCCCTCAATAAATGGTTACCTTTATCAATAATGGTAGTAACATATCAGTAGACTTTGAGTTTCTCAAGTAAATTCTCCTCAATATTTTTAATCTTTCTATGAAAGAAAGTGAAAGTGAAGTCGCTCAGTTGTGTCCGACTTATTGCAACACCATGGACTGTAGCCTACCAGGCTCCTCGGTCCACCGGATATTCCAGGAATGAACACTGGAGTGCCATTTCCTTCTCCAGGGGATCTTGCCAACCCAGGTATCGAACCCAAGTCTACCGTATTGTAGGCAGATGCTTTACTGTCTGTGCTACTAGTTTTCTGATTAAAAGTCAATAATTTTCTTCTAATTTTGGAGGAGATATAGAAAAAGATATAAAATGTTTGAATTCACGCTTAATCCAGTTATAAAGAGATGTATATTTTTAATACTCCCATTTGTGAAAATCCATGCAGTATTCATGTCAGATGATATAAATATAGTATAAATTTGTGTTTTTAAAATTAAACAGTGTATATTTTGTATCTTAGTGTCACAAAATATATAGTAAAAATTTCCTATATTATAAAATATGAATTTTTATAATCAATTTTAAATGTTCCTTTTAGTGAAATACTATAATTTATTAAAGTATTCAATTATTACTTTCATCAGATGTTGAAGATGTTTTCTAATTTTAATATTAAAATTATATTATAATGACTTCTTATAAACATTATTTGTGCACACTTGTGGTTATATCATGAATTCAGAAAAAAATATTGCTGAACTAAAGGGTATGTGCACTTTTTAAGGTTTTGATACATATTTTCAAATTAGCCTGCAAAATAACTTACCCATATCAACTCCCACAGGCAATAGGGCAGCAAGGGGAAAGCATGGCTATGAGGTGATGGGGTGAGTAGGAGAAGAGGGGTTTGAGAGAGGGAGGTCTGTAAAGAATGGCAATGGCTTTGACTTTCACCTTGAGCCAAATGGGCAGCATAGAAGGTTTGTAAGGAGTAATCTAAGTCTTTAATAAATCAAGAACCAAAGTTTGAAGACCATGAAGGAGAGCATTATAGTAATCCCGATGAGAGAAGGCCAGGGTTGCAGGATGGAGATGGTGGATAGACTTTGGATTCTGGATTTAATCAAAGGCAATGACAACAGGATTTGCTGAATATGAAGGGCAAAATGGGTAACGATGAGTTCAGGTTTTTTAGGATGACAAAATGGGAGATGTGTCATTTCCTGAGTAGGAGAAAAACTGTGGGTGGACCAAATGGGCTGGGAAAGAAACTCAGCCACTCCATTTGGTCAAGTCTGATTTGAGATGTCTTTAGGATCCTAAGTGGGCAGTTAAATTGGTAAGACAGAGCCTCTGTAGTTATTAGTCTAAATTGCTCCTCAATTTCTTTTTGAGTTATGACTATTATTTATCCTAAAGTGCTACTTTTCTATAAAATAACTCATTTGTTTTTTATTAACATAACTTTATACACAGAATTATCTTCCTTTTATCTTTCATATGCATTGTTAGATGTTCATATAATTGTGTAGGTTTTTTCCTTCTTTTTTCTTGACGAAGCTAATTCACAATTAGCTGTGTTCTTATTTGTCTTAAGTAGGTGTAAATGTTTCTAATTTTTATCATTTCTATTTACAGATTCCTTAATTTTCTCTCTATATTTACTGATGTCTCTGATCTGTTTCTTCATGTTCTCTTATTCTTCTACCAACTATTTACACTGAATGCTTAATATATTTTCATTCTTTTTTGCTTACCAGTAAAATTTATAAGGATGTGATTTGTGTGTTTGGTGAGAATACATGCATTTTTATGCATGTGGTTCATATTTTTGTATTTTGTAGTTTCTTTTTAATATTTTTTTATCTGATTTATCATTTGACCAAGCACTTAATTAAAATATTGTATGTTGTTGTGTTGTTTTTTTTTTTTACAGCAAACATTTGTTTTTATTAGAAAATCCCATTTGGTAAGAGCTTCCCTAAGCCACCACAGAAACTGGGTAGCCTCTAAGAGTCCCACAGCTTTCACCTTATCTTCTATCTTCTTTTGATAGGGGATGGTGGGCAATGGGTGTGGAGTCAGGCAGTCTCAGAGGTGCCCCATCCTGGACCCCTGAGAGAGGTCACATTGCTAGCAACATGCCCTATGGCACCTTGAGGCGGGGGGTGGGGTGGGGAGTGGGGGTCACCACAGGGCCCCTAGGCTCAGGCTGTTGCCTTAGGCAATCCTCTTAATATAGCTTCAGGTGGAACCAAAGAGGCTTTCATAGCCTCCCAGGCCTGGTCCTTTGCTTTGGTTGAGAGCAGGGCAAGATCCAGGAGAACATAACCAAGGGCTAAGGGAGAAGAGATTGCATCTGAGATACCCTTTGGAGTCTGGAAAGCACCCGGACATCTTGGGAAGGAAGGGCTGTGGAAGACCCCATTCACTTTTTCTTGACTTTAAGGGTGTCATATTTCCTCTTGCTGGAGTTCTACAACTGCAGGAGTATGCCAATGGGAGGGAGACTCATAACCCCAAAGGTTATCCAGTCTAGGAAATGGAGGGAAAATCCCCTCTCAAACTCCCACTGAGCCAGAGATCTTTCCTGTCCAGTTGCACTGGTAAAGCCCATCACAACGGACCCATCCTCCTGAGCCAAGTAAGTCATAGTTGCTGAGGTGAAGCGAAATAACCAGCCTTGAGAGGGTGCAGGACCACTGTGTGGGAGACGCTGCTAGCAGGTGCAGTCTGATCCCATTTGACACTGAGCATCCCAGACACAATGTCAAAGAAATCTTCTAGAGGGAAAAACATCATCAGATAATTCCACATCTAATACACACAGCACTTGAGCCAACATTGTAGATGTACTGTAAGGTCAGGTCTCACCCTTCCATGGCACATCGGGTTCAGCAGTGATTTAGAGGCCAAAAGCTTGGCTCCTTCCCCTGCCTGAGTGACAGTAAATAGATCCAAAATCACGAACGCCAGCAGCCTCATTATGTGTACCCCCAAAGCCTTTTGGGGGTCACCAAAACGAGAATCATATGCTGTTCTTTACAAATGTCTACATTGTATGATTTTTATGTTATGGTTGGTTATCAATTTCCATTTCTTCCAAGCTATAAAAATTGTGCATTTTGCAATGCTAATTTTATACTTTTTGGGTGTATTCTTGAGAAGAAGACACGTTAACTGATATGAAACTAGACACAATACAATCCATTACATTGACCTTGTTACTTTTACTTTGAAATTAAAGGGAGCTTCCTTTTCTGCTGCAAATGATCATCTTTCTAAATCTACTCTGTGTAACCCTTCTATTGTTGATGATGTCAGAGACCATATCACTCTGAGCCCTTTTACAGCTTTGGGACATTTCTTCCTCATTGTATTGCCTCAGAAGCATAACCTAGAAAATATTTTCCTGAAAACATCAGCACTTAGCAATACTATAAATCTAACACTTAAATCTAACTCCAAAAATTATAGTTGAATTTTCTTCTTCCCTGGAAGGTTTGTTCCCTGCCTCTCTCCTGTGCTTGGAATCTCTGCTGGAACTTCAGTTAAATAATGCTCCTATGCTCAGAAGTTAAAAGTTTCTGTCCTCCAACTATGGATCCTCTAGACCTAGGTCTGCTCAAGCTGGTAGCATAATGAGGATACACATGAGATAAGCAAACTATTATGTTGTAGAGACAGCACTACTCAGATTCTGGTCAGCCAAATTCCTGGGTCTGGTCATTTCAACTGGAATAGAGAAATAGGGATTTTGTTAATCTCTGTGGAAGTCACCATTTAGCCTCAAAGCTTTACACATTTTAGGAATGAGATACAAGAACTGAAAAGAGATAATTCCAGGATATCATGGAAGAGGACAAAATGTGGGGAGAAATAAATGGGGAATACCAAGGTGTTTGAAACAAAAATCAGATTTAACTGGAAATAATAAGGCCTCATAGTGGAAACAGTGTCAGACTTTATTTTGGGGGGCTCAGAAATCACTGCAGATGGTGATTGCAGCCATGAAATTAAAAGATGCTTACTCCTTGGAAGAAAAGTTACGACCAACCTAGATAGTATATGCAAAAGCAGAGACATTACTTTGCCGACTAGTCAAGGCTATGGTTTTCCCTGTGGTCATGTATGGATGTGAGAGTTGGATTGTGAAGAAGGCTGAGCACCGAAGAATTGATGCTTTTGAACTGTGGTGTTGGAGAAGACTCTTGAGAGTCCCTTGGACTGCAAGGAGATCCAACCAGTCCATTCTGAAGGAGATCAGCCCTGGGATTTCTTTGGAAGGAATGATGCTAAAGCTGAAACTCCAGTACTTTGGCCACCTCATGTGAAGAGTTGACTCATTGGAAAAGACTCTGATGCTGGGAGGGATTAGGGGCAGGAGGAGAAGGGGACGACCGAGGATGAGATGGCTGGATGGGATCACTGACTCGATGGACGTGAGTCTGAGTGAACTCCAGGAGTTGGTGATGGACAGGGAGGCCTAGCGTGCTGCGATTCACGGGGTCGCAAAGAGTCGGACACGACTGAGCGACTGAACTGAACTGAACTGATGGCCTCATGGATTTCCCTAGTGGCTCAGATGATAAGGAATCCACTGCAACACAACAGATGCAGGAGACATGGGTTTGATCCCTGGGTCAGGAAGATCGACTGGAAAAGGAAACAGCAACCCACTCCAGTAGTCCTGCCTGGAATATTCCATGCACACAGGAGCCTGATGGGCTACAGTCCATAGGGTTCCAAAGAGCTGGACACAATTGAGTGACTAACACATTGACTTTCATGGAATGAAGGTATTGTAACGTTCTATGTCATTCACTATTATTTCTTTTTTTCTACAGTCATTTATTAAGTGTTATCTATATGCCAGACATGCGGGTCTGAGACTCGCATGTCTTATTTTTTTTTATTAAAAAAATAATAAAATTTAAAATTTTGATTCAATAAGATAATTGATCTGTGCATAGTAAGCACACAAATGGTTACTGTCATTATAACTATTATGTTTTGGGCTCTGGATATTTGTAGAAGAAATTATTTTCAACCTAAGGTTAAAATCAAAAGGTGGAAGTAAGGGATCAGGGAAGTTTTTTGGAAGAGAGGTACTTCTAAAGAAGGGAACACCTTGTCTCTACTTCATACCTAGTTCATGTGTGTGCTGTATAGAACTATCTCTTCCATCTCTTTCCTGGTGTTTGATCAGACTCTGGGCTAGTGAGTATTAATCAAACTCATTGCTTTGCTGTCTTTTATATCATTAGTTGGAGTATCTTTTTATTTGACCTAATCAGTTGGTAATTTATTCCTTGAAATGAACAGTGAGTGAATAAGACCCCAATCAACAATAAAGACTATTTCTGCCCTGCATGTTAACTAGACACATTTTAATGAAGGGAATTAAGAAGATTCAGGTGGCATTTTAAAATGAAATGAAAACCAAATCAAATACAGATGACACCAGGCATAAACGTCTTGCATCACGGTCTTTTATAGGCAGTTAGTAACTAGCTGAAGGAGACCGAAGGCATCACACGGCATATGGCGAGATAAATATGGCATACTTTTAAAACTGCATTTGTATCACACAATTAAACATTAAAACTCTGTATTCCTGAAGATTCTGCTGCAAAATTTTAAATTTTTTACAAGTTTCATTGTAACCACTCTGGAGACTTTTGAAGACACGAAATCTATCATTAAAAGCAGACTATCTAAGTCACATGATTCCAGAAAACTATTTTTAAAAAGGTGCGAATAAAACTTGCAATCCAATCCAGGGAGCAGCTCAAGTAATAACCAATATTCACTCCCAGCTACACCGTCCCAGTGAACAGAAGATATAGATGATTGTGCCTCCCTAGAGCCCAGCAAGGGAAGAAGAGCTCTGAGAACCGACTTGTCCCAAGAGGGAATCAAGTGGAGCTGAATTACTGCAAGTCCAAGCCTTGTCTGCAGAGCATAACAGTTTCAGCAAAACAGGTTAAGGAGGTGTGTTCCAATATCATTTTGCCACTGCAGCAAAACCAAGACTGACTTAATCAGTGCATTGAATATAGTTTCTGATAGATATCAAAACTAAGGCCCACCTGGGAAAATGGGCTTTGGTTTCTAAACCCCATTCTTACTGAATTTGGAAAGAAAAAATAAAATAATATTTTTTTCTTAAAAGTTTGAAGAAATATTTCTAAATTATTTTAATCTAAAAAACATTTTTAAATATTCATTGGAGGGACTGATGCTGAAGCTGAAACTCCAATATTTTGGCCACCTGATACGAAGAGCTGACTCATTTGAAAAGACCCTGATGCTGGGAAAGATTGAGGGCAGGAGGAGAAGGGGACGACAAGGATGAGATGGTTAGATGGCATCACCAACTCAATGGACATGGGCTTAGGTGAACTCTGGGAGTTGGTGAAGGACAGGGAGGCCTGGTGTGCTGCAGTTCATGAGGTTGCAAAGAGTCGGACACGACTGAGCAAATGAACTGAACTGAACTGAAGAAAAAAAAGTCCCACTCATGTTTCTTTGTCTCAATTCAAAAAAACTGAAAATAGCTGGAGATCACAGGGTGCCATTTAATCAATGGTGTCAAAGCAGAAGCCTGAAGAAAATCTCTCAAAGAAAGATGCCAACGTGGAGTTCCTGACTCCACTATCATCTGTAAATGCCAGCAGTAAGGTTCTCACCTCAGAGGGCTGCTCTGATGATTTAATGAGTTAATACGTAACTAAGGTTCTTATAACAATATCTAGAACACAATAAACAATATATGTATTTTTCATCATTATTACTATTTTGATATTATGGAGATGTAATCTAGACAGTCCCGGATGAGTCAAATAATATTTAAAACCTTTCATTTGATGGGCATTTAATATGTTCAAGGTACTTTATGTAAACTGACTTAATTTTCACAATAATCCTATGAGGTGGATACTACTGTTATTTCAATTTTATAGTTTGAAAATCTGAGGCTTAAAAAAATCATCAGTTGCTCAAATTAAGGTTAAGTCAATGGGCTGGAAAGTAACTGCATCAGCGTTTTAACCAGGCAATCTCCTTGAAGCAGCTGCTCTTTATTAAGTAAGTTGAATGTCCAAAACCAACAAAGGCAAGATTTATAGTGGCCAAGATCAACATGTAAATCGAGCGAAATCTAACCTAGATGTGTTACACTTGTGACTGTATAAACAAAGTCACATATGCCACACGTGATGCAGGGGAGCAAAATTTGTCACCCCAAAATATGCCTCTTTGACATGAGGTTTATTTTGAGCTAAAGGCAAGCAAAACCCAGAAGTTTTAGGAAAAGCTCTTTACCTCCCTCTCAACTGCCTTAATTCACATAGGAGGGGGCCCTGTAGCATAAGCCATCTATACCAGACATTCTTTTTCACCTAAATTTATCTGTGTAACAGGGTAACCGTTGTTTGCTAAACATCGTACTCTCCCTTCCAGTGAATGGCCTTCCTCCCTTTGTATCCCCACATCCATGTAATCCTTTCCTCAGCAGGATGCAATTAAGCTTCATTTACTGGCCGCCCTTTGAGTCTTCATATCTTTATGTGGCTTCTCTATGTTTGTAAATCTGTTTTCCTCCTGTTAATTCGTCCTATGTCAATTTAATTATTAGAATAGCAGAAGAATCTACGAGGGAAGAAGGGAACTTTTTGTCCATGCCTTGAATGACAAATATGCAAATGTGACAAATACATGCAAACAGTTCAACAATTATTTGGAGATAAAAAGCAATCAACAGCATGACTAGAATCTCAGGGAATCTTCTTGCTTTCAAAGATTTAAGTACTTATGTCTAAAGTCAGAGCCCCTCAACTGTTCTGCCCCACAGTGTGTGTCTCTGTGTAACCTCATGCTTTGATAATGCAAAGAAAAGAGGCAGGGATATGTTGAGTTTTCAGGATAAATTCATATGGATACCAACTAATGTTCTCCACTTTTAGACTGAGGGATCAGTATACACAAAGGTTGAAATTTCTTACTGAGAATGTGCTAATATAATAAACCCCAAATAACCCAAAGTCTATGAATTAGAGTTTTGCTTTCTTTTTCTTCCTTCATGTCACTTAGCCAGAATGACAATTAGTCCTTGTGGCCTCATCAGATGTTCCATATGAACCTGTCGTGTAGAAACTTCAGACTCTCCTCTGTTTTTTTCTTGTCTCCCATCTATAAGTCTACAGTATGGCCTAGCAAGATCTAAAACAGCATACATTTCCTTAGACTCCAAAACACTGCCAGTGCTATTGATAACATTAGTAGTAACTCTACTTAGAAAACAAGACTACATATTTCACTTCTAGGTTATAACCATGTACAGCTTATTTAGAAGCATTACTTGCAGACACGGGAGAACTCACCATCTTTTCACCGTCACACATATCTTGCATTTGGATCTGTAATATCTTTAAAAATTTTAATCCTTGTGTCTTTTGTTTCCTGTGGATGGAACAGGCTTGATGAATCTCTATTATGTAACTAGCATTCATTTTGATAGGTAATTTCTCTCCCGGGTTGCTTTTATCTCAGTGCGCTGGCAGTCTCTGCCACCCTGCCAGAGACTGCATTCTTCAGTACTTCTAAACTACTCATACCAGTGTGTCATCTTTAATCCCCTCTCCACAAGCACAAACATGGCACTGTAAGATTTTTAAAAGAATCATCTATGGCAACAGGAAGAATTAAAATCTACACAAGAAAAATTGTGTGTGATAATGGGATGGAGAAGTGTTCCAAATTCACAATTAGGATTCCTAATGTACAGTGAGTCTGAATTTGGTAATAAGGAGTTCATGATCTGAGCCACAGTCAGCTCCTGGTCTTGTTTTTGTTGACTGTATAGAGCTTCTCCATCTTTGGCTGCAAAGAATAGAATCAATCTGATTTCGCTGTTGACCATCTGGTGATGTCCATGTGTAGAATCTTCTCTTGTGTTGTTGGAAGAGGGTGTTTGCTGTGACCAGTGCATTTTCTTGGCAAAACTCTATTAGTCTTTGCCCTGCTTCATTCCGCATTCCAAGGCCAAATTTGCCTGTTACTCCAGGTGTTTCTTGACTTCCTACTTTTGCATTCCAGTCCCCCATAATGAAAAGGACATCTTTTTTGGGTGTTAGTTCTAAAAGGTCTTGTAGGTCTTCAGAGAACCATTCAACTTCAGCTTCTTCAGCGTTACTGGTGGGTGCATAGACTTGGATAACTGTGATATTGAATGGTTTGCCTTGGAGACGAACAGAGATCCTTCTGTCGTTTTTGAGATTGCATCCAAGTACTGCATTTTGGACTCTTTTGTTGACCATGATGGCTACTCCATTTCTTCTGAGGGATTTCTGCCCGCAGTAGTAGATATAATGGTCATCTGAGTTAAATTCACCCATTCCAGTCCATTTTAGTTCTCTGATTCCTAGAATGTCAACGTTCACTCTTGCCATCTCCTGTTTGACCACTTCCAATTTGCCTTGATTCATGGACCTGACATTCCAGGTTCCTATGCAATATTGCTCTTTACAGCATCAGACCTTGCTTCTATCACCAGTCACATCCACAGCTGGGTACTGTTTTTGCTTTGGCTCCATCCCTTCATTCTTTCTGGACTCAAATTCAGACTCAAATTGAAGAATTAGGGAAAACTGCTAGATCATTCAGGTATGACCTAAATCAAATCCCTTATGATTATACAGTACAAGTAAGAAATAGATTTAAGGGCCTAGATCTGAAAGATAGAGTGCCTGATGAACTATGGAATGAAGTTCATGATATTGTACAGGAGACAGGGATCAAGACCATCCCATGGAAAAGGAATGCAAAAAAGCAAAATGGCTGTCTGGGGAGGCCTTACAAATAGCTGTGAAAAGAAGAGAGGTGAAAAGCAAAGGAGAAAAGGAAAGATATAGGCATCTGAATGCAGAGTTCCAACGAATAGCAAGAAGAGATAAGAAAGCCTTCTTCAGCGATCAGTGCAAAGAAATAGAGGAAAGAACAGAATGGGAAAAACTAGAGATCTCTTCAAGAAAATTAGAGATACCAAGGGAGCATTTCATGCAAGGATGGGCTCGATAAAGGACAGAAATGGTATGGACCTAACAGAAGCAGAAGATATTGAGAAGAGGTGGCAAGAATACACAGAAGAACTGTACAAAAAAGATCTTAATGACCCAGATAACCATGATGATGTGATCACTAATCTAGAGCCAGACGTCTTGGAATGTGAAGTCAAGTGGGCCTTAGGAAGCATCGCTATGAACAAAGCTAGTGGAGGTGATGGAATTCCAGTTGAGCTATTTCAAATCCTGAAAGATGATGCTGTGAAAGTGCTGCACTCAATATGCCAGCAAATTTGGAAAACTCAGCAGTGGCCACAGGACTGGAAAAGGTCAGTTTTCATTCCAGTCCCAATGAAAGGCAATGCCAAAGAATGCTCAAACTACCGCACAATTGCACTCATCTCACATGCTAGTAAAGTAATGCTCAAAATTCTCCAAGCCAGGATTCAGCAATACGGGAACTGTGAACTTCCTGATGTTCAAGCTAGTTTTAGAAAAGGCAGAGGGACCAGAGATCAAATTGCCAACATCTGCTGGATCATGGAAAAAGCAAGAGAGTTCCAGAAAAACATCTATTTCTGCTTTATTGACTATACCAAAGCCTTTGACTGTGTGGATCACAATAAACTGTGGAAAATTCTGAAAGAGATGGGAATACCAGACCACCTAACCTGCCTCTTGAGAAATCTGTATGCAGGTCAGGAAGCAGCAGTTAGAACTGGACATGGAACAACAGACTGGTTTCCAAATAGGAAAAGGAGTACATCAAGGCTGTATATTGTCACCCTGCTTATTTAACTTCTATGCAGAGTACATCATGAGAAACGCTGGATTAGAAGAAACACAAACTGGAATCAAGATTGCCGGGAGAAATATCAATAACCTCAGATATGCAGATGATATGACCCTTATGGCAGAAAGTGAAGACGAACTCAAAAGCCTCTTGATGAAAGTGAAAGGGGAGAGCGAAAAAGTTGGCTTAAAGCTCAACATTCAGAAAATGAAGATCATGGCATCTGGTCCCATCACTTCATGGGAAATAGATGGGGAAACAGTGGAAACAGTGTCAGACTTTATTTTTCTGGGCTCCAAAATCACTGCAGATGGTGACTGCAGCCATGAAATTAAAGACGCTTACTCCTTGGAAGGAAAGTTATGACCAACCTAAATAGCATATTCAAAAGCAGAGACATTAGTTTGCCGACTAAGGTCCATCTAGTCAAGGCTTTGGTTTTTCCTGTGGTCATGTATGGATGTGAGAGTTGGACTGTGAAGAAGGCTGAGCACTGAAGAATTGATGCTTTTAAACTGTGGTGTTGGAGAAGACTCTTGAGAGTCCCTTGGACTGCAAAGAGATCCAACCAGTCCATTCAGAAGGAGATCAGCCCTGGGATTTCTTTGGAAGGAATGATGCTAAAGCTGAAACTCCAGTACTTTGGCCACCTCATGCGAAGAGTTTACTCATTGGAAAAGACTTTGATGCTGGGAGGGATTGGGGGCAGGAGAAGAAGGGGATGACAGAGGATGAGATAGCTGGATGGCATTACTGACTCGATAAACGTGAGTCTGAGTGAACTCTGGGAGTTGGTGATGGACAGGGAGGCCTGGAGTGCTGTGATTCATGGGGTCGCAAAGAGTCGGACATGACGGAGCGACTGAACTGAACTGAATGTACAGTGAATACACCCAGATCTTAGAGCACAAGCGTGAAAAGAAGAGATTGCCGCAGTGTCAGCCCAGATGCCATTTCAAAGACTGGAACCTTGATCTTATATTTCGGGACAGTTCCAAGGTTGATTTTAATTTTGTTTATGCTTAGTAACAGAATTATTTCTTTAAGATTATAGAAATGGTTTGTGGGCACAGCATTGCAAAAGTTTAAAGTACTGCACACCCTCAGTCTGAGCTCCTGGCACCCAAAGAGTATCCTCTCTGTGAAATCGTAAGATCATCAAAGTTTGGGCAAACTCCATGAGAACACTAACTTCCTCAGGGAGCCAATGGATAGCCAAATCCCTAACCCCACAATCCCTTGCTTTTCATACCCATTATCCTAGTTCCTATTTTGAGCATAAACAAAATTAAAATCAACCTTGGAATTGAGTCTAAGTTTTCATTGTCACCAATCTTTAAACACAGAACAGACTCAGGTTTTGCTCCTTACCCAACTACCCTCCTCTAGTTCCTACTCAAACCAAATAAAATAGTGCATTTCACCATATAAAAGAAGTAAGGCCAGAACTAAAATTTGGAGAGTTTCTATGAAACCTGAAAGCTTGTACATTTTTAACTATGAAAAGAGAGTAAATGTGTTACTAAGTTTTTAAAGTCCAACAGCCCTCTTATCCTTCCTTTCCTTTGAGTTTAAAGCCCCGGAGATAAGGTACTATCCCAAAGAAGCCTTCTGACTCAGGTGATAATTTAGTTTCCTGGATCACATCAACTCACATCTCAAATACAGCATCACTAAATTCTTAAGGGTCTAAATGAACATCTGTGTTTTTCCTTTTTCTATTTTTTCCCCTGTAGATGGCCAGTAGTATCTAAAGATAAGCCTTATTGGGGGGCAATGAGAATTTATTACTTACGGTCACAGACTGGTCCACAATAATAAGAAGCTACCTTATAAATCTCTGTAATGAAAAGTATGGTCCATGGTTATCTGCCCCAAAATTCAGACAGGAGTTTGGGGAAATGAATATTACTGGGCTCTACTCTATATGTTTCTGAATTAAAATCTCAAGAAAAATTTCTGGGCATCTATACATGAAAATGTTCATTAAATTTTAACAGTGGAAATTCTCAAACTACTCTTTTAAGTCATCTCATTCTTTAGATAATATCGAGGCATATTGCATATGCAATATTACATATATAATATTACATATTACATATATTACATTAATACATATATAATATTACATATATAAACTTATAAACATATGCATTTTTCCTTTTGTAGTTTAAGCAAATGAAATGATGCCACACTTTGCTTTTAATCATCACTATAAATCTTTCTGTGCTATATATACTTACTGTGCTCTGCATTAGAATGACCTGATGGTTTTCTAACTTATTAGTAACTTCCCAGACCCTAAACCTGAACTGAGGGTTTGGGAGATGTGATTTCTGTTGCCAGCTTTACAGCTTGTCTTTTGAGTAATATCAGATCTCAGTATCTTCATTCAAAAATGAGGCACTGGCTATCTTTGAGAATCATTATCAGTTCCAAAATTAAATAACTGAATTGAACGTTGATTGGAAAACTGGGGAAATATATGGTTAAGAGACAGACTGCGAGACAAATGGCCACTCATGTGCTCTCAACAGAACACTAAGGAAAAATCGCAATCTCATCTGCCTAATTAATTATCTAGTTTGATTTAAAATTACATTTGATTTGATTTGCAAAGGGCACTGACAAAGACCCTACCAGCGGCTCTAAATGCGTGGCCTCCGAATGCTGGAAAGAAAACAGTTCCTTATACCAAGGCCAGAGTTTCCTCAAGCAGAGAAGTTTAATTCTTCTGTGTCTAATTTTGAGTCCAGGAAAATAAACTAAAAACTATGGATAATACAGATATCAAATGATGAAGTGACAACCTAATTCTAACCAGAATCAATGGTCAGAGAAAGTGATTAAGAATGACAGATAAACCACCACTTGGGAAAGGTTTATTCTATAAAGCTAACAAGCCTTCCCAGAGTTGAATAGGTGAACTACAGAAGTCCATTGCTGCTGCTGCTGCTGCTAAGTCGCTTCAGTCGTGTCTGACTCTGTGCGACCCCATAGACAGCAGCCCACCAGGCTCCCCCTTCCCTGGGATTCTCCAGGCAAGAACACTGGAGTGGGTTGCCATTTCCTTCTCCAATGCAGGAAAGTGAAAAGTGAAAGTGAAGTCACTCAGTCATGTCCGACCCTCAGCAACCCCATGGACTGCAGCCTACCAGGGTCCTCCATCCATGGAATTTTCCAGGCAAGAGTACTGGAGTGGCGTGCCATTGCCTTCTCCCCAGAAGTCCACTAAGCTACCACAAAGAAATGCATCAAAATAGAACTTTTCTAAGATTGTTGATATGAATGCTTAGGAGATGTGAGTTGTTCCTCATGGTAGCTGCTCTTAGTAAGTCAACAATTTGAAATGAAGATATATACTTGACATCGAATACATTTTGTAGTCATGTTTGACAACAGATTTTCACTTTTTGGATGTGTTAAATTCAGATGAGAGTGGATTGAAATATCATACATTGGACACAGGAGTCAAGAACAAGATTAAAAAGTCAACACCAAGAGTGCTGGGCACTGCATGGTAAGAGGAGGATGGGGACTGAGGCCAAATTTGGAATGTGAGTCACAGGAATGTGCTCGCTTTCTTTGTGTTATTCACGAATACAGATGCATGTTGCTGAAGAATTTTTGGCTCGGAAATGGGAACAAAAATTAGTGGCAAAAAGATTCACGATACATAAAGTGTTCTTAGAAGCATGATATACTTTTCTGTATGTGGTGATGGATTTCGGGTGTGTTTAAACATATTACCTGGTCAGGCAATCTCAAGACATGGTGAAATAGTGGAATTCATGAAACTCTTGGAACTTAGAGCTCTGGTTACATTCTCAGCACCTGGTTGCCTGCCTCAGCATAAAACCAGCTGGCAGCTGTTTTTTGTTTCATTTTGTAAGACTTTGTTATTTATTGTCCAAATGCTCCTCATGAGTTTCCAAAGCACAAAATTTCAGACAAGTGAAGACTGAGGAATTTTGTTTGGGTCAGTGAGAAATGTCACCTCTATATAAGTAACTATCCTCTATTTTTCTCTCTCATGTTATTTTCCAATAGGTGTTAGTGAAGTCTTCCCTTGACGACCCCCCCATTTGAAGATGTTTCAGTGAATAATTCACATTCAAGGTGTCCAAAAAGTCAATGCATCATCCTGCTTTACTGCATAAACCCAACTCACTCATCTTGTGTGACAGACAGCTCAGAGTGGGACAGGGGCATCCCTGTTTTCACTCATGCACAAGAGATGCTGACCTTTTCTCTGAAAGACATTTCAAGACTATTTTGGTGCCCTGACTAGGATTCTTATTCCTGAGATGATTAAGAACACATTTGGAATTTCAAGTGGAGCAGAGCACTTGAATTGAAAAGATGTCTGACAAATGGTTTTTAGGTGAAGGAAGAAAGTTGGACATTCTTTCTCTAAAATTTTTTTAAAAAGATATCCACACCTGGCTCAAATTCCAAGAACATCATGCAATAAACATGATGTCTAGGACAATGTTCATTAGGATAGGATTGCAGTGGAATATTCTTAGAGAGGCTATCCCTAGCGGCTCAGGCTGTAAAGAATCTGCAATAGAGGAAATCCGGGTTCCAGCCCTGGGTCAGGAAGATTCCCTGGAGAAGGGAATAGCAACCCATCCCAGTATTCTTGCCATGAGAATCCCATGGATTGAGGAGCCTGGTGGGCTACCCAAGAGTTGGACATGACTAAGCAACTCTCTCTCTCTCTCTCTCTCTCTCACACACACACACACACACACACACACACACACACACACGCATGCGCATGCACACATTCTTAGAGGAGCTACTATTCAACTTCCAAGCAGAAGGATGGAGGGAAGGGGAATTCATTTTCCTGGTTTGTGAAAAAGGTCAGTACTTGCAGTGTGCCAGGCCTGTACTAACACTTTTTATCAAGTACCTAACAATAATTTGACAGCAGCTTGGGAAAATATGTATTGTCAATTCCTTTAAATAGACTGAAAAAAAAAAAAAAAAGGAAATCTTTCCAAAATCTTCCAATAAATGAATGGGAACAAGATTTCCACCAACTGTGGTGCAGTTTATAAAACTTTCTCACTAAACCTGACTCTTTATTTTGACACTGTTTACAATCCACATAATTCATGCTATTAGTAAAAGAACCTAATGTATGAAGATGACCATCAACAGTCAAATGATACCCGCAAACTTAAGAATCATACATTAGATAGGTGACCACTGAGTTTTGTTTTGTTTTGTTTTCTGAAATGCACATTGGAGTCCAAGTTTTAGAACACACACACATACAGAGAATAAACAGAATATTAATGCTACTGCCTGTCTTGTAGACAAATTAAAAAGCAGAATAAATTATTTGGATGTATTCATTAAACATGTACTAGATACCGAGATGGGCTTTCCAGGTATCACAGTGGTAAAGAATCCACCTACCAATGGAGGAGATGCAAGAGACATGGGTTCAATCCCTGGGTCAGGAAGATCCCCTCGAGAAGGAAATGGCAACTTATTCCAGTATTCTTGCCTGAAAAATTTCATGGTCAGAGGAGCCTGGTGGACCAGAGTCCATGGGGTTGCAAAGAGTTGGACACAATTGAACGAGTAAGCACACACAGATACTGAGATAGAGCATTACAGGGGAAAAGCCCACGGTCCTCTCCCCAAGAAGCCTAAAGTGTAACTTAAGAAGCTCACATCAATAAATAATCACAATGCAACAATAATATGTTCGAACTGAGTTATGAACAGGGACGAATAAGAGAGAGCTCAAAGTACAATTAATCAGCTGGAGAGGATACTATGACACCAGGGAATTCTTCACAAAAGAAAAAAAAGGTGATTTGAATACTGAAAAAATGACCAGGTGTGCTCCCAACGCATGTATACTGGGGGCAGGGGCATGGAGGAATGGGTTTCGGTGCCTATCTGGAAACTGTGACTGTCACTATTTGAGAATAGTGACAAGTAGGAAGATGAGTATGGTTCAGGTTATGAGGTGTTTTGTATGCCTGCATCTGGACCTGGACTTCAATTTTCCAAGAGGGCACAAACTTGTAGCTTTTTGACTCACAGATGCATTCTGTTGGTTCAGAAGGAATGTTTTTAAATTAACTGGCTACCGAGTACTCTAAGACCTATTGCATTTTCTAGACATACTCCTTTTTTTCATGTTACATGCTGACCTGCCTTGCCCACAAAGGCATTTTTAGTGTGCAACCCATATTATGATGCATGGTGATCCGTCAAACATTTTGAATCTAGAGTGATATAAAATCTGGATTACTAAGAATATTTTCATGAAAATATATTAAAACAAGAGAAAACAAGTTTAAGTTTCCAAAAGATAAACAGCATGTATCTGAGCTACAATGATAGCTTTAAAAACAAAGAATCTGTGCAGAATGAACAACATATAATGATTAACCAAATATTAATAATTGTTATAGTGAGTGAATTGTTATCAATCATGTCCAACTCTTTGCAACCATGGACTACCTACTAGGCTTCTCCGTCCATGGGATTTTCCAAACAAGGGTACTGGAGTGGGTTGCCATTTCCTTCTCCAGGGGATCTTCCCGACCCAGGAATCGAACCCGGGTCTCCTGCTTTGCAGGCAGACGCTTTACCCTCTGAGCCAGCAGGGAAGCCCAATAATTGTTATAGGAAGGGTGAAACTGATAAAAGTTTCAAATTGCAATTTACCATGATCATATATAATTACATGAAGTAGAAGCAAAGCGGTAAATAAAAATACTTCATTGTCATTAGTTATTGATAAAGAGTTAACTGGGCATGGTTAGTGCAATTAAACTATCCAGTGTATTTGAAACTGCCATGGAGGCTGATAGGCAAAACACTGTTAAACCAGAAGTACTGATTAATTACTTTATTGGACCATTAAACATCTGGCTTGTCTTTGCTACTCAATAAACTTAAACAGTTCATTAAAAACCAATGAAACATGACAGAAAAAAATTAGAGGCTTTGTTTTCTTATTTCTTTTCGGCTTACCTATGGATTAGAGGCTCTTATTTCCTTTAGCATTTCCACCTCCAAATATCTAATGCAAAGTCACAGACTTTGCTGAGTAATGGCAAATTCCACACCCCAAATCAAAACCAGAAACTGCAAACCTGTGACTCTTTAGTAATTGTGAATAAACCAAGTTGCAGAGGTCAGTAGAGAAGGAAAATCCCTTTTGTAATATATGCCAGAAGTCTTTCTGAAATTTATTTACAACTTCAAGGTTAATGCATCTTGACAACCATTCCTTGCAGGTTACTATTTAACAACCAAATGCAAGTCAGAGTACTGAATGACTGAGAGCCTCAATTCACATTTTAAAATGTAAAACTAATAGTGTAAATAAAGTGTTGAAGTTCACAATACTAACCAATGATTGTAATATTAATATTCATTTATCTTCCAATAGATTTACATAAAGAGGTATATATATACATAAAGATATATAAGTTTTTAAGTATTGTATTGCAGAACCTTTTTTCATTTTATTTCTCACCTTAATTTCTGAACATATTTCTATATCAGATCTTAATGAGAAGACAGCATTTTATTCATTTATTTTTGAACCATCTGACTATTATTGTAAATGTATATTGTGCTTAGTTTTTGCACTCCAGTGAAAACGTGCCCAGATATCACCATGCTGCTGCTGCTGCTAAGTCGCTTCAGTCGTGTCCGACTCTGTGCAACCCCATAGACGGCAGCCCACCAGGCTCCTCCATCCCTGGGATTCTCCAGGCAAGAACACTGGAGTGGCTTGCCATGTCTTTCTCCAATGCATCAAAGTAAACAGTGAAAGTGAAGTCGCTCAGTCATGTCCGACTCTTAGCGACCCCATGGACTGCAGCCTATCAGGCTCCTCCACCCATGGGATTTTCCAGGCAAAAATACTGGAGTGGGTCGCCATTGCCTTCTCCGAGATATCACCATAGTCTTACATAATTATGCTCTTTGAACGAATTCTGAGAAGTGAAATTCCTTGGTTATTAATAGGTATCTGAGGCTTTTGTGCCTGTGGCCAACTTGGGAAGCATTATCAGGTTACTTTCATTAGTAAAAATATTAATTATTCATTTAAAACCTTACCTATAAATACTCTGGGACGATGAAGCGGTGGCACAGGTCTTGAATATCCCCAAATCCACATATTAAAGCAAACAGTAAATAGCAAAAACCAAAGACATGGGAACAGCATTTACAATAAAGCTGGGTTACACGATACAACCACAACTCTCAAATTAAATACAGATGAAGATAAACTACCAATCACTGGTGGAGAAAGCGAAAGGGAGATGTGAGGTCGCTCACAGATGCGAGGATAACAGAAACTCAAAATAGCCCATAAATTCTTACTGGATCTTGTGGCTGACCAATTGGAGAGCAGCATCTGAAACTGAGAGATGGTATCCATCCTTCTAATTCATGCTGAGCCCAACAGAATGGAGATGGGAGAGAGGCTGGGTGGTCTGTTCACAGACTGTCCCCTGAAACTGATTTCCCGGGGCACCTGCCTTGGAAGGGACTGTAGGAACCCACGCTCAGAAAACGCTGTTTAGTTTGGCATTTAAATCCAGCAGCCAGAAATAACACTGAAAAGGAAAGAGAAGGTCCAGTTGAAAATGGAGAAAGCAAGAGTCTGGAAGTTCCAGAAAGCAATCCACCATAATAATTCTGAAGTCTATTCCCAGGAAGAGACCCATACCTGTACTGAGGACAACCTACTTCCTTTTTCCTGCACCGCTATCTCTTAGTCCAAGCCCACAAAATGCTGGCTTAAAGGCAGATGCCCCAGGAAAAACAAACAAACAAACAAAATCGCAGAACCTGTGGGAGCCAGGCATGAGAGGGCAACTGTAAACTCCCCTGAACCTGTTCCAGCTAAACCACGAAGGCAGCACTTGTGCAGATGAGACACCAAATGTCCAAAAACTGCTCTTGCATCACTGCAGTGCTAGGATCTCCGCCTAAAGCAGGGACTTGAACTTTGCTAGGCACGTTGTGCCACTTGCAAGGGAGGCGGAAGAACTGCGCATGCTTCAGCTATTTATGGCCATTGCTATACCTTTCCCCGGATGGAACTTCCCTGGTGGCTCAAACGGTAAAACGTCTGCCTGCAATGCGTAAGACCTGGTTCGATCCCTGGGTCGGGAAGATCCCCTGGAGAAGAAAATGGTAACCCACTGCAGTATTCTTGCCTAGGAAATCCCCATGGACAGAGGAGCCTGGTCGGGCTACAGTCCGTGGGGTCGCAGAGTCGGACATGACTGAGCAACTTCACTTTCACTATCCCTTTCCCAGAGTTTTGACAGGTACCCACCACTTACTCCTTAAAATTTCCCACTTCCTTCTTTCAGGCAGAAAAGGGTCTTTAAAGAAGGAGGAACTGGGAAAGCCCAATTCCTCAATGAAGGAATAAAGCTTTTGCTCTGATTTGTGGAGGAATTCCTTGGTGGTTCAGACAGTAAAGAATCCGTCTGCAATATGGGGAACCTGGGTTCAATCTCTGGGTTGGGACTATCCCCTGGAGGAGGGCATGGCAACCCACTTCAGTATTCTTGCTTGGAGAATCCCCATGAACAGAGGAACCTCGTGAGCTACAGTCCATGGGATCACAAAGAGTGGGATTGGACTGCCGACTAAGTACAGTACTGCTTTGTGGAACATGGTCTCCTTGACTGACATGAGCCACACAAGTCAAAGGAAATTTGGCGGCAATCCAAACGGGAGTAAAGAATTTCCTGACAGAGCATTTCAGAAGGGAGTGAATTCGTTAAAATAGAACAAAGAGCAGAGACAGTGAAGGTGCTGCACATTTAGTGGGCCAGGGAGAACCAACTCTCTTTTCGTGAATTAGTAGCCAATATTTATAGCCTCAAGACAAAGAAAATTCCTGCCGGAGGGGTGGCATTTGGTGATTAGTTAGATAGGAGGAGTACCAGGGTACCAGGGTGGGCATTTTGCCTGATTTGGGGTTAGGAAGCTTGCTGGTGATGGGGGAATGAGGGGCTTTTCTATTCAACAGTAAGGAGTCTGCCTGCCAATTCCTGCCCATGTAGGAGATGTAGGTTTGATCCCTGGGATGAGAAGATCCCCGGGAGAAGGAAATGGCAACCCACTCCAGTACTCTTGCCTGGGAAATCCCATGGACAGACTTAGACTTGACTGAGTGACTATACAAAAACAAGGAGGCTCAGTCAATTTTGGAGATGACTTTGGGTCTGGACTCTGCTTCTGTGGCCTTAGGATAGGACTCCACAGGAAGGACCTAGATGGGGTCTACCCCACCCAAGAGGGTCAGGAAAATCTGAATGTTGCTGAAAAGAACAGAAGAGGGAGCTCTGAGAAATGAGCAAAGCTACTCTGAACTACAGAACTACCTTTTCCACAGGTTCAGGCTAATTCATATTATAGAAGATGAACAATAGGAAAGTGCTGAGATCAAATTCCACACTTAGTTAACAAAAGAAATAGGAAAATAAGAATGATCATAGCATTTCTATGTTAAATGAAAACACATCAAAAAGTCTTGTCACAGAAAACATCAAAATTCACACCTTAAAACTAAGCTAAAAGATGTTAAGAAAACTTGTAAGACATGACAGAACAACATACATCATAATTATATAAAAACCTCAAGTGAGATGATGAAAGTCTGAAAAAAATTATGAATAAATGAAAATTCTTGAATGGAGACTGAATTATGAAAAAAATGGACTAAATAAACACAATAGACAATATCTTAAGAGAAAAAGAAGCTGGAAAATGATGTTTTTAATAAGCAAAAAATTTAAAAATTTGATAGAATGTTAAAAATCATATACTGTATCCATCCTATGAATAATAGGGGTACCTGAAGAATAAAACCAAATCAAAGGAATAAAACAAATACTAAAACTTGCAATTCACAAAAGCTTTCTGGAAATTAAAAGATTTGAAACTATATATTAAAGAGCCCCCCACATGTTGAAAATACCAACCTGGGATGAATACCATCAGTTGTATTCTAGTAAAATTTTTGGGCTTTATAGGAAAAGGAAAAAAAAATACCATTTCTCAGCTAGCAGACAAAAAACCAAGATATTTATAAGACAAAGAAAATTTATCATCTTACATTTCAAAGCAGCATATGGACAACATGAAGAAAAGAGAAATATTTATATACTAAAGGAGAGAAAATCTGAGACAAATGTTTTATATCCAGCAAATGTGACTTTTCAAGTCTAAAAACCACATACAAAACAACCATTATTAATTAACATATAAAAGTTTGGTAATATTGTTTCCATGAGCACTTACTGAAGTCTCTATTAGATAATGAGCTTAGGCAAAGTAACTTTAAAAACATTTGTAAGATCTACTGATAATCATTAAACATTGTTATAGAACTAAGAATAAATTGGGATTAAAAAGAGTACAGGTTGTCATGGCTACATGCTCAGGCAATGTAGATATTATACAAGTATGAAAACGGGAGAATTGGGAGTTTATGCAAACAAATGTTAGCTCTTTTTGGTATATTGTTGGTAAATTATAATGTTATGCTGAGACAGATATGTGTGTGTAAGTGGGCATAAAGTAAATGTATAATTATGGAATAATCTGTCTTTAATCCATTGTATCCTTCAGAACCAGAATTCTCAGGAGATATGGATACAAGTTACATTAAAAACTCTCTAATCCTGAATTTCAATATCAATATGAATGTATGAGTCGTGTGTGTGTGTGTGTGTGTGTGTGTGTGTCTGTGTTTTTAGCATATATAATTTCTTGGTTCTGTCAACAGACAAGGACTAGAAATAATAATCAACAACCCAAAAGTAATGAGTAATCTTAGTGACTGGATTATGATCTTGAAATACCCAAGTACCATAAAAAAAAGAAAAACAGGGCATCTTAAAGAAATATCTGATTCCATGTCTGAGGCAGGAAATGTACATTTTCACGTAACGGAGAACAAGGAAACCCTCAACTGCTATGGTCATGTCAAGAGCTAGTTAAAAGAGGCTTTGATCACAAATGGGACAATTTGAGCTTCCAAATAGATAATAATTTTGATTTATCAAAACCCACCAAATGTGTTTAAATCAGTAAATTCATGAAAATATAAAACAAAAGCTTGTAAGTCTCCCTAGGAAAATGATTGGAAATAAATCCATTATCTAAAAGGTGAAAATATTATAAAAGAAAGTATCAAACATTTTTCCCACCTTTTCTTTATAATTATACCATTGGATAGTCAAATAGTAGTAAACAAGGAAAGTGCTATTTCATTAAAAAAATTCTAACTAATAAATCAAAAAGCAGTTATAAAAGTTGAACATCACCATGTGAACTCCTAAAGGATTACTGGACTGAGGCATTGACTAGGCACTAAGTTGCTGAAATATCCAAAAGACATATCCAAAGTTTTATCCCTCCTTTAGTCTCACCAACTGAGGATGCCATCACCAACATCTAGACTATAGGAAACCACAGATGAAATTTTCAGCTCATAAACTATGAAGAAAGGAAAGAGACAAAGAGAAAGGAGTCCAGAGACAAAAAGATTCTTACAAGTTACAAGGATGCATTCTTGGAAGATTAAACGATAAAGAAACATAAAGATAGACTTACAGTGAAAGTCAGGATTAGAAATACTTGTAAGGGACGTATCTGTGAGATTATAAGAGGTCAAAAAGAAAAAGAGTTTCTGGAATGACTGGCAGAGTTCGATGGTTAGGCTTGTATTATGCTTACAAGGATGCTTGTTTTACAGTATTCCACTAAGTTAGAAATTTGTATACTTTTCTGAATATGTTTCTTTTTACAGGAAAAAGATTAAAGCAAAAGAATGGATGGAACATTGTACCCATCATATGTGATATTTTTTCCTCCTACCCCAGGACAATAATGGACAGGTTCTTTTCATTTTTCTTCTTTCTCCTCCTCCCCCTTTTTCCCCTCACTTTCTCTCTCTCTCTCTGCTCTGTTTTGTACCTGTTTATAGGCAACATCTGAAATAATTTGCATTTATTTGAGTGCAAAAAATGAACATTTTATCCTTTGTTCACTATAGCATTTTTAGTTTTTCCTTTGAGAAATTCTCCTCTCAATATCTTTGTATCTATTTAATCATTATTGTATGATTAATTTCTAGCTAACTTGAAAGAACTCTTTTAATATCAAGGTTGTTACTCTTATAGCTGATCTACAAATTATTTGTTATTTAATTTTTTATTTTATATAGGATAATTCATTAACTATTAAAATATTTATATTAGATATAGTTAAATTTATATATTTAATTATTCTGTTTTTCTTTTATGCTCAGAAATTCTTTCTTCACCTCAAAATTATTGCAATGTTTGTTCATATTTTTTCTCATTCTTATATGGTTAACTTTTCCTTTTTTATCTTTTTAAGGCATTTGCAGTTTATTTTAATGGATAATTTAAGGTTCAGAACAACAAAATTATGCTCTTCCAAAAGGATAGCCAATTATTCCATCATAACTTTTTGGAAAGTTTATAATTTCTCCCACTTGTGTGAAATGCTCTTTTTTTAATCGGAATGCATATTTTTCTCAAATGTGAAAATCAAAACAAAAATTTCAGATACCTAAAGCTGGCATTACCACCAGTGTTTATTTTGTGAACACTTAATGAAGCATGATTCATATAACGTACAGAAATTATTGAATAGATGTAACTCAGATAAAAGTCATCTATCCTTCAGAAGCATCCCTGGTCCTCCCAGTCACCATTGCTTTACCATGGTAACTCTTAATAATATCTTTATTCATTTTTGATGGTTATGTAAATGAGATCTTAGAGTATGTAACATTTTACACCAAGATTCTTTTGCTCGAACTTAAGTTTATAGACTATTCTCATTGTTGTAAAGTGGTAATAATTCTAAGAACATATCATAAGTTATTTATTCCACAATAACAATTTTTACTACAAATAATGCTGCTATGAATGTCCATTGTACATATATTTTGATAAACATATGTTTGCATCATATGGTTAGATATAACCTTTCAGAGTGGAAATGCTGAATCGTGGGATGTGTAAATATTGCCAAGAAGTGTTTGTACAAAGTTACATACCACAGTTATGTTTCTTTTGATACTGATGCTCCAGGGCCTCACTATTATTTGGTGTTAGTCATTTTAGACATTATGCCATTGCAGTTTTAACTTGTATTTCTATAACAGCTAATAAGCTTGTGCACCATCTTTTAAGTTTATCAGTTATTTGGATAGGCTATTTTGTGAAATGTCTTTAAATCTTTTGCCTCTTTTCTGTATTTGACTCACTGCTTTTTCAAAAATTTGATTTAAAATGTGTTCTTCATATATTTTGGATAACATTCTTTGTCAGAAATTGCAGAACCAAACAATATAATCTTCAAAAATAGAGTATATATTTTGTTAGATGTTTTGTGAGGCATTTGATTTTAATGCTATTTTTAACTGGTACTGTTTCCTAAATTTAATTTTCTTTTTCTTGATTAGCAGTAAATTTAAATAAAATTTATTTATTGACATTTTATTCAATTACCTTGTGAATTCACTTAGTCCTATGTCCTAAGTGTAGATTCTTTTGAATTTTGTTCATTCACATTCATGTCATCTGCAAATAATGACAATCATTTCTTTCTTTTCATCACTTGTTTCCTGCCTTACTACACTAGCAAGGAACTGTACTGTATTGTCGATAGAAGTTATGATAGCAAAGAAAAAGCTTTCAAAGTTTTTGATGTTTTTTTATTATACCAAGGAATTTCCTTTCTATGGTGGATTCATGTCAATGTATGGCAAAACCAATACAGAATTGTAAAGTAAAATAATAAATAAATAAATTTTTAAAAAAAAGAATAAAAAAAAATAAAAATAAAAATAAAAACAAGTTAAACTTTAAAAAAAAATAAAAGAAATAGGTGTTATAATGATCATATGATCTTTCTTTTTATTATAGCAAATGTTATGATTAATTTTTAAAAATATCTAATATTGCATTCCTTAAAAGAGCATAATTTCATATGATTTTTAAGTCATACTTGGTTTTATTTGCTAATATTTTCTTTAGAAAAAATTTAAGTATACTTATGAGAAATTGGTCTAAAAGTTTCTTGTAATATCCTTGTCAAATATTGGTGTTAAAGTGCTCGGGCCTCGTAAAATATGTTGGGACGTGTAGTAAGTTAATTAATAGCCCTCCAAAGGTATCTCCATGTCCGAATGCCTGGAACCTGTGAATATGACCTTATTTGGAAAAAAAAAAAAAAAGTCTTTGCCAGTTTAATTAAGAATGTTGATGTGAAACCATCCTTGATTTAATGCGGGTCCTAAAATCGATGCGTCAGACATGAGTTTGAGTAGGCTCTGGGAGTTGGTGATTGACAGGCAAGCTTGGCATGCTGCAGTCCATGGGGCCGCAAAGAGCCAGACACAACTGAGTGACTGAACTGAATTGAACTGAACTGAAACTCAGTGAGAACTGTCCTTCCAGGAGAGAGGCAGAGGAAGATTGCAGGAGAGAAAACCACGGGAAGATCGAGGTAGAGACTGGAGTTATGTTGCTGCAAATCAAGGAACACCCGGAGCTAAAGCCTGAATGAACCACAGTGGGATTCTCCCATAGAGCCCTCAGAAAGGTGGGCCTGCCAGGAACACCTTGATTCAGATTTGTGGGCTCCAGAGCTCTGGAAAAATGGTTTCATTTAAATCATCAAACTTATGGCCATTTGTTATGGCAGCACTAGAAAATAAATACAGGAAGTGTCCCCTGTTTTCTTCTATTTGGAGTTTGTGTAAGATTGGTAAATATTTACTGCTTAAAAGTTTGAAAAATTCATCCCTGAAGACAAATAGATTGAAGGATTATAGAAACTATTTCTATTAAAATTCTATTTCTTTGGAAGAGGGAGGATACCTTATACTTGATATTTAAATTTTAGTGAATTGGGTGATATGTTTTTTTCTTAGGAAAATCTCATCTAAATTTTCAAATTTCTTGTTCACAGTATCCTCTATTATAACTTACTAGACTTTTAATTTGAGACAATTGAAGATGCATATGCAGTTTTAAGATAAATACAGAGAGATCCTTGTGCCCTTTATTCCGTTTCCCCATGTGGCAAGATCTTGAAAAACTACAATGTACTTATAGCCAGGATAGTGACACTGATACACTCAAGATACAAAATATTTCCACCACACAAAGTATTCATGTTGCTCTCATAACTACTTCCCTTCTGTTTTTGCCTTTGCCTTTCAAGGCACCGTCTAATCTGTTTTCCATTTCTATAATCTTGTCATTTTTTTAAATGTTACATAAATGAAATCATATACTATATAACTTTGACAGGATTCTTCACTTACTATAATTCTTTTGATCTATCCAGATTGTACTGTATATTAAAAATTCATTCCTTTTTATTGCTTAGAGGTACACCATGGTTTGAATGTGGCAATGTTTGTATATTTAATTGACAAATACCTGGGTTGTTTCCAACTTTTGGCTATTATGAATAATGCTGCTACAAACACTCATGAAGAAGTTTTTGTGTAAATTTTCATTTCCTTAAAATAAGTAACCACATGGCAATTGCAGGATCATATAGTTGTATGCTTTTTTATTTTTTTCTTTTTAAGAAACTGCCAAAGGGTTTTGCAGGGTAGATGAAATGTTTTACATATTTAACAGCAAAATATGAGTCATTCGGTTTCTTTGCATCCTTACCAGCATTTGATATTCTCACTGTTTTTAAGTTTAGCCATTCTGATTTGTGATCTCACATTGTGGGTTTAATTTGCATTTCTCTAACATCTAATAATATTAAACATCTTTCAACACACTCGTTTGATATCTATATATCAGCTTCCGTGAAATTTCGATTTATATCATTTTTTACCCATTTGTTAACCTGATTTGTTTTCACTTTTGTGTTTTGAGAGTTCTTTCCATATAATTGATCCAATGATTAGTCAGATATGTGGTTTGCATATATTTTATCCCACCCTATAGCTTATCTTTCCATATCATTAAGAAAATCTTTTACAGACGTTTTAATTTTGATAAAGTGCAATTTATCTACTATTCTTACAGATTGTGGTTTTGGGTCAATTTTAAGACCTATTGATCTATCCTCAGATCCAGAAGGATTTTGCCTAAATTGTTTCTAAAGGTTATTTTGTTATACATCCAATTCTGTGATCCATTTTGAGTTAATTTCTATATAAATTGTGCAGTTTAAGTTTAAGTTTTTTATTTTTTATTTTTTTTGGCCAATGGATATCCAATTGCTACAGAATCTTTGTTTTTTTAAAAATTTATCTCTCCACTCAGTTGCTTTTGCACCTTTGTCAAAAATAAGTTGAAATTTGTGTAGTTCTATTATCTAGTCCTTTATTATCTTTCATCGCTGTCTACTGTTGTTATTTTACCAGTCTGAATGAAATACTAAAACATTATCTCTCGTTAATCCATTTACCTTCCCCATTTACTACTGTCAAATATATACATTCTTTTTGAATTACATAAAACAGAATTATAATGTTTATTTCAACAATTAAATATAATTTTAAAAATTCAGGAGGAGAAAGTTTACTGTACATTCTCATATTTTTGCATGCCATATTTTTTTCTTTCTTACTCAAGTTCTAAAATTCTTTCTTCATTTCCTTCCTATTTAGAGCATTTCTCCCCCAACCTTTTTTCAGGGCAGTCAGGTAAAGGCATACCTGTAACAAATTTTCTTAGTTGTTTTACTTCTGAGAATGTCTTGGTCTTCCCTTTATTACTGAAGGATATTTTCTGGGCATAAGATTCTGGGCTGACAGTTCTTCCAGTACTTAAAAAATGTGCCACTTCCTTCTGGTCTCTATAGGTTCTATTGAGAAATACGCTGTCATTTAAATTGTTTCATAGGTGAAGCATAATCTCTTGCTGCCCTCAAGATTCTTCTTTAACACTTTCTCTGACTCTGTCCTACATGTCTTTCTTGTATAAGAATAATTATGATTATATTTGGGCCATCCAGACAATCTAGGATAACATCTATCTCAAGATTCTTAATTTTTTCACATCTACAAAGTGCCTCTTGCCATGTAAGATAGCATATTCACAGGTTCCAAGGATTAGGTCACGGTCATCTTTGGTGGGAACCATTATTCTATGACATTTTCGAACTTATTTTGTAAGCCAAGAAACTTTATGATCCCAAAACTAGGGGGGAAGTGTGCCATAAAAATATCCCACATAGGCACATAAAAAGCATTCTATAAAATACTAGCTAGGTGCATTCCCAATATATAATAAGTACAACATGCAATAAACAAGGAGTTCTTGCCAGACTAAGAATAACAGGTTTCATTATACCTTCAGTAATCAATATAACTTAACATATGCAATGTTAAAGGAGCAAAAAATACAATCATCTTAATAGATTCACCAAAATGAGTTCTTCTAGCCAAGAGGAAAGACAATCTTTTTAATTTAAGAAGCTGCTATTGTTACATGCATCTGTGCTCAGTTGTGTCTGACTCTCTGTGACCCATGGACTGCAGCCCTCCAGGCTCCTCTGTCCATGGGATTTCCCAGGCAAGAATACTGGAGTGGGTTGCCATTGCCTTCCCCAGGGGATCTTCCTGACCCAGGGATTGAACCTGGGTCTCCTGCATTGCAGGTGGATTCTTACCAGCTAAACTACAGAGATCCACTGACTAAAGCTAAAAATAAAGAAGTTTTAAAAGGATACATACGTTTATATGGGCTTCCCAGGTGGTCCTAGTGGTAAAGAACTTGCCCGCCAATGCAGGAGACTTAAGAGACTTTCATTCCATCCTTGGGTCAGGAAGATCCCTTAGAGAAGGGCATGGCAACCTATTTCAGTATGATTGTCTGGAGAATCCCACAGACAGAGGAGCCTGGCAGGCTATGGTCCAAAGGGTCACACAAAGTCATACACAACTGAAGAGATTTAGCATACATGCACAACGCTATCAATAAAGAAGTTTAGAAACTATATATATGTTTAAGTATACAAAAGAGCTACAAATAAAATAGGGCATAGAAATATTTTAAACTCTAAAAAGGAAAACACATAAATTAAAAAAATACCTCACATGACACAACAAAGTATAAGTGATGGAAAATACGTTCTTCACAAATGAAACAAACAAGTGAAAATGGTAGTGATAAAGACCAAACATATTTTCATATTTGTAAATTAAAGTAACATTTTTTAAAGTGAAAGGCATGCAGATAAAGTATTAAAAAATAATATGAAACAAAAGACATCATAAATGTTTAAAAGAAAAGAATAAACAGGGATTTCTCTTGTGGTCCAGTGATTAAAACTCTGCATGTCCACTATAGTGGGTATGGGTTCCACCCCTGGTCAGGGAACTAAGATCCCACATGCCACATGGCCAAGAAAGCAAAACAAACAACAACAACAAAGAATAAACAAGAACAGAGCCTGTAAATGCTGTAAATAAAAAGCAAGATAGTCATGGTATAAAAATCATAGCAAAAAACAAACAAACAAACACTAGAGTCAGTCATTTATGAATGTGAGCAATAGATATTTATAGACTGTTTTACACTTTTATTCTTTGCTTTCAATACTTCAGAGATAAATTAGAGTAACCAAAAAATAAAGATCTGAAATGATATAAATATGGTCATTTTGATATATATATCTCATATATGTGTGAATACACACACATAACTATCATGTTCTCTAAAAACAGAAGAAATATCTTTCAAATGCACATAGATAGTGTTTGAAAATTGATCTCATAGTAGATAAAATAAACTACAATTCTTAGAAAAAATACAGCCCAACACATTTTAATATAATATAGTGAAATTTGCAGTTCAATGGGGAAACAAATGCTCTCCAATTCTGGAAACATTATGAGAAAAGAAAATCAAAATTGAACCTGCAAAATCTTTATAAAATGATGATAGCAAAAAAAATTATGGAATAGATATGATATGCTAAGGCTATTTTAGTAGGCTCTGCTGCATAAACTATCCTCAGATCTCAATGACCTAAAATGACAACTTCCTTTATAACTCTTGTTCCATGTAGGCTGCAGGTCAATGATGACTTTGCACCCAGCTGCAGCTTTGCTACAGACTGTGCCTCTATTCAAATTGTAACCAAAACATTAACCTGGACAGGACCAAAGTTACAGAAAGGGATATATAGTTATTTCACAGTTGGCATAGCAATAGCTAGTCACATGACAATTGGCACAGATTTTAAACCTTTTACATGGAAAGGGAATATGAATATTTATGAACAATATTACAAATCCCATGATAGGTAAGGCAAGGTACAAAGGAAACTGTACATTAATAGATAAGAGAAGAAAATATGGTGTTAATAATGTGGGAATATTTGCTAAAAATCAACAAACATGCATAATGGAACTCTTAGCAAATGAGAAATATAAGGGAATTTTCATAATATACTATGTGGTATATATGCAAATTAAAAGACACTTGCTCAATGGAAGAAAAGCTATGACAAACCTAGACAACATATTAAAAAGCAAAAACATTGCTTTGCCAACAAAGGTCCATATAGTCAAAACTATGACACTATGGAAGAGGAAGACAGTATGGAGATTCCTTAAAATACTAGGAATAAAACCATGATGTGACCCCGCAATCCCACTTGTAGGCATATACCCTGAGGAAACCAAAATTGAAAGAGACACATGTATCCCATTGTTCATTGAAGCACCATTTATAATAGTTAGAACAGGCAAGCCACCTATGTCCATTGACAGATGAATGGATAAAGGAGTTGCGGTACATATACATAATGGAATATTACCCAGCCATAAAAAGGAATGCATTTGAGTCAGTTCTAATGAGGTGGATGAACCTAGAACATATTATACAGATTGAAGTCAGAAAGAGAAAGGTAAATATCGTATTCTAACACATATATATATATGGAATCTAGAAAAATGGTACTGAAGAATTTATTTACAGGGCAGCGATGGAGAAACAGACATAGAGAATAGACTTATGGACATGGGGAGAGGGTGAAATGTATGAAAAGACTAACATGGAAACTTACACTACCATATGTATAATAGATAGCCAATGGGAATTTGCTGTATGGCTCAGGAAACTCAAACAGGGCTCTGTGTCAACCTAGAGGAGTGGGATGGGGAGGCAGATGGAAGGCAGGTTCAAAGGGAGGGGATATATATAAACCTATGGCTAATTCATGCTGAGGTTTGAAAGAAAACAGCAAAATTCTGTAAAGTAATTATTCTTCAATAAAAAATAAATTAAAAAAAACTCCTTTTCAAATAATCTGTCTTTTTACTTTAAAGTAAAATGATAAATAGAATTCTTTAATATTATTATATTCAAATTTATCAATTTTACAGATAATATATTTATTTATAATAAACTCAAGTTTATTGTTTGTTGTTCTGGGGATGAAAAAGTGAAGTTGCTCAGTCGTGTCTGACTTTTTGTGACCCCATGGACTGTAGCCTACCAGGCTCCTCTGTCCATGGGATTTTCCAGGCAATAGTACTGGAGTGGATTGCCATTTCCTTGAGAGCAAGTTGTCAAATGACAAGTGCATATAAAATGTATTAAATTACCTAAAATAATGAGTTCCGTCTTTGTCAGAGCTCCCACTTCAGCAATGACAAAAGGATATAAATGGACAAATAATGAAAGAGAAAAATGTAAAAATTTGTAAAACTGTTTAGTCTCACCAGCAATTTTTAAGAAATGAGAATTAATATTCTGTGATTAGTTCTTGTCAACTATCAAAATAACCAACACTCAGAAAATGCAAATCTTCACAGTGAGTGAGGATTTGTGGAACATGCAACTTACTGCTTTGCAGCTGGCAGTGTGGTCCGTAAGCCAGTAGCATTGGCCTCACCTGGAAGCTTGTTAGAATTTTAGAATCTCAGGTCACATCCAAGACCTAAAAAAACTAGGATTTATATTTTAACTAGATCTCCAGGTGACTCATAGGCACATTAAAATTCAAAAAGCACTGGTCAAATACTCTACTTTCAAAACTGCATGCATTACAATCACTTTGAAAAATAATATCAATATTTTCAAGGTAAAGTATGTACACAAATCTGTTCATGGCAGGACTATATATTATATGGGGAAAAAAGGAAAAATATCTCAGATGTATGGAAATTGTCAAAATCAAGCCATTCATGTGATTATACCTTTACATAACTAATTAATACAAATTTGTGGATAATGCTTATATGACCAGCTACAAAATCACCTATACACTGTAACTTCAAATTTTGTTTTAAAATACAGGACAAAAATTAATTTCATCAATAAAAAATATCTTCAGATGGAAGGATTATTAATAATTTTTCCATTAAGTTTTACATGCATATTTCATAGATTATTTTAGTAAAATTTAATGAATGCAAGAGATTTTATATAAAACACTACTAAGAGGCAAGCAAAAATACTGGATTAAATGAATTGCATGTGGAAATAGTGCTGTGACTCTCTTGCTAGGAGTCTCTCTTTGCTTCTTCAGTTTTTCAGACATTCTGATTTTTGAGTCTCACCTCTTACTTAATAGTCTCTTGGCACTTAATCCATGTGTCACTTACTGGTTCTTGGCTTCCATTCCTCCTCTTTGTAGGACTCTTCTCACTACTTTCCTGGCAACAGTTCTTACTTACATCAGCCCCAAGATGTAAAAGTCCTATGCCCTCTGAGGAAGCTCTACTCATGAGGCATGATAGTCTAGGTACCATCCTCTTTCTGATTAGTCACTTGAGTGCTATACCTGAAACAGATTGGTGGTGAAACCCTAAAGAATGAAAATATAATAATGCTATTTATTATCAGGCTAGAGAAGAAACCAAGATCTGAAAAGCAGGGTGAATGGTGCTCTATCTGGACCTGCAGAAATTAGTCTATTACATTCTACTTCATGCACACCACCACTCACACTTTATTAACCACTGAAGGAGATCTCATTTCCCTCTCTTCTTAATTAGGCTGGAAGATTTTGTGCCATGTTTTATGGTGTTTTCAAGAAAACCCAAGTCCCGTTGAATTGTGGGGTTGGGCAGCAAGGATTGCCTAAGTACATAAGAAAAACTAGAACAATTCCATAAGCCTTTCTAACTTAGACAGCTTTTTTCTCTTTAAATAATTGACAAGAACTTTCTCACTAGACAGGCTTTTTCAGCTTTTGCAGATCTAATAGAGATGAATGAAGAATGTATGGCCAGAGAAAAGCAGAGAAAGAAGAAATGGTCATAAAAAAAATAGAGGATAATTTTATATTTTATAAAACAATGAATGTGCTAACTTTTAACATTATTTCTATAAAGCAATGATAAATGAGGGTTTTGCATTTGCAGAAAAACGGCTAATACTTGCCAATGATATTTTATGATATTTTAGGATGTGCAAGTTTACAGCAATGACTTACTCCACTGTTATTAAGCTTTCTGTTTAAGGCTGTTGAGGACATATTTCCAGGGCTGGCATAGGAAAGAAAAGAACTTCTCTTGCACAATGCTAGCTCTCTCAAGTTAATGTTCAAGTTTCCATCAGCAGATTTCATTGACATTGAGGACAATATTCAGATCAAATAAAGGAAGAAAAGCACACTGTGATGGGAAAATAATCAACCAGAGCAGGAGTCAAATTTATATAGAAAAGTTCTCTCCCTTACCTCTCTTTTTCTCAATCTCTTTGTCTCGCTCTCTCCCTCCCTCACACACACATACACACACACACACACACACATACTTGGATTTGTCAATTTCTTTACATTTTTAATAACTTAAAAAGTTAGAGCCTACTGGGCTTCCCTGGTGGCTCAGTGATAAAGAATCCTCCTCCCAGTGCAGGAGACATGGGTTCAATCTCTGGGCTAGAAAGGGTCGACATGACTCAGAGCAACCAAGCCCATGCAGCACAACTGCTGAGCCCATGTGCCTGAGAACCCACTCTCAGCAACAAGAGAAGGCACCCCAGTGCGAAGCCTGCACACTGCAGCTGGAGCGTAGCCCTTGCTTGGCACAACTAGAGAAAAGTCCATGCCACAACGAAGACCTAGCACAGACAAAAAGAAATAAAATTATATCTAAAAAAGTAATAGTGCACTGATATCTATTATAAAAACTTAGAAAGTAAAAAGTCTAAAAGGTAAGAAGAATGAAGATGAAATAAAAATCATCTAAAAAGCCAGCATTCTAGAAATAAGCATTATTAACGTTTACACATATATTTTTCAAGATTCATATACATAATTATGGGCTGTTACTGTAAACAATATTTTGTATATATATTGACTTTTTAAATACAATAATGAGTTGCATGTTAATTAAACTATACATTATTATTATCAGGAGTCACACATGTCACATTATGTGGGTATATCATACAGCTTATAATTTCCCAAATATTTGATATTAATATAGTTTACAGGCTTCCCCAGTGGCTCAGTAGTAAAGAATCTGCCTATGATGCATGAGATGCTGGTTCAATCCCTGGGTCTGGATGATTCCCTTGGAGAAGAAAATCTCCATTATTCTTGCCTGGGAAATCCCATGGACAGACGGGCCTGGTTGGCTAGAGTCCATGGGAACTTAGAGTGGAATATGACTTAGCCACTAAACAACCCCTGATGATTTAGATGATAAGGAATCTGCCTGCAGTGCAGAGACCCGAGTTCAATCCCAAGGTCAGAAAGTTCCCCTGGAGAAGAGAATGGCAACCCACTCCAGTGTTCTTGCCTGGAGTATTCATGGACAGAGGAGCCTGGCAGGATACAGTCCACGGGGTTGCAAAGAGTTGGACATCACTGAGCAACCAAAGAACAATAGCAACAAATAGATTTCAGTCTTTAACACTGCTGTGGCACATTTGAACCAACACTTGATATTACCATTCATAAATTTTAAAATCTTTAAGATAAAAAATATATTATTATTTTAGTCTAAATTTTTTAAGAATAAAAGTATAGTGCATATCTTTGCTTTTTATTATTTTTGTGAATGCCCCTTAAACAGTTCTATCCATTTTTCTATTAAGATTATGATTTTTATTATGAAATTCATAGATTAAAAATACTGACTCATCACTCATATTGAAAAAGTAAAACTAACACAGAATTATGGCTAATAAGGTAGGCATATGACCTCTGAACAGTGAAGTAATATTTTGGTGAACATGATTCTGTTTTATAACTGGACATATCTTTCTAGGGGAAATAAAATCAAAAGAAAGAAAAATACGAATGATCTGTCCAGAGTAAAGTATTATATTGGTGAAAAATACATCTGTATTAGGAAGTAAAATTGGAATAAAAAGTTAATATTAAGGAAAAACCAAAAATGACTCTATGTAAGAAACTCCATTACTATTCTGAAATGACAATAAATATTTGAAAATGTACATGTCAATGTATGGCAAAACCAATACAGTATTGTAAAGTAAAATAAAGTAAAAATAAAATTAAAAAAAAGAAAATATAAACACAAATTCAATATTCATTACAGAATATGATTAATTTAAAAATTGCAAAGAAATCTCAGAGACTACATAATGTGGAGACAGTCTGGAGTTTGAAATCAAAATAAAGAGACTTGAGTAAACTTCCAGACTTCCAGGTAAGACTCAAGCAAAGTGACATCAGTTTTAACAAATGTGCCACTCTGGTGGGGGGCATTGACTATAAGGAAGGCTATGCACATTTGGGGGCAGGTGGTATATGGCAAATGTCACAGTCTGCTGTGACCCTAAAGCTGCTCTAAAAAAAATAAAAGTCTAACAAGAATTAAAAAGGAACAAGAATGAATACAATTAGACAACTTCCTGTATTCACTTTAAGATTTCTTTTAAAGCCATAGTAACTAAAACCATTTAATATTGGTGAAATCAGAGATGACTTTATAGAACAGAATAGAGAGACCAATGACTTCAAACAATGGGAAAATAAAATGAAAAGTGTTTTGGTGATACAATAACACCAAAACATAAAATTTTAGAAAAAAAATATGATAGTACACATGCAATAACTGAACACTTGCACTTCTCAGTTGGCTCAGTGGTAAAGAATGTACCTGCTAATGCAGGAGACTCAGGAGATGCAGGTTTGATCCCTGAATCAGGAAGATCCCATGGAGTAGGAAATGGAAACCCACTCCAGTATTCTTGCTTGGAAAATCCCATCAGAAAGAGGAAACAGGCGGGCTATGATCCATGGGTCTGAAAGAGTTGGACATGCCTGAGTGACTGGGCAAGAATGCACATATGCAGAAACCAAATAACATTGCTAATAGAAAGCACTATGTGCTACATAATACAAGAAAAATAAAATAAAGATCTCTTCAGGTCAGTTATGTAGTTCAGGCATGTCCAACTCTTTGCGACCCCATGGACTGCAGCTTGCTAGGCCTCCCTGTCCATCACCAACTCCCAGAGTTTACTCAAACTCATATCCATTGAGTCGGTGATGCCATCCAACCATCTCATCCCCTGTCGTCCCCTTCTCCTCTTGGCCTCAATACCTCCCAGCATCAGGCTCTTTTCAAATGAGTCAGCTCTTCGCATGAGGTGGCCAAAGAATTGGAGTTTCAGCTTCAACATCAGTCCTTCCAATGAACACCCAGGACTGATCTCCTTTAGAATGGACTGGTTGAATCTCCTTGCAGTCCAAGAGAGTCTCAAGATTCTTCGCCAATACCACAGTTCAAAAGCACCACTTCTTCTGCACTCAGCTTTCTTTATAGTCCAACTCTCACATCCATACATGACCACAGGAAAAACCATAGCCTTGACTAGATGGACCTTTGTTGACAAAATAATGTCTCTGCTTTTGAATATGCTGTGTAGGTTGGTCATAACTTTCCTTCCAAGGAGTAAATATCTTTTAATTTCATGGCTGCAATCACCATCTGCAGTGATTTTGGAGCCCAGAAAAATAAAGTCAGCCACTGTTTCCCCATCTATTTCCCATGAAGTGATGGGACCAGATGCCATGATCTTAGTTTTCTGAATGTTGAGCTTTAAGCCAACATTTTCACTCTCCTCTTTCACTTTCATCAAGAGGCTCTTTAGTTCCTCTTCACTTTCTGCCATAAGGGTGGTATCATCTGCATATCTGATATTATTGATATTTCTCCCGGCAATCTTGATTCCAGTTTGTGCTTCTTCCAGCCCAGCGTTTCTCATGATGTACTCTGCATAGAAGTTAAATAAGCAGGGTGACAGTATACAGCCTTGACGTACTCCTTTTCCTATTTGGACCCAGTCTGTTGTTCCATGTCCAGTTCTAACTGTTCCTTCCTGACCTGCATACAGGTTTCTCAAGATCACAAAGAATTAAAATCATCTCTATTTGCAGGTGTGTTAAGTAGTCACTCAGTTGTGCCACACTGTTTGCGACCCCATGGACGGTAGCCCTCCAGGTTCCTCTGTCCATGGGATTTCCCAAGCAAGAACACTGGAGTGGGTTTTCATTTCCTTGTCCAGGGGATCACCTGATCAAGAGATTGAAACTGCATCTCCTGCATGCAGGCAGATGATTCTTTACCATCTGAGCCCTCAGGGGAGTATCGTGTTCTTACAGAAATTTCAGCCTCTACAAATCAACTAGTAAAATTGAAAAGCTAAGTTAGTAAGGTCACAGAATGCAAAATTAATGATGTACAGAAATCAGTTATATTTTATGCACATGTAGCTAACAATGGGAAAATAAAAAATTTAAATATGCATTGAAAAATATAAATTACTTAGAAAATGGGTATAGAATGCCTGTAACAATGAGCACGCAACATGTAAATAGTATAACATAAAAATTATAACATATATTTTTGTAAATATTAACAAGCCGATTCTAAAATAAATAGGGTAATCCATAAAATTAAAATACTCAAGGCAATTTTTTAAAAGAAAAAAAGCTGAAAGACCTATACAACATTATTTAAGACTTGTCTTAGAACAAGAACGTCCTGTTGTAGAACATAGGGTACTAGAATGAATTACCTATAAGAAACCATAATGAAAAAAAAATGTAAGGATATATATGTATAACTGAATCACTTTGCTGTACAACAGAAACTAACACCACATTTTAGATTAATCCCTTATGATTATATAGTGGAAGTGAGAAATAGATTTAAGGGACTAGATCGATAGAGTACCTGATGAACTATGGACGGAGGTTCGTGACATTGTACAGGAGACAGGGATAAAGACCATCCCCATGCAAAAGAAATGCAAATAAGCAAAATAGCTGTCTGGGGAGGCCTTACAAAGAGCTGTGAAAAGAAGAGAGGTGAAAAGCAAAGGTGAAAAGGAAAGATATAAGCATCTGAATGCAGAGTTCCAAAGAATAGCAAGGAGAGATAAGAAAGCCTTCCTCAGTGATCAATGCAAAGAAATAGAGGAAAAGAACAGAATGGGAAAGACTAGAGATCTCCTCAAGAAAATTAGAGATACCAAGTGAACATTTCATACAAAGATGGGCTCGATCAAGGACAGAAATGGTATGGACCTAACAGAAGCAGAAGATATCAAGAAAAGGTGACAAGAATACACAGAAGAACTGTACAAAAAAGAGCTTCATGACCCAGATACTCATGATGGTGTGATCACTCACCTAGAGCCAGACATCCTGGAATGTGAAGTCAAGTGGGCCTTAGAAAGCATCACTACAAACAAAGCTAGTGGAGGTGATGAAATTCCAGTGGAGCTATTTCAAATCCTGGAAGATGATGCTGTGAAAGTGCTGCACTCAATATGCCAGCAAATTTGGAAAACTCAGTAGTGGCCACAGGACTGGAAAAGGTCAGTTTTCATTCCAATCCCAAAGAAAGGCAATGCCAAAGAATCCTCAAACTACTGCACAATTGTACTCATCTCACACTAGTAAAGTAATGCTCAAAATTCTCCAAGCCAGGCTTCAGCAATATGTGAAATGTGAACTTCCAGATGTTCAAGCTTGTTTTAGAAAAGGCAGAGGAACCAGGGATCAAATTGCCAACATCTGCTGGATCATGGAAAAAGCAAGAGAGTTCCACAAAAACATCTATTTCTACTTTATTGACTATGTCAAAGCCTTTGACTGTGTGGAACACAATAAACTGTGGAAAATTCTGAAAGAGATGGGCATACCAGAGCACCTGACCTGCCTCTTGAGAAACCTATATGTAGGTCAGAAAGCAACAGTTAGAACTGAACATGGAACAACAGACTGATTCCAAATAGGCAAAGGAGTACATCAAGCCTATATATTGTCACCCTGCTTATTTAACTTCTATGCAGAGTACATCATGAGAAACGCTGGGCTGGAAGAAGCACAAGCTGGAATCAAGTTTGCCAGCAGAAATATCAATAACCTCAGATATGCAGATGACACCACTATTATGGCAGAAAGTGAAGAGGAACTAAAAAGCCTCTTGATGAAAGTGAAAGAGGAGAGTGAAAAAGTTGGCTTAAAGCTCAACATTCAAAAAACTAAGATCATGGCATCTGGTCCCATCACTTCATGGGAAATAGATGGGGAGACAGTGGAAACAGTGTCAGATTTTATTTTTCTGGGCTCCAAAATCACTGCAGATGGTGATTGCAGCCATGAAATTAAAAGATGCTTACTCCTTGGAAGGAAAGTTATGACCAACCTAGATAGCATATTGAAAAGCAGAGATATTACTTGTCAACAAAGTTCCATCTAGTCAAGGCTATGGTTTTTCCAGTAGTCATGAATGGATGTGAGAGTTGGACTCTGAAGAAAGCTGAGCACCAAAGAATTGATGCTTTTGCACCGTGATGTTGGAGAAGACTCTTGAGAGTCCGTTGGACTGCAAGGAGATCCAACCAGTCCATCCTAAAGGAGATCAGTGTTCACTGGAAGGACTGATGTTGAAGCTGAAACTTCAATACTTTGGCCACCTGATGCAAAGAGCTGACTCATTTGAAAAGACCCTGATGCTGGGAAAGATTGAAGGCAGGAGGAGAAGGGGATGACAGAGGATGAGATGGTTGGATGGCATCACCAATGGACATGGGTTTGGGTGGACTCCGGGAGTTGGTGATGGGCAGGGAGGCCTGGTGTGCTGTGGTTCATGAGGTTGCAAAGAGTTGGACATGACTGAGCAACTGAACTGAACTGAACTGATAAAATGTAAATTAATCTTGTATAGATCAATACTTACCTATGAATGACAGCAGGTATTGGGAGCACTGCAAAGGTACATAAAATCTTTAGGGCATGTTGGAAAAGCTCTGTATCTTATCTGTGGTTGTGGCCTCATGGGTTTTTATAGCTATTGAAACCAACTGAATTGAGCAATTTAAATGGACACAGTTTACTGTATCTTATTTACCATCAAAGATAATAACAAAAAATGAACTAGGACCATAAGCAATTTGCAGGTTGGAACTGTGTTTGATTTTTTTATTGGTTGTTTATATTTTTGCTCATTATTATAGTGCTTGTTATTTGTGAGATATTGATTAATATTTCTTGAATAAATAAACCAATGTATTTATAACTAAATTGTTCACGTGTAAAATTCAATGTATTTAAATAAAATTAAGTTGTCTCATTAAATAGCATTATTGTAGGCACAGACACAACTGGATAAATCAGCCTCTGCACCTGTTCATAATAATAATTATATTTGTTGATGTTTAGCCGCTAAGTCGTGTCCATCTCTTTTGCGACCTCATGGACTATGGACTGCCAGGCTCCCCCTCTGTCCATGAGATATTCCGAGCAAGAATCCTGGAGTGGTTGCAATTTCCTCCTCCAGGGCATCTTCCTAACTCAGAGATCAAATATGCGTCTCTTGCACTGGCAGGTGGATTCTTTACCACCGGCCCAACAGGGAAGCCCAATAATAACATTTACTCTAGATCTAATTTGCAAAAACTTTACCAGTCCTTAATGAGACCTGCCACCAAGTTCCCCCAAAGCACCCATTTATAGATCTTCTACAATTAAAAAAGTGAAGACTTCTGAATGATTGGTCAGGTTTGACCCTGATCGATTTTGAGACAAGTTGAATAAAAGGAAAACTTTCCTTAATTCTGTAAATTGGTAAGTGGCATGAAGGCTCTAAATTCACAACAAAGTAAGGAAAAGTAAAGACACGTTTTCTGTCTAATGTCATAGTTTCAGTACCAGTGAGAATGTTTTGAGCAGCACACAGTCTTCACAGGTAATCCCAGAACATCTGAGTTTCACTCAAGCAGGTATCATTCCTCAGGCCTAACGAGCTGTGACTCCCACACAGCTGGGATTCTCAGGGAGTGTTGTTGACAGCTTGAGCCAGCCTGGACAATACGGGAGAGAGGGAGAACCTCTCTCCTAGAGAACAGACCAATATGGATATAATATTCTAAACAAAAACCACCACCAACAAAAACAAATTCACCAGGCTTCCTTTGTAACTAAATACAATTGAATTACAATTACAATTCTATACTTGCAACTGGAAACATCAGACAAGCAGACAACTTGTCTACCTATAATCTTTTGCAAAAATGAATAAAGGCAAATAAAGAATCAATTTTCTTTGTGTAAATATCCAATGCCCTTTAAAACCAATATCAAGTGGAAGATGTACAGCTTAAGCTTTACCTACACACTCATAGTCTTTCTGGATATTTCCGTTCTTGTGACCAACCTATGGCAAACAGGCCGTTTGCCATATGTACTTTTTATGTACTTCTCTTGCCTGACCTTGGGCTTAAATATTGTCCAAGGAGCAAACATTGGTTCACTAAGGACTGAAAGAAGCCAGGATTCCCCACCCCCACCCCAGAGCACTTTCAATTGCTTGTTTAAAGTGAGATTAACATTTGCCCCTTGACTGAACTTCTTTCCTCCCATAAAGGACAACCACATTGGGAGTGCACCGAGAAGGTTCTCTGTGTTCCAACTGAGCCCCAGACGCTGCTTCAAGACTGTCATTGACCAAACCTGAGGCAGGCTCCTTGGAGCCCTCTCCTCCATTAGACCCTGATCTGGAGTTCTGTCCTTTACCTACTTAGTCTAGTTTTAGCAAGAATTTCTGTAGCTTCAATCTAGCAAAAGTCCCCCATCCTCATCTTAGATATCTGATCAAATGCCTCATCCTCCACCCTTGACATATTATCACCCTGGCATGCCTTTGGCAAGAATCCTGCCAAATATGTTTCACCAGAATCTCCCTTACCCTGATGTCTCCTCTTAATAATTTTCCATCCAATGACAGCTCCAATCCCTTGACTATAAATCCCCACTAGTCCTTGTTTTACACAGAGTTGAGCTCAATCTCTCAGCCCTACTGCAAAAATCCACTGCAGTTGTCCTTTTTCCTTACTGACCAAGTATCATGAAAATTTGGTTCATCAATCCTAGCTAGTGTGCTGCTGCTGCTGCTAAGTCACTTCAGTCGTGTCCGACTCTGTGCGACCCCATAGACGGCAGCCCACCAGGCTCCCCCATGCCTGGGATTCTCTAGGCAAGAATACTGGAGTGGGTTGCCATTTCCTTCTCCAATACATGAAAGTGAAAAGTGAAAGTGAAGTTGCTCACTCATGTCTGACTCTTAGCGACCCCATGGACTGCAGCCTACCAGGCTCCTCCATCCATGGGATTTTCCAGGCAAGAGTACTCGAGTGGGGTGCCATTGCCTTCTCCACCTAGCTAGTATAGCGATCTGCAAATCAGGATCCTGAGACTATACACAGCTGTTTCAGTTCACATCCAAACAGTAGGCATTTTGGAACACCAGGGAGAAGGAACATTGTGGGGGGGGGGGGGCGGTGGGAAGGATGACCTAAAGGTCCATCCCCAAGGGGCAAGGAAAACATTGAACTTAGTATGGAAACAGCATTTTTCAGGAAATTTATGATGACTTCTGACATCTTTCACCAACTGGCTATGTGATTTTGAGTCACTAAGCAACTGTGAACATCTAATTATTTAAAAATACAGTCTTTACAATGGATTGTTGGGGCTTCCCAGGTGGCACTAGTGGGTAAAGAAAGAACCTATCAGCCAATGCAGGTAACATAAGAGATGCAGGTTTGATCCCCTGGAGGAAGGCATAGCAACCCACTCCAGTATTGTTTCCTAGAGAATCCCATGGTCAGAGGAGCCTGGCAGCCTAGAGTCTACAGGGTCGCAAAGAATTGGACATGACTGAAGCAACTTAGCAGCAACAGCAGCAGACTCGATTGTTATTTTAAATAAAATTCATGTTTTGCACTAATACTGTAAATTTATGTATAAAAAATGAATATTTGCTATCATTGTTACCCTGAGTTTCCTCTTGGGGGGTGTCAAGCCAAAAGATGTAACCATGCCAAAATGGAAAGAAAGGATTTATTACTTGCCCCAAGGAAGAACACCGGGGATCTTTCACAAAGCAGCAAAATTGGAGGAATTTTAACCTAAGGATTTCTGCATATTCATGAAGGGGCTGGCCGGAGGAAAACTCAGCATAGAATTAGGGCAAAGGGCAACAGAGTCCAAGCTTTAGTTGATTTGAGTCAGGAGGGTCAGCATCATAACTCTACTCTCCAGCTGGGTGGGGGACTTCCTACATAATTCAAAGACATATAGTTATGTATATCCCTTGAGAAGGAAGTAGGACTCTGCTTTTATCACTAAACCACTGTTTGACTGTCTTTTTTCTGTTCCTGCTTTCCTTTGTTCCCTTAAGATCATTAAATATTAAAACTCGTTCAAAGGTAAGCATAGTAGCCTGGCTTAGATCAGAAAATGGCCTAGATCAAAATGGCTTCTCGTATGTTAAGACAGCCATTCCCGATTCTCTTTCTCCAAGGACTTCTAACCTTCTAACATAACCTATCTGCTTACATTATTATGATCATTTTTGTTTACATAACCAGGAGAAAAACTGCTTTAATTGATTGTGAGTAATCCACTTTCTAGAAACTTAGAGCACAGGAAGAGTCTCTGTGTGGCTTATATTTGACTCAAAAATTCATCCTGAGTATGCTCACTAGAAGAATAAATCAGCATTCATAAATGTGTGGTTTGCCTTTTCTGATTACTTGTTCATTTAAATGTTATAAAGGTTTTTAGAATATTTTATTCTACAAGTTTACTTGGTGAAAAATTCATGATTTTTATTTTTAGCACATTTCACTTATGTCCTTAAACTGCCTTTTAAAAATCATCATTCATTCAAGATATATATGTAGCTCAGAAAGCTACACAGATAATCGTCTCAGTTGCATGGTTTTATCTCTGCCTTAAAAAAACATGGAACGTGGCTAAACACTATGGCCAACAGCCATGTTCAGCAACAAATGCAAGGTTGGGAGACTCTCCATCTGAAGATGTCGTTGTTTGGCATGCTACAAAGGCATCAAAGATCACATCTTACAAAGCCTATGGCTTTGACGTTAAAGAAGTTGAGGGCTAACAAACAACTTTCTCCACATCTCTTACTGATTGAAGTAATTGAAATGAATTAGCATGGTCAACTCCATATTATGTGACTCCTAAAATCCCAAGGACCATTTTGCAGTGAAAGAATTCTCTTTCCTTACAGACTCCAATTCCTCTATGAAAGAAAGAAGGAAGGAAGGAAGGAAGGAAAAAGGAAAGCTTAGGGGAATAATATTGGATAGTGTGAAGCACTTTCAGCTGCTTACAACAAAAGAATTATGGATTAAACTGGAATTATCGATGAACAAAATGAATAGAAGGTCATAGCCTATGCAGGTGGCCTCTGCCTTGACTGGGACAAGGGTTTATTGATCCAGATAGAAACCAACTTTCAGGTAAAACCTTTAAAACCTTCTATACATTATAACAAACTCCTAACTACCATTTGCTTCCAAACAAACAAACTATGAGTAGAAGAATCCAAGTGTACTATAATCTATCTTCAAGTGTGAATTGATTCTCTAGATATTTAAATTGCCAATGATTGAATCATTCATCTGGATATCATAGCTCATTTTGTTTGCATCATATTAGAGATGAAGATAATATTCATTTTCCATGTAAAATCTTTTCCTTGAATATCTAGAATTTGCCAGATTTTCCTCATCCTTTTTCTTTTTCTTGGCTTCCCTATGAACAAAAGGAAAAGGAAAGAGAGAGAGAGAAAGAAAGGAAAAAGGAGAGAGAGAAAGAAAAAGAGAGAAAAAAGGAAGGAAGGAAGAAAAAATAGAAAGGAAGAAGGAAGGGAGAGAGGGAGAAATTGAAAGAGAGAGAGAGAGAGAGGAGGGAGTGAGGGAAGAGGAAAGAGAAATTCCAATTATTAATGTAAAACTCTACCTTTCTAAGGAGAAAGTGAAATATTTGTGTATGAGTCAGTTAACAGATGCACCAGGCAATGAAGTGAAAGACTAGGGAAAAGATTTCTCATTAGTATAAAATATGTTGAGAAGTAGCTAGCATTTGTTAAAGTTTTGCCACATTATCTCATTTAATTCTTGTTAGAGGTAATAATTTCTTTTATTATTTCAACTTCAAAGATGAAGAAGTAGAAGTTAGGACGAGATAGAACACATAACCAACTATGAAATAATTGGATAGTATCCCAATCTATTCCATTGCATATTCTTTTATCACCAGTCTATGATGAAGCCTTGAAGCAGTAGCCTATTAAGGAATTATTCTATGAATAGCATTATAACAATCTGAGTTCAGATAGGAGCGAAAACAAGGAAACAGCATATTTGCAGTGATACGAGTTGCCCAGGCAAGGGAAAGCAATGTATTCAAGATTGGGATTAACAAAAGAAAATATGTATTTTGTGTTGGCATACTTTTAGTTGAAGTAGTCCATGACTTACCTTAAAGAGGAAAAAATGGCTACCTTCAGGATAACCGAATAAACTAAGAAAGTCTCAGTAGTTCACATTAGATCATCTAATCACCGTGCATTTACCTATAGGCAGAAAAGTTCTCTGATCTTTTTGCAGATAAGCAGAAAGAGAAAGTGAAGTTGCTCAGTCCTGTCTGACTCTTTGCGACTCCAGACTGTAGCCTATCAGGCTTCTCCGTCCATGGGATTTTCCAGGCAAGAGTGCTGGAGTAGATTGCCATTTCCTTCTCTAGGGGATCTTCTCAACCCAGGAATTGAACCCTGGTCTCCCGCATTGCAGGCAGATGCTTTACCGTCTGCGCCACAAGCAGAAAAGTACTTAAACATGAACTTAACTTCAAACAAAGTTAAATAAAATACAGGATTTACAGGAAGCTTTGTAACTTTAATTCACTTCCAATTAGGTTGAAAAAAGTAAGAACGAAACCTCTACATTCCCTGTGTAGACCCAGTTATTAAGGATTTCCCTTGCTAGATAAATTGTTAGAGAATAAAGTCTGAAAAACATTCTCAAAGAAAAGCTGGGATTGATTCCTACTCAAGGAATAGGAATGCCATTTCTATGGTTAGCACTAAGAAACAATGAAGAAATTTGTTTATCAAAACTTATTAACTAGGTCAAATTGTCACTTAGTTAAGTAAGAGGATAGTATTCAATGCCTCTGGTGGAATTAAGTGGTCATACATTTTGCCTCATAAAGGTAACACAGAGTACCAAAAGGAGCCTGGAACTAGAAATCACTGAGACATATGTTTTCATGCTGTTATTCAGTTCAGTTCAGTTCAGTCGCTCATGTCTGACTCTTTGCGACCCCATGAACCGCAGCTACCAGGCCTCCCTGTCCATCACCAACTCCCAAAGTTCACCCAAACTCATGTCCATTGACTTGGTGATGCCATACAACCATCTAATCCTCTGTCATCCCTTCTCCTCCTGCCTTCAATCTTTCCCAGCATCAGGGTATTTTCAAATGAGTCACTCTTCACATCAGGTGGCCAAAGTATTGGAGTTTCAGCATCAACATCACCCCTTCCAATGAAAATCCAGGACTAATCTCCTTTAGGATGGACTGGTTGGATTTCCTTGAGTCCAAGGGACTCTCAAGAGTCTTCTCCAACACCACAGTTCAAGAGCATCAATTCTTCAGTGCTCAGCTTTCTTTATAGTCCAACTCTCACATCCATACATGACCACTGGAAAAACAATAGCCTTGACTAGATGGACCTTAGTCGGCAAAGTAATGTCTCTGTTTTTTAATATGCTGTATACGCTGGTCATAACTTTCCTTCCAAGGAGTAAGCATCTTTTAATTTCATGGCTGCAATCACCATCTGAAGTGATTTTGGAGCCAAAAAAATAAAGTCAGCCACTGTTTCCACTGTCTCCCCATCTATCTTCCATGAAGTGACGGGAGCATATGCCATGATCTTGGTTTTCTGAATGTTGAGCTTTAAGCCAACTTTTTGACCTCCTTTTTCACTTTCATCAAGAGGCTCTTTAGTTCCTCTTCACTTTGTGCCATAAGGGTGGTTTCATCTGCATATCTGAGGTTATTGATATTTCTCCCAGAAAGCTTGCTACCAGCTTGTGCTTCTTCCAGCCCAGCGTTTCTCATGATGTACTCTACATATAAGTTAAAAAAGCAGGGTGACAGTATACAGCCTTGATGTACTCCTTTTCCTATCTGGAACCAGTCGTTCCATGTCCAGTTCTAACTGTTGCTTCGTGACCTGCACATAGGTTTCTCAAGAGGCAGGTCAGGTGGTCTGATATTCCTATCTCTTTCAGAATTTTCCACAGTTTATTGTGATCCACACAGTCAAAGGCTTTGGCATAGTCAATAAAGCAGAAATAGATGTTCTTCTGGAACTCTCTTGCTTTTTCAATGATCCAGCAGATGTTGGCAATTTGATCTCTGGTTCCTCTGCCTTTTCTAAAACAAGCTTGAAAATCTGGATGTCCACAGTTCATGTATTGCTGAAGCCTGGCTTGGAGAATTTTGAGCATTACTTTACTAGCATGTGAGATGAGTGCAATTGTGCGGTAGTTTGAGCATTCTTTGGTGTTGCCTTTGGGATTGGAATGAAAACTGATCTTTTCCAGTCCTGTGGCCACTGCTAAGTTGTCCAAATTTGCTGGCATATTGAGTGCAGCACTTTCACAGCATTATCTTTCAGGATTTGAAATAGTTCAACTGGAATTTCATCACCTCCACTAGCTTTATTACTAATGATGCTTCCGGAGACCCAGTTGACTTCACATTCCAGGATGTCTGTCTCTAAGTGAGTGATCACAGCATCGTGATTATCTGGGTCATGAAGATCTTTTTTGTACAGTTCTTCTGTGTATTCTTGACACCTCTTCTTAATATCTTCTGCTTTGGTCAGGTCTATACCATTTCTGTCCTTTATTGTGCTCATCTTTGCATGAAAGTTTCCCTTGGCATCTCTAATTTTCTTGAAGAGATCTCTAGTCTTTCCCGTTCTGTTGTTTTCCTCTTTTTCTTTACATTGATTGCTGAGAAAGGCTTTCTTATCTCTTCTTGCTATTCTCTGGAACTCTGTGTTCAGATGCTTATATCTTTCCTTTTCTCCTTTGCTTTTTGCTTCGCTTCTGTTCACAGCTACTTGTAAGTCCTCCTCAGACAGCCATTTTGTTTTTGCATTTCTTTTTCCTGGGGATGGTCTTGATCCCTGTCTCTTGTACAATGTCATGAACCTCCGTCCATAGTTCATCAGGCACTCACTCTATCAGATCTAATCCCTTAAATCTATTTCTCACTTCCACTGTATAGTCATAAGGGATTTTATTTAGGTAATACCTGAATGGTCTAGTGGTTTTCCCTACTTTCTTCAATTTAAGTCTGAATTTGACAATAAGGAGTTCATGATCTGAGCCACAGTCAGCTCCCAGTCTCGTTTTTGGTGACTGTATAGAGCTTCTCCATCTTTGGCTGTAAAGAATATAATCAATCTGATTTCGGTGTTGACCATCTGGTGATGTCCATATGTAGAATCTTCTCTTGTGTTGTTGGAAGAGGGTGTTTGCTATGACCAGTGCATTTTCTTGGCAAAACTCTATTAGCCTTTGCCCTGCTTCATTCTGTACTCCAAGGCCAAATTTGCCTGTTACTCCAGGTGTTTCTTGACTTCCTACTTCCAGTCCCCTACAATGAAAAGGACATCTTTTTGGGTGTTAGTTCTAAAAGGTCTCATAGGTCTTCATAGAACCGTTCAATTTCAGCTTCTTCAGTGTTACTGGTTGGGGCAGAGACTTGGATAACTGTGATATTGACTGGTTTGCCTTGGAAACGAACAGAGATCATTCTGTCGTTTCAGAGATTGCATCCAAGTACTGCATTTCAGACTTTTTTGTTGACTATGACTGCTACTCCATTTCTTCTAAGGATTCTTGCCCACAGTAGTAGAGATAATGGTCATCTGAGTTAAATTCACTCATTCCAGTCCATTTAAGTTTGCTTATTCCTAGAATGTTGACGTTCACTCTTGCCATCTCCTGTTTGGCTGCCGGGAGCCACCACGGGAGATCCTACCCATGACAAAGATCATGCGGAGAAGACCTGACAGGCAAAGGAAGATCAGGATTCGAGAGGCTCCCTAGATCTGCTCGAGCATCTACCCCAAAACCAGAACCTGTCTGTCTTACTATTTTGTGCCTTTCACCAACTCTCCTGACATTAACAGGGGGCTATCCCTGACCACCTTTCTCTGGAAAAAATCAAATTAAGCCTCTAGCTAATAAGTCTCCTGGACATGAGAGGAATATTTCAAATCAAACCCCCTCTGTTAGCATTCTAGCTTGCTTGGCAGGTTTATCCAGACTTTCGCAGCTATGCATGTGATTGCTCACAGCTTCCCAACTGTGAGAGGCATGGGAAGCCTAAAACATAGAGCCTTTCAAAGAGTTAAAAGTTATTAGAATAGTGCTGGTATAGGATTTCATTGTTGAGCCAATGCTTGCCGCTAAGTTCCCATATCTCTTATCCACTGTGCACCTAGGAGTGCATTAATTAACATAGTTGGAATGTAAGAAAAACAAGTGTAGCCTTGAAATTAACCACATCAGACCTTTGAGCTAATTGGTTCTTTCTGGTAACTCACTGCACCTTTGCTCCATGAGAAATGTAACTCTGTTTGATACTTTCTGAGGATGACATAGATGAGAAATATAAAGAAAAACACTTTGTGGGAAAGTAAGTTTTCTGGTTGAGCAGCCTTTATCAAAAGAGGGTCATAAAATGTCCACAGGCCTCCAAGGCCAGAAGATAATGTACACAACATTGTTTATGGGAAACGTATGCAGAAAAAATGCTGGTTTCGATAAGGGCAAAACTGCTGGAGTGGTTGGGCTGATTCTGCATGACCTTGCATCCTTCATTTCCCTCTATGTACAAGTCAAGGTATAAAAGTCCCTTTTGAAAATAAAGTTACAGGCCTCACTCACTGAAGCTTGGTCACCCCGTGTCTTTCTTTCTCTCTCTTGCTCTCTTTTTCAGGCTGATCCCTTGGAGCGTAGAGGCTCTCTGCGTTCACTTATCTGCCTGGGCTTCTAAGACCTGAATGGGAAGGCGCTCTGCGTCTTCAGTCCCTCGGGGGACTGGGAGGGCACCTGCAGCCTCCATGAACAGAGCAAGTCCCTTGTCTTGGGGCTTTATTGGCTTTCTGTGTAAACCAAGGAATATCAGCCTCTTTCTCTCCTCCATTTTCTTATCTGCAACATTCTTTATCTCTCTCTCTAAATCATTCTCTTTGCCAACGCCGTCACACTTCGGATACCCTGGATCCAACCAGGGTAAGACCCCAGCATTTGACCACTTCCAATTTGCCTTGACTCACGGACCTGACATTCCTGGTTCCTATGCAATATTGCTCTTTACAGCATCGGGCCTTCCTTCTATCACCAGTCCCATCCACAACTGAGTATTGTTTTTGCTTTGGCTCCATCCCTTTATTCTTTCTGCAGTTACTTCTCCACTGATCTCCAGTAGCATATTGGGCACCTACCAACCCAAGGAGCTCCTCTTTCAGTGTCTATCTTTTTGCCTTTTCATACTGTTCATGGGGTTCTCTAGGCAAGAATACTGGAGTGGTTTGCCATTCTCTTCTCCAGTGGACCACATTCTGTCAGAATATCTGTACCATGACCCTCCCGTCTTGGGTGGCCCCTCATGGCATGGCTTATTTTCATTTAGAAAAGGCTGTGGTCCATGTGATCAGATTGGCTGGTTTTCTGTGATTGTGGTTCCAGTCTGTCTGCCCTCTGATGCCCTCTCTTAGTGCCTACTGTCTTACTTGGGTTTCTCTTCCCTTGGACGTGGGGTATCACTTCACAGAAGCTCCTTAGGGAGCTGCCCAAGGCTCTCTTACCTTGGACTTGGGGTATCTCCTTACAGCTGCTGCTCCTGATCTTGGATGTGGGGTATCTCCTCTCAGCCGCCACTCCTGTCCTTGGACATGGGGTATCTCCTCTTGGCCACTCTTGCTTCGCACAGCCACCACTCCTGAACTGCGTCCACCCAACATTGACTTCACTTTCCTGCTTGTGTGCAGGAGACTCCAGATCACAGTGTATGAAGGGATGAGAAGGCTTCATGTCCCGATCTCCACGGCGCTCACATGCACATATTCACTCAGGAAAAATTCATCCTTGATGACGATTGTGTTTTTCTGTCTGAGGGCCAGTGGATTGGTTTTTATTTGAAGAGTCCCAGTGGTGTTTTATTTTGCTGGTTTCCCAAAATGAAAGGTGTGGCTTAAGGCTAGGTGAACACACTTCCAGATCTTAAGTCTTTCTTGCTCCACCATGAGGACCCAAAGTCCCAAACTGTCCCCACAGTTTTTGCAATTTGTTAAATAAACAAATGACTGAACTCCTCTGAGCCTCAATTTCCTTTCCATAGAATGGGAGAAGTCAATATCCCACACACACCCAAACCTCAGAGAACTCTGCTATCCCCTGATTGCTAACATAAAATAGCATGGTTACCGTTTCTCTACCCACCACAGTTTCTTTCTAAAATATTTGCATATTTCTAATCTTGATGTTTCTGGGACTCGAATGTTTCTCACAGTCTTCGTGTATTTTTAGTGTGTTGACATTTTTTTTTTGTTTGTTTCTTGAAGAGATGTTATTAAATTCCTGGTTTGTCTTACAAAGAATGAGATCTCCAGATTGAGGAAACAGAATTCAAAGTCACTAAGATGAACAGATATACTATAATTAGTGGGCCTTAGTGAGCAAAGTCAATTCATGCAAAAGTGCTATTAGTCAATGCCAGAATATCTTCAATCATCTCTTAGAGTAAAGGGTTATTTAACTCACAAAAATTTTTTCCATTAAATAACAGGTATTTGTCTCCATTACTGATGAAGTAAACTTGCATTGTCTCCATTTTACAAAGGAACCAACAGATTTAGAAAGGTTCATTAAATGTGCCCTTGTATTATATTTCTTACAATTACCCCTTGCTCTCACTCTTCTTCTATAGATAAGGGCTTAGAAGTCAGAAGACCACAATACCCTATCATCTAGAAAATTCACCGCTAGAAAAACTCAAGCAAGTATGTATGAGATTATATGTATTGTTCACAGTAGCTCCAAAATATGTAACACTCTTAATGTTTATAAACAGCAAATGCATAAATTATTAAATATTCATACAATGGAATATTATATAGCAATGAAAGTAATCAAGGTGTAGCCACTTGCAAAGCATGAATGAAGCTCAGAAAGCACCGTGTATAGTTTAGAATTCCATACAATAGAATCTAAAATATAGAAAAAACCAACCTATAATTTATAGTGATACATATATGAGTAGTAACATGAAGAAAAACAAAATGATTATCATAAAGCTCAGAATAACGATCATTTCTAGGGGAGAATGATGAGGCTATAATTGGTGAGAAGTACACCATGCTCTTCTGGGAACTGGAAGTGCTCTGACTATTTACATGTGGATATATGAATGCTTACTCTATGAAAATTCATTAAATTATGGTTCACACAGAGCAGAAAAAAAATATAGGGCAAATAAGGGCTCAGAAACTTCATTACCCATGAACTACAGGAAGATTTGCTTAACAATGTAATCTGGCAACTTTTTTTTTTTATATTTCCCCATAAAAAGAAAGTCACCAGCTGTAAAAGATTCTGTTAGTCTTCTTGTCCTTTTTTCTGTATACAATTTAGATGCCAGGGCATTCTGCACCCATGCAGAAACACTTTGAATTGTTACTGCACCAGGGGAGAAGAAGTACTTGCCTCCTCCCACCATGTCCACAGCTGCATGCTTCCTCTTCAGTTCAGTTCAGCTCAGTCATTTAGTCGTGTCCAACTTGTTGCAACCGCATAGACTGCAGCATGCCAGGCTTGCCTGTCCATCAACAACTCCCAGAGTTTACTCAAACTCATGTCCATTGAGTCGGTGATGCCATCCAATCATCTCATTCTCTGTCATCCCGTTCTCCTCCTGCCCTCAATCTTTCCCAGCATCAGGGCCTTTTCCAGTGAGTCAGTTTTTCATATCAGGTAGCCAAAATATTGGAGTTTCAGCTTCAGCATCAGTCCTTCCAAAGAATATTCAGGACTGATTTCCTTTAGGATGGACTGGTTGGATCTCCTTGCTGTCCAGGGGACTCTCAAGAGTCTTCTCCACCACAGTTCAAAATCATCAATTCTTCAGCACTCAGCTTTCTTTATAGTCCAACTCTCACATCCATACATGACTACTGGAAAAACCATAGCCTTGACTAGACAGACCTTTGTTGGCAAAGTAATGTCTCTGCTTTTTAATATGCTATCTAGGTTGGTCGGTCATAACTTTCCTTCCAAGGAGCAAGCGTTTTTTAATTTCATGGCTGCAATCACCATCTGCAGTGATTTTGGAGCCCAGAAAAATAAAGTCTGACACTGTTTCCACTGTTTCCCCATCTATTTCCCATGAAGTGATGGGACCAAATGCCATGATCTTGGTTTTCTGAATGTTGAGCTTTAAGCCAACTTTTTCAGTCTCCTCTTTCACTTTCATCAAGAGGCTCTTTAGTTCTTCTTCACTTTCTGCCATAAGGGTAATGTCATCTGTATATCTGAGGGTATTGATATTTCTCCCGGCAATCTTGATTCCAGCTTGTGCTTCCTCCAGCCCAGCATTTCTCATGATGTACTCTGCATATAAGTTAAATAAACAGGGTGACAATATACAGCCTTGATGTACTCCTTTTCCTACTTGGAACCAGTCTGTTGTTGCTTCCTGACCTGCATACAGATTTCTCAAGAGGCAGGTCAGGTGGTCTGATATTCCCATCTCTTTCAGAATTTCCCACAGTTTATTGTGATCCACACAGTCAAAGGCTTTGGTATAGTCAATAAAGCAGAAATACATGTTTTTCTGGAACTCTCTTGCTTTTTTAACGATCCAGTGGATGTTGGCAATTTGATCTCTGGTTCCTCTGCCTTTTCTAAAACAAGCTTGAACATCTGGAAGTTCATGGTTCACATATTGCTGAAGCCTGGCTTGGAGAATTTTGAGCATTACTTTACTAGCATGTGAGATGAGTGCAATTGTGTGGTAGTTTGAGCATTCTTTGGCATTGCCTTTCTTTGGGATTGGAATGAAAACTGACTGGGAAATACAGAACAGAACCACCATGAGATACCACTTCACCCCCATTAGGATAATTATTGTCAACAGGATAGACAGTTACTGGAATCCTCACTCATTGTTGTGGGAATTTAAAATGGAGCAGTCACTTTGGAAAATAATTTGATAGTTCCACAATTGTTAACTATAGAATTACAATATCAACAGCAATTCCCCTTCTAGGTAAAAAATGAAAACACAGAACCTCATTTGCATATGTTTGTAGTATTAGTCATAATAGCTAAAATTTTGAAACAGCTCAAACATCTGCTAACTGATAAACAGAGGGACAAAATGTGATCTATCCATACAATGGAATATTAATCAATCATAAAGAAGAAACAAAGTATTAGTATACACACACACACACATATATGTTACAACATGAGCAAAACTTATCATACAAGTGAAGTAAGTCAGAGAACAACAAAGATCATGATATAGCTATGATGCACAATCTTTAAAAAAATGATACAAATGAACTTACTTATAAAACTGAAACAGGCTTACAGACTTAGAAAACAAACTTATGGTTACCAAAGGGGAAAGGTAAGAGTGGAAACAATAAATTGGGAGTTTGGAACTGACATATACACACTACTATATTTAAAATAGATGGAATAAAAAAGAAAAAAACCTACACAGATCGTTTCAATATTCTTAAACTGAGCATTGGTTTATGAGCATTTTATAAATAAACTATTACTAACTTTATAAAAAAATAATCAACAATGACTTATTGTGTAGCACAGGGAACACTGTTCAGTATACTGTAACAACCTAAATGGGAAAAGAATTTGTAAAAGAGTAGAAACATGTCTATGTATAACTGAATCAATTTACTATACACTTGAAACCAACACAACACTGTTAATGAACAATGGTAAAATAAACATTTTTTTAATGAACAAAAAGAAAATGTTATGCTAAGTGAAGGAAGCTCATTGCAAAAACTAATATTATATGAATCTATTTTTACATCATATCCACAACTGGTAAATCTTTAGAGCAGAAAATGGATTAGTGGTTGCCTGGAACTGGAAGTATGGTAAATGATGAATGACTGCTAATGGGGACGGAGTTTCTTTTTGGCACAATGAAAATGTTCTAAACGTACATGTGGTAACAGATCCACAAGTCTGCAAGTATACTAAGAAAAGAAACAAAACACTGAACTGTATAACTTAAATGGGTGAATTACAGGGTATGTGAATTATATCTCAATAAAGCTTTTTATCCTATTTTTTTTCCCTACAAAAAGAACTGTAAGCCATGTTCTAGTCAGGTACTTAGTGCTTTATGAATTCAAGACAGGTGGGCTCCAAGTAGCTGATCTGTCCCTGGGAAGAAAAGATTCAGTTCTTTCCATCTATACATGAATTCTTAAAGGCAGTATTCTTGCCTGGGAAATCCCATGGACAAAGGAGCCTGGTAGGCTACAGTCCATGGGGTCACAAGAATCAGACAGGACTAAACAACTAACCCACCACCACCAAAACAGGCCTTTACTAGCACACACACACACACACACAGACACAATAGGCCTCTACTATAGGAGGAAGCAAGGAAGGAAGGAAGATGCCAATTCACAGTTGCAGAAGCTACTTGATTTAATCCCAGCAAACTGTCCTTGTCTTCTGCATTAGATAAACATTTAACACAATCCAGCAGCATTGAGTGTGTAAATAAAACACTACACTGCAATTATTTGTCAATTCTGGAAAGCTAGGAATTTCTACAAGTAGAAGACTGTATCCATCATTTAATTGCTTAGGATTACAATTAGGAATGCCACATATGTTCAACTACTGCTGGCAGAAAATAAGCTTATCCAGAAATTCAAGAAGCTCCAAGTCATACCTGAGAACTTATCAGAAATGTAAATTTTCAGACTTCACCCAGACATACTGAATTGGACACTTCTGGCTTAGGGACCAGCAATCTGTGCTTCATTAAGCCTTCCAGGTGATTCTGGAAGACCCTAAGGCTATAGAACACTCAGGTAAACACAGCCAAAATGTAGAACACTTCTTTACAAAAATAAGATATTAAGAATATCCTGCTGTCTTACTTTTTAAGGTCCTTATGCTAGCCTTCCAAGGAATACCACCTCTTTCTAATGAAACAAATGACATACAATTTCCCATCAATGTTTGTGAATACCTTTAATCAATGAAGCTATAAAATATAAAGAGAATGCAGTGAGTCTGCTAGTTTATATCAACAACTGAGACAGTCTTCAGTAGCTGAGATTTATCAGGTTAAAAAGAGTGCCTCCCACCACTTGCAAAAGTGAGAGACTTATCTAAATATTTAAAGCCTAGGCCTGAGAATTAGGCATGATACACTGATGCCAAAAGCCGCAAGCCTCCATGTTAGAAAGAAATGTCTTTTAGGTTTCCAAGGAAACAGAAATCTCATGTTTGAATTCTCACTTGGCTGAATTGAATTCTAAAAATCATCAGGATCTATATACCTGGAGGCAAGAACAGAAATGGCCCAGGTTTAAAAATAGTTTATCTGACTTGGCCACCATCAGAGAAGACGAAACAATAGGTATGAGCAACAATTTCCCAACTGCACAAATGCTATCAATTATATTGTATAATTTCAAAGAATGAATTCTTTCCAATCACGGCTGCCACACAGGAGTTTACTGGAGGTGAGAAGCAGATTTCCAGCCTCCAGTTAGAAGATGTGCCTCAGGCAGATTCAAATGCACGATCGAAAACATCTTTGAAAGAAGCCCACACAGCATCTATTAGGAAGTAATGAAGTTTCTAATAATTCGTGGCTGAACTCAGAGGTGCATAAACACACAATCATATGTGGTGCATTGTGTGTGTGTGTGTGTGTCTGCGTGTGTGTGTACGATACTGGATATAAATTACATCAATTAAGAGCTTCCCACATAAAAATGAAATCTAAATTGAAGAGAAAACAAGAAATGCCCTGGAGCCTTGTATTTGAAAAAAAATTGATAAATAATCCTAACTAGCTGTGCCAGGTATGGTGGACCATAAAACAAACCTGTAGGGAGAAAAGTTATCAGTACTAATCATCAGGAAAATTTCTCTATGACTTTTAATGCGCAAGACCTGGGTTTGATCCCTGGGTCGGGAAGATCCCTTGGAGAAGGCAATGGCAACCCACTCCAGTACTCTTGCCTGGAGAATCCCATGGAGGGAGGAGCCTGATAGGCTACAGTCCATGGGGTCGCAGAGTCAGACACGACTGAGCGACTTCACTTTCTTTTTCTTTCTTTTTCAGTTAAGAAAGAAGAATGAAAAGCACTCAGGATAGTGGAGTACTTTATCTTTTCAACTTTTAAAGCAGTCTCCATTTAATGCATTCATCACCTGTATTGTGTCGTTTTTGAAGGTTCCTCCATCAGTTATGAAAGTACGTAAGTAGTTATACATATTTTTTTAATTCATAAACTATGTTTTTAGAGCATTTTTAGATTTGCAAAAAAAAAAAAAAAATAGAGCAGAAAGTACAGAAAGTAGTTCCCATGTACTCTTTCTCATCCCTCCACTCAATTTCCCTTATTATTAACATCTTGCACTGATGTGGTACATTTTGTGCAATTGATGAATCAATATTGGTACATTGTTAACTAAAGTCCATAGAATACATATGGTTCCCTCTGTTTTATACTCTCTGAGTTTTGATATATGTATAATGACATGTGTCCATCATTATCATACAGAGTAACTTCACTGCCCTAAAAATTCCCTGTGCTCTACCTGTTCATCCCCCACTCCCCCTGACTCTCAACCCTCTGGCAATGACTAATTTTTTTCCTGTCTCCAAAGTTTTGTCTTTTCCAGAATGCCATCTAGTTGAAATCATTAACTATGTAGCCATTTCAGATTGCCTTCTTTCACTTAGCAATATGCTTGTAAGATTCATCCATGTTCTTTTGTGGCTCAATAGCTCATTTCTTTTCACCAATGAGTAATATTCCATTACATGGAGGTACTATTGTTTGTTTACTCATTTACCCATTGAAACACAGCTTGGCTGCTTTCAATTTTTGTCAGTTACGAACAAAGCTCCTATAAACATTTGTGTGAAGGTTTTGTATGGGCTCTACATCAGTTATGAAAATATGCAAATTATATTTTAATCAACACACCTTTTTTAAAAATAATCTTTGTAACCTAAAGTATCTCAGTCATTCTTGTCCATATCAGATCCACAAAATTTAGTCCTGCTATAGGAAGAGATGGTAAAGAATCTGCCTGCCAATGCAGGAGACCTGGGTTGAATCCCAGGAGACGCTGGGTCAGGAAGACCCCCTGGAGAAGGAAATGACAACCCACTCTAGTACTCCTGCCTGGAGAATTACATGGATAGAGGATCCCAGCAGGCTGCAGTCCATGGGGTCTCTGAGAGTCAGACATGACTGAGTGACTTTCATTTTCAGGAACTGGGATTACAGAAAGGAGGAAAAGAAAAATTGAATCATAGAAGCTCATGGTTAGAAAGAATACTGATAGTCATTCCTGAGTCTTCAAGCCCATGTCTGGGTTCTCCTACATGTCTCTTATATTCAGTTTCTGCTGACCAACTATTTTTTGTTTAGCATTCTCTGAATTTTAAAAATATTACTCCTTGTATTGTACCAACTGAATTTCTATTTCCTAGGGCTCCTAGGAATAGTAGACCTAATCATTTCCTGGAAGCCTTGAGATTTTTAAAGACATTTTCACATCTCCTTAGTTTCTTCAAACTTTTTTCTTAGAATATGTTTCTGCATCTTTTCATCAGCATGATCCATTCATGATTCTAGTTTAATTGTATGTCAAATTTCTACACTATTTCTCTTCAAGGAAGCAGATATGTCATCGTACAGATTAATTATACAACATACAATTAGGAAAAATTTCATGCACTGGCCAAATCAAGCTATAAATGTGGTATAACAAATCCATTGTTTATAGCTCATGCTTGTTATTTGCATTGACTGGTAGAAAGGTTGACATATACAGAAATGATCTTCTCAAAATCTATGCCAAAATCTTTAAGGACATTGTTTAAGGATGGGGAAAATGCATTATGATTTATCTCAGATGAATTATTAACAAAATTGAAAAATTAAGAAAAATGAAACCCAGGAGGATATGAGATGTATTAAAATCATAACTTTTGTATTAATTACAACAAATTAGTGAACCCCAGGTTGAAAATAGCTGGAGTCAATCAGTGAATTAGAATAAAAGTTCTAGAAATTCTTACATCACTCCTATAGACTGCTTAGAAAATTTGTTTTTCAACTGTCAAATCTGGAAAATGCATTTTAGAAGCAGAGAGTCCTAGAAGAGAAATACTTCCACCAAGAAAACAGCAAAATCCCATAAAGGTACAATTGCCACCACTCCAGGCTCCTTTGGCCAAGAGACCAGCTGCACAGGAAAGAAGCAACCATCCAGGCAGATGTGATTGTTCTTGATCATCAGGAGAAGATAGGTCTTTTAAGATGCACTGAGGAAGAGAAGAATATATTTGGTAATCAGGTGGTCCTCTGGTAATCTGGTGGTCTCTTGATACTTCCAAACCTAATTTTGATGGTAAATAGACAAATACAGTGGTCTGATAAGATTATATAACCCAAGAGATCAGACCTCTCGGGAATGAAAGTCTGGGTTACTGGATCAGGAAGGCCTTGTAGGGATTTATTGGAAGGATAGGAGAAATCTAGCTCTCAAGGTCAGAATACTGGAGTGGGTAGCCATTCCCTTCTCCAGAGGATCTTACCAATCCAGGGATCGAATCCAGGTCTCCTGTATTGCAGGCAGATTCTTTACCATCTGAGCCACCAGGGAAGCTCAGATGAGCAGCAGAGGAAATAAAAATGAATACCAGTTCTCAAGGTCAACTATGAATACCAGTTCTCAAGGTCAACTATGGTGATGGGTACTTAGTCATTCCACTAAACTTCTTTCAACTTTCCCCAGAGGACCTGTTCCCAAATACAGAAGACATTATATAAAAGTGGAACCAAGAGGCACAAAGAATGGACTGTTATGGATGTGCCCTGCAGGACCATTCCCCCAGCTGGCCAGTAGTGTTAGCTGCTGATGGCTCACAGTTCAATCTTTCCAGAAATTACCCATAGCCAAAGATAGCCACCTCGATCAAGGTTAATCCCTCCCCACAGGCATCCCATATCTATTACCTTAATTTTGGGCAAATGGCAAGTTTGGATGAACTCCAAAGCTCTCCATAGAATAAACTAAAGATTTTTTTTCACATTGCATCATAGCCTAGCTTCTATCCATTCTCCCTTCCTTCAGCCCCTCACAAATATGATTCCCAGTAGCACTACTCAATAAACATAGTGCATGCAACCTCCATCTCAAAGCTTCTTTAGGGAAGCTAACCTAAGAAAACAGCAGGTGCTTACTCCTTGGAAGGAAAGTTATGACCAACCTAGACAGCATATTCAAAAGCAGAGATATTACTTTGCCAACAAAGGTCCGTCTAGTCAAGGCTATGGTTTTTCCTGTGGTCATGTATGGATATGAGAGTTGGACTGTGAAGAAAGCTGAGCGCCAAAGAATTGATGGTTTTGAACTGTGGTGTTGGAGAAGACTCTTGAGAGTCCCTTGGACTGCAAGGAGATCCAGCCAGTCCATCCTAAAGGAGATCAGTCCTGGGTGTTCATTGGAAGGACTGATGCTAAAGCTCAAACTCCAATACTGTGGCCACCTCATGTGAAGAGTTGACTCATCGGAAAGGACCCTGATGCTGGGAGGGATTGAGGGGAGAAGGGGAGGAGAAGGGGATGACAGAGGATGAGATGGCTGGATGGCATCACCAACTTGGTGGGCATGAGTTTGAGTGAACTCCAGGAGTTGGTAATGGACAGGGAGGCCTGGTGTGCTGTGATTCACGGAGTCGCAAGGAGTCAGACATGACTGAGCGACTGAACTAACTGAACCTAAGAAATACATGTTACCAGATTCCACTGAGAAATTCTGTAACACTGGTGTCTGGATACAAACATCTATAAATCTTTCCATAAGTTATTATTATGCTGATATTCAGAATATCATTAGTCAATTACACGTGCTAAGCATTTAATAATTATCACTAAAAGAAAGTGAAAAAAATATATATATATCATTAAAAGAGCAAATTCATACATCATGAATATAATATTTTGAGTTCATATTTGTGTATAAAAGCTAATAAATGCCAAAGTTATACTTCTTACAAAAAAACTTATCTGTTCATGTCAACCTCAAAGTATGTATTAGAAACTATAATTTCAAGTACCAATAAACTATGTTAAACAACCCCATGATTCTTCATTTGCCTTTGTAAAACTTTAGAAATAATTGGGCATAATATAATCTATTATCAATTAACTTACACAATAATTCTTCACCTTTTTTTTCATTTATGCCTTTAGTTTTTTTTACCTAGAATGTTTTAAGAACTCACATGAGCAAATTGTGGTACTTATGAGTTTCTTACAATTTTCTACTCTTTTATTTTCTAAAGGTCAATGTTAACCATTTTACATTCTTTAACTGAATGACTACATTTTATCAAACACAAAACATAATCCTTACAGAAACTTGCTTTTCTCTCATTTTCCATATTCCATCAGTTATCAGTTCTCTTCATCTACCTCTTTAATATATCTTAAATTCTTTTCTCCTCCATTCCTAGTGCTTTGATATGAATTCAGTTGTTTATTCTTTGAGCACTTTTACACTAACATCAATATTCTCTCTGGGTTTTACAAACAGTCAATTATAGCCTGCTGAACACCCACATTACATCTTTCTTCTGCTCTCCTTGCTCTTAATCTGCAATGATGTCAGAGTCACATTTCTAAATCACAAATCTCAAATATTACTCTCCTACTTAAAAGCCTCCATTGCATGTTAGAGTACATATTTTTAACCATGCAATAAATGATATAGATTCTTTCTACCTTTTAACCTCCTCTCCTACCTGACTTCCGTATGTTAGCTCTGTTTGCTTAGTCACTCAGTTGTGTCCGACTCTTTGCGACTTTGTGGACTGTAGCCTGCCAGGCTCTTCTGTCCATGAGGATTCTCCAGGCAAGAGTACTGGAGTGGATTGCCACGCCCTCCTGCAGGGGACCTTCCTAACCCAGGGATCAAACTCAGGTCTCCCTCATTGCAGGCAGATTCTTTACCATCTGAGCCACCAGGGAAGCCCAATAATACTGAAGTGGTAGTCTATCCCTTCTTCAGGGGAACTTCCTGATCCAGGAATCAAACCAGGGTCTCCTACATTGCAGGCAGATTCTTTACCAGCTAAGCTACCAGGGAAGCCTAAAGTGAAAGTAAAATCTCTCAGTCGTGTCCGACTCTTTGCGACCCCATGGACTGTGGCCTACCAGGATCCTCAGTCCATGGGACTTTCTAGGCAAGAGTACTGGAGGGGGTTGCCATTTCCTCCTCCAGGGGATCTTCCTAACCCAGGGATTGAACCTGGGTCTCCTGCATTGTAGGCAGACACTTTACCGTCTGGGCTACTAGGGAAGCCTAACTTTTTCTACATATCACATTCTCCTTTCCACGCATACAGCTATCTCCCCCTGCTTACTGCCTCCTCTTCTCTTGATAATATTTATGCACCAGTTCTACCCAACCCAAGCATCATTTTTCCAGAGTACTCTTCCCTAAGTCACATTTTCTCTACAAAGCTCTCAATAGTTCATTATCTTTGTTACCACGTTGTCTTATACACAGCACAAATTGCAATGATTTGCAGCTGTGTTTTTTTTGCTAATCTTTCTTTTTATTATACTAAGACACAAGGGTCTTATCTTGAATAACTGCAGCATTTGTCTTGCATAGTTTTAGCCTGTTGCTAATACTCAAAAGGTATGAGCTAAATTGAATTGAATTGAACTAAACTGAAGAAAAGCATTTAGGATTATTAACAATACCCCAGTAACCATTTGGGCCATTGCCCTTTTCTAAACCTCACATTCAAAAGACAATTTTAATCTTTAGTGTATACCTTTAGAGAACCCATGAGGCAGATGATGAGACAATCATAGAGAAGAATCCCAAATTTTGCTTGCTGGGCTGATGATCTCATTCCTTCTCTTTAATAGATTGGCCATATTTTAACTCTCTGAAGTAGAGGTGGGGCCTTGAACACTAGAAATCAAGTTATCCAGAGTCAACAATGTTAGAAAAAAATGTAACCATACTGCTATAAAGTTGTTGCTTATTTGTTGTCTCTTAAGAAGTTCCAGTCTCTACCCTCATTATGACTTTAGTCACATTGGGGAAGGTTCATATGGAGATCCAAATTTCACTTCGGAAATATTCAGGTTTTTTTTTTTCCCTGATAATGCTACCTTTAGGTAACTGTCTGCATGGTGTTAAATTCATTGACTATAATAAGGCACATTAAAAAGTTAATATGATATTTGAGAGATGTACACAATATAATGTTGGAATAAAGTTTCATTTTTTATGATTATAGTACATTACAAAGATTTTTCAAATTATGAATTCTTTTTAATATGGCAACAAAAACTACTTTCTGTTTTGTATTTATCACGTAAGCACAAGTGAATCATATAGATGGGAAGCAATGACTAGAAACACTTAGAAACAAAAAAAAGCAGAACAAATGAGAATGTTTCACAGCAACCAGAGTCTTTAGAGAATCTTCAGATTAGACAACAATGGAGAAAAAATGTAAAACAAGGAGAAATGAGCTTTCCACCTATTAAGTGGGGAGAATTGGTTTGAGAACAAATTAAGATAGGATGTTCTCCCACTTAAATGTGTTTAACAAACATTCTCTTCATCTTTTATGTATTAACCTGTTGTTTTCTGAAAGACAGAAATATACAAGCAGAGAGTAGAATGGTGGTTAACAGGGGTTTGGTGGGGTTGGAGGGAAGAATGGGGAGATGTTGGTGAAGGGATACAAGGTTTCATTCAGACAAGCTGAACAAATTCTTGAGATCTAATGTATAATATGGTGGAGAGGTCTAACAGAATGTGGTCCACTGGAGAAGGAAATAGCAAACCACTTCAGTATTCTTGCCTTGAGAACCACATGAACAGTATGAAAAGGCAAAAAGGTAGGACACTGAAAGATGAACTCCCCAGGTCGGTAGGTGCCCAATATGCTACTGGAGATCAGTGGAGAAATAACTCCAGAAAGAATGAAAGAATGGAGCCAATGCAAAAACAACACCCAGTTGTGGATGGGACTAGTGATAGAAGCAAGGTTCAATGTTGTAAAGAGCAACATTGCATAGGAACCTGGAATGTTAGGTCCATGAATCAAGGCAAATTGGAAGTGGTCAAACAGGAGATGGCAAGAGCGAACGTCGACATTCTAGGAATCAGCAAACTAAAATGGACTGAAATGGGTGAATTTAACTCAGATGACCATTATATCTACACTGTGGGCAGGAATCACTTAGAAGAAATGGAGTAGCCATCATGGTCAACAAAAGAGTTTGAAATGCAGTCCTTGGATGCAATTTCAAAAATGACAGAATGATCTCTGTTCGTTTCCAAGGCAAACCATTCAATATCATGAAAATCCAAGCCAATGCCCCAACCAATAATGCTGAAGAAGCTGAAGTTGAATGGTTCTATGAAGATCTTCAAGACCTTTTAGAACTAATACCCAAAAAAGATGTCCTATTCATTATAGGGGACTGGAATGCAAAAGTAGGAAGTCAAGAAACACCTGGAGTAATAGGCAAATTTGGCCTTGGAATATGGAATGAAGCAGGGAAAGGCTAACAGAGTTTTGTCAAGAGAAGCACTGGTCATAGCAAACACTCTCTTCCAACAACACGAGAGAAGACTCTACACATGGACATCACCAGATGGTCAACACCAAAATCAGACTGATTATATTCTTTGCAGCCAACGATGGAGAAGCTCTATACAGTCAACAAAAACAAGACCAGGAGCTGACTGTGGCTCAGATCATGAACTCCTTACTGCCAAATTCAAACTTAAATTGAAGAAAGTAGGGAAAAACACTAGACCATTCAGGTATGACCTAAATCAAATCAAATCAAATCCCTTATGATTATACAGTGAGAAATAGATTTAAGGGACTAGATCTGATAGATAGAGTGCCTGATGAACTATGGACAGAGGTTCAAGGCACTGTACAGGAGACAGGGATCAAGACCATCCCCATGCAAAAGAAATGCAAATAAGCAAAATGGGTGTCTGGGGAGGCCTTACAAATAGCTGTGAAAAGAAGAGAAGCAAAAAGCAAAGGAGAAAAGGAAAGATATAAGCATCTGAATGCAGAGTTCCAAAGAACAGCAAGGAGGAATAAGAAAGCCTTCCTCAGTGATCAATGCAAAGAAATAGAGGAAAAGAACAGAATGGGAAAGACTAGAGATCTCCTCAAGAAAATTAGAGATACCAAGGGAACATTTCATGCAAAGATGGGCTCAATAAAGGACAGAAATGGTATGGACCTAACAGAAGCAGAAGATATTAAGAAGAGGTGGCAAGAATACACAGAAGAACTGTAGAAAAAAGATCTTCATGACCCAGATAATAACGACGGTGTGATCACTCATCTAGAGCCAGACTTCCTGGAATGTGAAATCAAGTGGGCCTTAGAAAGTATCACTATGAACAAAGCTAGTGGAGGTGATAGAAATCCAGCTGAGCTATTTCCAATCCTGAAAGATGACGTTGTGAAAGTGCTGCACTCAATATGCCAGCAAATTTGGAAAACTCAGCAGTGGCCACAGGACTGGAAAAGGTCAGTTTTCATTCCAATCCCAAAGAAAGGCAATGCCAAAGAATGCTCAAACTACCACACAATTGCACTCATCTCACACGCTAGTAATGTTCAAAATTTTCCAAGCCAGGCTTCAGTAATATGTGAACCGTGAACTTACAGATGTTCAAGTTGGTTTTAGAAAAGGCAGAGGAATCAGAAATCAAATTTCCAACATCCACTGGATCATTAAAAAAGCAAGAGAGTTCCAGAAAAACATCTATTTCTGCTTTATTGACTATGCCAAAGCCTTTGACTGTGTGGATCACAATAAACTGTGGAAAATTCTGAAAGAGATGAGAATACCAGACCACCTGACCTGCCTCTTGAGAAACCTATATGCAGGTCAGAAATCAATAGTTAGAACTGGACATGGAATAACAGACTGGTTCCAAATAAGAAAAGGAGTACGTCAAGGCTGTACATTGTCACCCTGCTTATTTAACTTCTATGCAGAGTACATCATGAGAAATGCTGGACTAGAAGAAGCACAAGCTGGAATCAAGATTGTGGGGAGAAATATCAATAACCTCAGATAGGCAGATGACACCACCCTTATGGCAGAAAGTGAAGAAGAATTAAAAATCCTCTTGATGAAAGCGAAAGAGGAGAGTGAAAAAGTTGGCTTAAAGCTCAACATTCAGAAAACTAAGATCATGGCATCTGGTCCCATCACTTCATGGGAAATAGATGGGAAACAGTGGAAATAGTATCAGACCTTATTTTGGGGGGGCTCCAAAATCACTGTGGATGGTGATTGCAGCCATGAAATTACAAGATGCTTGCTCCTTGGAAGGAAAGTTATGACCAACCTAGGCAGCATATTGAAATGCAGAGATATTACCTTGCCAAAAAAGGTCCGTCTTGTCAAGGCTATGGTTTTTTCAGTGGTCACGTATGGATGTGAGAGTTAGACTGTGAAGAAAGCTGAACACTGAAAAATTGATGCTTTTGAACTGTGGTGTTGGAGAAGACTCTTGAGAGTCCCTTGGACTGCAAGGAGATCCAACCAGTCCATCCTAAAGGAGATCAGTCATGGGTGTTCATTGGAAGGACTGATGCTAAAGCTGAAACTCCTATACTTTGGCCACCTCATGTGAAGAGTTGACTCATTGGAAAGGACCCTGATGCTGGGAGGGGTTGGGGGTGGGAGGAGAAGGGGATGACAGAGGATTAGATGGCTGGAAGGCATCACCTACTCGGTGGACATGAGTTTGAGTGAACTTCGGGAGTTGATGATGGACAGGGAGGCCTGGTGTGTTACGATTCATGGGGTCGCAAAGAGTCGGACATGACTTAGTGACTGAACTGAACTGAATTAATAATACTGTGCTGTACACTTCAAATTTGCTAAGAGAGTGAAAGTGAAAGTCACTCAGTCCTTTTCGACTCCTTGCAATCCCAAGGACTATGTAGTCCATTCTCTAGGCCAGAATACTGGAGTGGGTAGCTGTTCCCTTCTCCAGGGGATCTTTCCAACCTAGGGATGTAACCAGGGTCACCTGCATTGCAGGCAGATTCTTTACCATTGAGCTATCAGGGAAGCCCTTGCTAAGAGGGTAAATCTGAAGTATTCTTAACACAGAAAAAGAAAGGAAGAATAAAAGAAATAATAACTCTGTGAAACTGGGTATGTTAATTAGCTTGAGGTGATTATTTCTCAGTGTGTGCATGTATCAAACCCTCAAGTTGTAAAGATTATATGTAATTTTAATTGTCAATTATATCTCAGTAAAGCGGGAGAGGGAAAAAAGAGAGATAAAAGAACCCCCTCACTACTTTTGAAAACTAATTTAAGACATAACCAAAAGCAGGCTTGCCTCTAGATTTTATCCTTGGCTGTTTTCTCTTCCCCAGTCATTCTCATCCTTTGCAGAGAAACTCAATTTCATAGTTGTCAATACTATATCCTTGTTAATCTTCCCTAGTCCTAATCTTTTTCCTGAACTTCAGCATCAAATATAAACTCTTTGCCTGATACAAGCTATTATATATCTCATCATCAATATTTAATATAATCTATTTTAAAGAAGATAACTTGTATTCATTACAATTGGTAACACTTTAGTTCAACAAGCCTGAGATGGTATTAAATAACTTTGAATTTAATTTCATGCTCATATTTAAGATGTCTGGAAGTGAAATACTGTGTGCTTGACCAAAATTTAATCAGGCTCCTCTGAGCCATCTTCACCGAAGACTCAGAAAGTTCTCAACACAAAAGATTTCCTTGATCCCAACACTTGACTCAAACAGACACTAGCATGATTTTCAGCAACTCAAGACCATATCCCTGGATGACTCAGACCTGTTAAATTCCTGATTTGGAAAACTCAAGGCTACCAGAAGAATTTACCATTTGTTCCAAACCAAACTGTGAATATATACACTAAGCCAACACCTGACTTCTCTGTTCCTAAAAAGCAGCCCCACTAACTTTTGTGATTTTCCACACTCCTGATGCTTGAGACCCTACCTGATTCTTCCTAATTCGTTATTCTCCCCTAAAATTCCCAGTCATCTCTGCCTGGATTAGAGTTGAACTCAATTTATACTGAAGTCTCTCTCTTCTCCAACTGCAGGAGCAAAAAGAAAATTCTGTCTTGTTGCTTTAACAAATGCCTGGCTCTGTTCCTCTTTGACAGTGATAATTGCTCTAGAGCTGACTGGCAAACCACTGGCTCAGGGATCTACTTTCTTTTCATTTTGTCCCTCTGTGATGCATGACTTCTAATCCCAACACCACATCGCAGAACAAGATATCAGCCACAATTCCAACTATATTATGGATGTACTCCAGCCCACTGGAAATGGGGGGAAAAGAACAGAAAGCATGCCACTTTATAGACAATTCTTGGAAGCTGTTTACCATCTTTGTAGATATAATATATAGCTGTAGATATCACATACAGCTGCAGAGAGGATGGACATATGTAGATTTTATTCTAGGCAATCTTGTGCTCTACAAACACTGGAAATTATTACTGTAAAAAGGAGAGAACAGATATTAGGACAAAGCTAGCATGATCCATCATACCACTCCCCCAAATTATTTCCCTTTATTTAATGTTTCTGTTGATGTATATTAGTTATCAGAGTCAAAACTTGGCACCTCCCTTTTTTAGCCTAAATATTAAAATGAAGCTACAGTTTTGCCTTAACAAAATAATGACATTTAATTTAGATAATCTCTAAGTTCCTCTTCAAACATTGCCAAGAACACTCAAATCCTTTGAAAAGTATATCTGACAATGGTTATAGGACCAAAAAATAAGAGCAGCAGAGCGTTAAGTGACTCCCAAAATGTATTAATGGAAATGCAATTGAAAGATCCCTAAACCATAATTATTAAATGTTGACGAGGTTATCACCTACCAGTCAGGAAGTAGAGGGAAGAAACTGACCTAAGGATACCACACTTCAGATAAATCCAAAAATGTAAGCCTGAGATTTAGTATGTAGAGGTGAATTCATCTGGAATAGGAAGTTGAAAAACTACAAATAGATCATATGAAATTGGACTCATAACATTGAAACAGATGAGGGAGGAGGAGGAGGAAGAACGGACGGGAGGAGAAGAAGAGGAGAAAAATAAGAGGATGAAAGAAACACCCATTATTAGCAAATAAGAATATTTGAGAATGTTAACATTTTGGTGACATTTTTAGAGAAACATTAAGAAAGTATTTTATGTTATTCTATCAAAATATTCTAAAAGCCCACATACAACATGTAAATTAACAGATAATGTAACTTCATGAACCAAGGGAAATGGAGGATGTGGTTTCTTAATGTATAATGAGAAAAATGGAAATTTGATGCTACTAAGTACATCTAGTCAGGAGTCTTAAATCCTAACGATACAATAAAATTACCTGAAAAAAAGCTTTTTAAAATGTTAGTGCCTTACCCCCACAAACAGATTAATTAAAACAAGATATCTGTGATGGGCTTAGGCATTCATATTTATTTTAATTTGCACAGGTTATTATACCCAACATTGAGAAACACTAGCCAATTTAAAGGGTTAAGTGTTAATAACTTAGATCTTTAGTAGATCTTTCTGAGAATCACTGGAAGCAATGACAGTGTTAAGGATTCACGTTTTTACTTGTCATTTCCTAAAATTTAATTTTACCCAGATGGCTTCCTAATTGGTTTGCTTTACTTTAGGTTAGTTGAAAAATCTCATTCATTCAAAGTGAACTCAAAATGTATGATGCATTTTAATTACTGTGGTGATTTTAGCTTAAATATAAACTTTTTATAATACAGTTTGGAGAATATACAGAACTTCTTGCTAATATGGAATAACTTGGCGGAATTAAAGTATTGGTTACCAATTGCAGCTTTCCACACAGAATTGTGTTTTTTATTGGTTATTAGCTCATATGTTCAGAGATAGCTGTAATGATTTTGCTTTCAAGGGAGCATTCTCACTGGAACATTCTGATTTTCTACATTCAGGTTTTAAGTCAAGATTTATTTATTGCACAGGAGTTGGAATGGGTGATGCACTTTTCAGATTAAAACTCAGTGATTTGATCCACATGTACAATCCCATCTGCCTACAAAGAAGATAAATTAAGGGCTTGGGTCTGACTGTTACTAAGAATGTTATCTCATTGCAGTGAAGGGACCCATGATAGTGGTGTGGTACAGTAATAGCCCTGGTGGCTATCCCTGGTGCCTCAGAGGGTGAAGCGTCTGCCTGCAATGCAGGAGACCTGGGTTCGATCCCTGGGTCGGGAAGATCCCCTGGAGAAGGAAATGGCAACCCACTCCAGTATCCTTGCCTGGAGAATCCCATGGACAGAGGAGCCTGATGGGCTACAGTCTGCGGGGTCGCAAAGAATCGGACATGACTGAGCGACTTCACTTTCACTTCACTTCACTGTAATAGCCACCACTAAATCTGGTTCCACCATAGGCATTGCCTGTTCTCAGCCCCAAACTTCCAGCCATCTATGGAACAAAAGAGGCCTGACACAGCAGGAGCGTGGCATGATGTCATAGCTTACACTATATAAGCAGGGTCCTGGAAGCACACAGCATAGTTTTTAGTAATCACTGGCAGTAGTAGTAAATGCATGCCCTTTATAGCTGGTAATTTAATAGAAGTGGCAAAACTGGGAGTGTGTACTTGTTGTTCTTAAAGGTCAAATGAATTGGAAAACAAATGTCAAGGCTTTTATACAGCCAAACAAATTTTTATGATAGAAGCAAAGAAACTTGAGAACTGCATAAAATATAGGAAATCATACTAGTGAAGTTCTAGCAGATTTTGAACCTACACAGCTGCCCTGTGAGAAGCAATCACTGACAAGTGATTAAGATGCAATGAAATGATTTCTCACAAAATAAGGAAACAATACATCCTAAGCTTTTTGGCTGTAAATATCTAACATGTCGCTAAACTATAAAAAGGCCAGGCAATCAACTTCATGCACTGCAAAAACCAGGAGACTCAGATTACTCCCCCTCATTAGTCAGATGAAAACACTGATGAGAAAGGAGTTATGTAGTATTCAAAGACACAGAATTCATGAGTTTCAGAGCTGGAACTAGCACTCAAGTCAACTAACTCCTAGTCTATGCATCCTCAAGATGTCTTTCAAATTATGTTTAATCTTGGTACTGTAGCTTACAATTTTGTTTGTGAGAAATATGTCAGATTTTCTTCAATTTACAAATCAAACATCTTGAAATTCTAAGTTATCGGAACTATGTCCAAAAGGACTATAGAGCAAGTGTCTATCCTCAGCTTCTCTGCTGAAATAGCTGACTGAATGGGGTTAGAATAGATAATACAAAAATTTACTTCTGTCTTCAGACTCTTTAGTCTGTGCAAAAGTATCCTAATCTATTTCATATTTTCTAATAATTTATGAGGACCTAATATTTCTCTTACAGAGGCATCAATATGTTTTATTTATTTTACTCTGACTACACTGAGTTTTCATACACTGGAAAACCAAATACTCATCTGGAAAATGGAGAAATGGAACTTACATAATAGGGTTCAAGAAAAAATCTATAGAGATGTTAAAAAAACATAGTAGTTATAAACTACCACCAATCAAATAATGTTATTATAATCATGAATAATCATAAATTATATAAATGCTCAGGATAACTTCAGAATTAAAAAAAAATTTTTATCATCGTACTACTATATTAAAATACAAAGTATCCAAATAATTATATGACAATATGTTGTCTTTTCTTAAACCTATGCTATCTTCCAACACTAGACATGGAAGGAACCTTAGAAACCATACATTTCCAGGAATTTTCTACTTCTAAGTGCTCAGGAAATACTTTTTTTCTATTAAGCCTTAGGTAAAAGGCCACTACATAAATTGCTTTGAATTGCTTTGATTCGGGCAACTTCCCAGTAGCTTCCTTAATCTTCATATTCAGTAATATCTCAGTCAATTTTTAAAATCTCCTAATCCTCCTCAAAGCTAAGTGTGAAAAACACTGATACAGCCCAGCCCTCTTATTTTACAGGTGAGGTAACCATATCCAATGCTTTCAAAGCTGGTGAATTAGTGTTTGAGTCAGAAAGAGAATGTCAGTCTCAAGTAATCGATTAACGTTGACCAAAGAGAGATGTGGCCTTTGCCACTGACTCCTGAAAGGTAACCCCTAAATCCTGTTCAACAAGAGTGGCTTTGTTTGCCCAGAGGTGTTGGGATACGTGGATTGTCATTGTTAATAACATGATTTAAGGCAGAGGAACTTGGATCACTTACTAGCTCAGCCTCTGAAGGGTCTAGAGACTGAAGTCAGCCATGCAGGAGATCACCCATGTGGACACAGCCAGTGAAGTGAAAGTCACTGTTAGGTCTGACTCTTTGCAACTGCATGACTATACAGACCATGGAATTTTCCAGGCCAGAATACTGGAGTGGGTAGCCGATCACCCATGTGTACCTGACCAAGGTCCAGTGAAAACCCTGGAAACCAAAGCTTGGGTGAGCTTCACTTATTGGGAATACTCCAAGTGCATTTTTACATGTGGTTGCTGGAAAAATAGGTGCCATCCAAACAACTCCATATGGAGAGGACAAGTAGACGCTCACACCTGCTAACTCTGGGAGGCTGCCTGGTGTTCCCTTGCCTTGGCTGATTTTAGCCCATGTTCTTTGGGTGTAAAAAATCATGACTATGAGTAAAATAGTTTTTCTGAGTTCTGTGATTCCTCTAGCAAATGATTAAGCCTGAGAGTAGTGTTAACGACTCCTGAACATTTCAGGCTGTCACTATCTTGATTTTCTTGGTCTATTTCTCTTTTCATAATATCACTTGCATTACCCACACAATCCATTTCCAATTTACTACAATGGAGGATGGGCATTATATACAGCAATGCTGTATACCCAACTGTCCTACTTATTAATGGCAAGGAGTAGAGGAAAACCCACGAATTAGATTTAAGGTATATTCTTCACTTATTAATAAATTATTATATAGATATGGAGTCATAAATAAAAACTAAGAATGAGGTTTCAATGTTTTTCTAATAAGACTTATAAGAATAAATAGGGATTTTCACAACATTTCATTTTACTAAGTATTTTCACATAATTATTTCACTGATTTTCCTAAGAGCTCTGTATGGTAGAAAATTATTATTACAGATACTTGCATCATAAGATCTAAAATTATAAACGTTGCTTTAACATGTTTAACCTTCATCAGAAACCAGATATGCCCCACCCAGTGGGAAAGGATCCCTGCCCTGCTGTTTCCACTATCAGTCAGACCAGTTGCACCCCAACCTGGTTTCCAATGGTTCCTCAGCAACCTAATAGATTTCACCTCTCTGCTTCGATAGCTCAGTGACTAAGCAAAGGTCCTGCCTGTGTGCTAAGTTGCTTCAGCTGTGTTCGACTCTTTGCAACCCTATGGATCCTAGCCCATCAGGCTCCTCTATCTGTGGAATTCTCCAGGCAAGAATACTGGAGTGGGTTGCCATACCCTCCTTCAAGGGATCTTCCAGACCCAGGGATCTAAACCTTCGACTCACGTCTCCTGCATTGGCAGGCTGGTTCTTTACCACTAGCGCCAACTAGGAAGCCCTTCCCCTGCCTACCAACCATCAGATTACTCAAACAAATGACATCCTCTTATGGGAACCTGTGGGCATTCCATCCTTGTGTTACTACAAAGCCTGCTTCCCCTAGCCCCTCTGGTTCATGCTACAATATGTTTGGGTTGTGAGTATATGTGACTAATAAACTATTGTCAATCTCATCAGTACAGTCAAAGTACAGATCCATATAGTTAAAGCTATGGTTCTTCCAGTAGTCAGGTATGGATGTGAGAGATGGACCATAAAGAAGGCTGACCTCCAAAGAACTGATGCTTTCGAATTGTGGTGCTGGAGAAGACTCTTGAGAGTTCCTTGGAAAGCAAGGAGATCAAACCAGTCAATCCTAAAGGAAATCAACCTTGACTATTCATTGGAAGGACTGATGCTGAAGCTGCTCTAATATTTTGACCACATGATGCAGATAGCTGACTCATTGGAAAAGACCCTGATGCCAGGAAAGATTGAGAGGAGGAGGAGAAGGGGAGACAGAGGATGGGATGATTGGATAGCATCACGCGCTTAAAGGGCATGAGTTTGAGCAAACCCTAGGAGATAGTGAAGGACAAGGAAGCCTGGAGTGCTGCAGTTCATGGGGTCTCAAAGAGCTGGACATGACTTAGTGACTGAACAACAACAATCTCATCAAACCACTGTTGGGTCTTATATATTTATTTATATGACTTAGGGCACAGGATTCTTCCACCAGTGGGGAGAAGAGGAGATGATCAGAACACCATTGCACAGATGAGTTAAACTCATCTTTCATGACATATCCATGTAAAACAAGGCGTTCTAATCATATAGTGCTTTAATTGTAAACACTTCTCCACTTACTGAATCCAGGTTGATAGTTCAACTGTATGGTATCTAAGATAGAATGACTCAGAATTCATGCTAAACAGAATAAGTAAGGTGACATTTTTCCATTACCAGACAAAGGCTGAAGATTCAGGTTAGAACCATAGCTTCACTTTTCTTCTTTATTTCAGGCCAAAAGATTGCAAGGACTTCCTTGGCTACCCTAGTAGCCACAGGCTCAGAAAATAAATCCATTTTAGTCAATTCCAGTGTTTTATGGAGCTGGATCTGGAACAGTTTCTTGTAGGTCATTTAGCTTGTTTCAATTTCATGGCCACAGCTTACACACAAGCACGTACCCTTGTAGCTACAACAGCATTGAGAAGGAGGACACTGATTAGACAAGCCTGGCTGCACTGTGCAGCCTCATGGCAGGCAGAGGGTCAAGATCTGTTAAGCTTTACTGGACACTAATTTCTAGGATTTCACCATAGCTTACTGTGGACCCAATGGATCTATTTTCGGAAGTATCTTTCCAAATGATGAAAATAGCTAGTGAAGTTGTGCAGCTTCTTCCTAAGGGTGGGAAGAAAAGCTCTTAACTTTTAAGATAAATGTTATTTTAATAACCTTAAAAGACAGAGAGAACTACAAAAGATGGTGAAAACAGAGTGCGTTTGCCCAGTCAGGCAGCTCAAGCTCAGGGATCATATTTATTTGTTTCTTAATAACATTGCATCCTTGGGCAAGTTACTTTACTTTCTTAATTTTGTCATCTGAAAATTGAGAACAATTATATTGGAAACAAGTTTAGTGTATAATATTGCATTATACTTAGACTATCATTTGAAAACCTAAATATTCATAACTATGAGTTAAATTTTCTAAGAAATAAAATAACCTGAAGTTTTATATACATCTTCCAAATTAACACATAAATATAAGATTCTAGAAAATAGTTACATGTGGCATTAAGAAGAAAATTTGGGTAATTTGCCTTGAATCACTTAAGGAAAGCATGTAACACCTAAGTAAACATACCTGCCAGAAGCAGAAGTGTGTTTGAACTTTAAAAGCTGATTCTTGTAAATTCCTTGGTGGCTCAGACCATAAAGAATCTGCCTGCAGTGCAAGAGACCTGTTCGATCCCTGGCCAGGAAGATCCTCTGGAGAAGGGAAGAGCAACCCATGGCAATATTCTTGCCTGGAGAACTCCATGGACAGAGAGGAGTCTTAAGAGTCTGACACCACTGAGCAACTTTCACTTTGCTTTTTAAAATTTTGCCCGTGTCATCTTTGCATTCCATTGGAATAATTTACCTATTTAGGTATTCCTCAGAAAGCATTTATGGATTTGCCTCACATGTTCCCTGGTGTATCAGTGGTAAAGAATCATCCTGCAAGGCAGGAGACTGCCTGTGATGCAGGAGACATCCAACTCAGGAAGATCTCCTGGAGAAGGAAATGGCAACCCACTCCAGTATTCTTGCCTGGGAAATACCATGGACAGGGGAGCTTGGTGGGCCTTAATCCCTGGGGTCACAAAGAGTTGGACCCAACGTAGCTACTAAACCACCGCCACCACATCATATATGGTGAAACAATATAGCTCTAGTCTGACAAGCATATGTGGTCATCTAACATCATATATGTTAAAATAATATAATTCTAGTACAACAGTCATCTGCAGAGCCTGTGGAAATCTCCAAATGGATTGAGTGTTGGCTCACAGGGTCAGGAACACAGGAGGGATTTTGAAATTTTCTTGCCAGAGCACAACCTATCTGATGCAATAAGGATGTTTAAACATAAAGCAACATGGCTTCTAAAGAAAGGAAATTTTACGTCAAATTTCCACTGTGTTGAATTTTGAAGAGTGACTTAAGAAATGTGAGATACCTTTTTAACCTTTATTGCCCCAGTCAGCAAAGGCCAAAAACCAAAATTCAGATCATTTTCAGTCTGCCTTCCTTCAAATTTCTGACATAAGGTAAATATTCCATTTTTTCCTGTCCTCATTCAATGTTGACATGTAAATCTCACAGCTGATAAAACTGTTTCTCTCCCGCTTCCATAAAAGAAGTCTAGAAAACATAAAATCTTTATTATGCAAATATATTCCAAAAGAAAAGAGTAAATATTTGAGCTTTTGTTGCCAAAAAGTCAGGGAGATTAATCTTTTAGTTTGTTTATACATAACCTCATTGTGATTTGGGCACAGGGATAATATATAGAATCACCAGACTTGCTGATAGTTCAAGTGCATTATAGACTGAGTGAATATACTGTTACATACAGTTTCATTTTTCCACTTTAAAGTGTGGATATGATTCTTAAAACCCAAGTCTTACTGCAGGTTGTTTTCTTTCTTTAACTCTTCAAATTCTAGAGAGGTTGAGCTCAACTGCATTTGAGAAATTTGCATGCAAGCCACTAAAAGAATTGTTTTGAAATTGCTTGTTCTGTTAGGGATATTTCTGAAACATTTATAAATCTGCCAGATTATTTCCTATGTCTAAATGGCCATCTACAAACACTGCTTTATCAAATATTTATATGCACATAAAATATTTTTCTTTTAGAAGTGATAAAAATAACATAATAAAATTTTGAATATTTAAACATAAAATTCAATGTCTATGTCAGAGTATATGAACTCTTCTTTCACCATTATCCCAAGTCTCTCTCCAAAGAAACAATCACAGCTAAAAGTTTCTTAAATAGTCTATCAGAAAAAGCACATGTGTTTGTAAGTCTCCATGTATGTCTACTTTTCATATGCAGAAATTAGAGGATACTCTGTTTATAGCATTTTTTAACTTAATGTTTTATGCTGCTGCTGCTGCTGCTAAGTCACTTCAGTCATGTCCCCACAGACAGCAGCCCACCAGGCTCCCCCATCCCTGGGATTCTCCAGGCAAGAACATTGGAGTGGGTTGCCATTTCCTTCTCCAATGCATGAAAGTGAAAAGTGAAAGTGAAGTCGCTCAGTCGTGTTCGACTCTTAGTGACCCCATGGACTGCAGCCCACCAGGCTCCTCTGTCCATGGGATTTTCTAGACAAGAGTACTGTAGTGTTTAGATGTTAACAAATTGGTTGCCAAAGAGAGAACATAGATTAACACTTTCAACGGTAGCAAACAGGGTGCATTTCCCTCTATCCCATCCAGCACTATTTATTTTGAAATATTTTTATATTTCTGTTAAGTCAAATATTTAAAAAGTCATATTAATGTAATTATGAGTTGGAATCACCTTATATGTTTACAATCCATTCATATTGATTTATATTTATTAATTTAAAATGTTGGGTTGTTGTTATTTTATTAAAATTGTATAGTTTTTATATTAAAATAATTGAGTCTGCCTGCCATAATATATCACATTCTTCAAGTATTATGTGACTTTCATTATAAAAGTTTGTTAAGTATTTGATATTCATAAATTGTATATTTTCAATGGCACAACTACATTAACCTTTGCTTTATGCCTGTGCATTTTGTGTCTTTATGACCCACCTCCTGACAATACAACATTATCCAGTTTATCTCCAGCAAGAACTCTTCTCTGAGGCCTGAATGACATAAGAAACCAGCAACTGAAATTTTTAGCACATATAATAATTAATATGAAACTGTTATCTTTTTCCTAATCATTTTCCTCCTGCGTCATCTGTTTCTTATTCAGCATCACTTCCCTAAGTGATCACCCAAACCAGAAATAAGGAATAACCCAAGAATACTATATTTTCCTTATCATCACATTTGATTTGCCTACATGTACACACACACACGTGCACACTTACCAGGCCAACAGTCACTCAGTACCTACCAACGTAAGTTACTTGTTGAAATGCCAAAATACATTTCTACTAATTGGTAAACACCCACAGTCTGGAATGGCCTAGAGCTCCACACTGCTCTAGCTAACCCAGCCTCTTCTCTGGATCTCCCAATATTTCACGCACATCAGCGACAGCAGTAATAACACGTGCACGGCAAGGGGTGCCTAGCGTCTGGCTCCACTGTCTGACGGATGTGTGCCCGTGCATAATTTTGATTATCACTGCGGCATTATTCACACATGCATCATGGGGAGGACTGTCTCAGCTAATGGAGTGTGAGTAGACTTGGTGCCCCTCACACGTGAGCAGCCGTTTTAAGGAAAGTCACGAGACTCTGCCAGCTTCGTTTTCTGTCTTTTGTTACTTCAGGGGAGGAGAGACGGAGGAAGAGGTGTGAAGAATACAGCTGACACGGGTCTGAGCCAAAAGGAAGGGTGAACTTACTGCATGTTTGGAAGATGACAGGCGGGATTGAGGGACCACGCCTCCTCTGTGTTCTCTGGCAGATGACGCAGGACTGCCTGCCTCATTCGCCACTCCTTCCTTTAGGCATGTGCTTCCAGAAAAATGAAAATGTTTCTAATTCCTCCCACATTCCGTATTGTTCCATGCCTCTGCCTTTGCTTATGTGGTATGTCATAGTTTGAAAGTTCTCCTTTCTCTTCCCTCAGATATTATTGATAAGAGTTTCCACAATTCCCGTACGAGGATGAATGTTCCCATTCTCTTCCCCCCATAATACCTTGCACATATCTCTATTATTACATTTGATACATCATTTTTGTGTATGTGTCTGTCATTTCCTATGGACTCTGTTAATTGATATTGTAACCTGAGTCTTATTTGCCTTTGTACTGCTCATATTTGATATAGTGTATCAATTCCAAAATACTAAAGGACCAAATAATGAATTAATGAATGACTGAAACTTGCTACCACCATTACGACCTCATACTTCAATTTCTGATTTGTATACCATCTTGCTTTCTATACTCTACGCTCATAAATGGCTAGGATCATGCCTTTTACAACAATGCCTAAATCAGTGACTCAGAATAGCAGATATTTAAATACTTACTTAAAGACTGGATGAATGAATGCTGGGAGAATTAAATGCTAAAAGAAGAACTGACAAACAAAGGAGTTCATAGCCAAAACCAAGACTTCAAATAGTCAATTATATGTTTCAGGTAATTCTTAGTGCTGTTTTCCTTTCTTTATAAATTTCTTTACAATTTTCCTTTGCTTACTTAATGAGCTAAAAGGAATAAAGACATTATTCCTGTTGTGGGTTAGTTATTTAGCGTATGTAAAGCAAGAAAATAGAATTTAGTAGCCTATTAAAATGTATTGAAGCTTGTGGGTATGTTTCTTAAACAAATAATTAGAATGCAAGGTAAATCTGACACCATGCTATTTTATTTTGTGAAATGCTTTAAATTTATCAGCATTTTAAGGCAAAACACTCTACTGCAGTTAAGATTGAATTTCAAGCAAAGAGATTTACATGTCTCTGAACCATTAAAAAAAAAAAAAGTTTCTATTTCAGGCAGTTTAAAAACAGGTAAGGCAAATAGTATAACCCAAGATTCATTTAGCACACTTTCAGCCCATAAAATAAATACAGACCAAAGGAAGACTGTAGTAGTTAAGAGGGGAACCATGGTGCCGAATCTGAGCAGAGGAGATATTTTGCTATTGGAAAGATGCTAGAAAGAGATGAAAGCATGCATTTAAAAATTCAGGTTGGGATCTGGAGAGAATGTCGTTACTGTTTCTTTGAAGATAGGAAATGACTTTTTCCTATTGGGCCTAAGAGAGACACAGTAAGGGGGACTCTGATATTCTTCACAGTTAATAGATTCTGATGTAAGGACAGGAAAGCTCAATTCCAGCATTTGAAACAACACTGGTTAGTAAATTAAGGATCAGAGCTCATACAAACATGAAGATTAATATGGGGTATTCCTGAAACAAGCTCTTTCCTAGAATTAAAAGAAAATTACCATTCTTATTTTATGAGATATTTATGAAAGGAGATGATTCATTGTAGCAGTAAAATATTTATGTTACTCAGGTAAATGTATAGCTATGACTATACAATTTCCAACAGCTAGTGAAGTTAAATTCCTTCACTGTTATTGAAGTTAAAATCCTAAGGCCATAACTGAATCCCTTTACTGTACAGTAGAAATTAACACAACATTGTAAATCAACTATATTTCAATAAAATACATTTTAAAAAAACGTCTTCTAGATAAAATATAACTGAGTCAGCCTCAAAACTGTCATTTGTACATGCTCAAAATAAGCATTGGGCTTCCTTGATGGCTCACTGGTAAAGAGTCTGACTGCAATGCAGAAACCCAGGTTCGATCCCTGGGTTGGGAAGATCCCCTGGAGAAGGAAATGGCAACCCATTCCAGTATTCTTGCCTGGAGAATTCCATGAACTGAGAAGCCTGGTGGGCTATAGCCCTTAGAGTCCCTAAGAGCTGAACACGACTGAGACTAACATCTTCAGTTTCACTTTCTTTTTCAAAATAGAAATTACCATGAGAAAGGAATGAAATATTGTGCATGCTAAGTCGCTTCAGTTGTGTCCAAGTCTTTGCAAAGCCATGGGCTATTTGCTGCCAGTCTCCTCTGTCCATGGGATTCTCCAGGCAAGAGATACTGGAGTGGGTTGCCATGTCCTCCTCCAGGGTATCTTCCCGACCCAGGGATTAAACCTGGGTCTCCTGCATTACTGGCAGATTCTTTACCATCTGAACCATAATGAAATACTACATTTTTGTAATTGGCTGACCCAATTAAACTTTCTCAGCCTGGGAGGACCAATCCTGTGAGGTTAGCAGACTAAGTCTCAGCATTGGTTCAGTGCCTCGGTGACTCATTTCAGCATCAGCAACTTGAACTTGGAAATCGTATTACAGCCTCAGAAGTGAAAGAGTATACCAAGGTAGAATAACTGGGGAAAGTAAAATGTGCCTGATGGTCTGGTCATATGAAAGATAGAGGAGCAATCCTGGGCAGGCTTCATGCTCATGTTTAAAATGTAAAGTGGACCTTCCAATGGGAAATATACAAGGAATCACCAAAGACATTAGACAAAAGCAACAATCCATAGATCCTTCCTCAAACATCTGTCATGCTGTTAGCTGCAAGAAAGGTAATACTAAGAAAAGAACTCAAGAATAATATATTCATGTGTGTGTGTTTGTGTAGAGGGTGGTATGAGACATGAGTACAAATTACTACACTTTTCAATTCAGTTCAGTCTCTCAGTCATGTCTGACTCTTTGCAACCCCATGGACTGCAACACAGTCCATCACCAACTCCCAGAACTTGCTCAAACTCATGTCCATCGAGTTGGTGATTCCATCCAACCATCTTATCTTCTGTCATTCCCCTCTCCTGCCTTCAATCTTTCCTAGCATCAGGGTCTTTTCCAATGAGTCAGTTCTTCACATCAGGTAGCCAGAATAGTCCTTCCAATGAATATTCAGGACTGGTTTCTTTTAGGATTGACTGGTTGGACCTCCTTACAGTCCAAAGGACTCTCAAGAGTCTTCTCCAACACCACAGTTCAAAAGCATCAATTCTTTGGCATCAGTTCAAAAGCATCAGCTTTCTTTGTAATCCAACTCTCACATCCATACATGACTACTGGAAAAACCATAGGTTTGACTAGACAGAACTTTGCTGGCAAAGGTAGACAGAAGAAAAGAAAGTGACTTCAGGTTTCAGAAAAAGAATTCCATGGTTTTTAGAGGACTGATTGTAGAGAAGAGTGATTTGACAGAAGGGTAACAATTAGGAGATGTGTAGGGCATTCCATATGTTAAACACAACAGATGAGAGAAGGCCAAAAACTGGCTTGGGGAAAGTTGAGCTTGATTCTCACAGAGACAGAGCTAGAGGGAAGTACTAAAGGTCACTATGACAGGCGCTGTCACTTTTAATTGGTATATCTGCCAAACAGGTCCTTCCTGAATCCTCTGGGCACCAGGACCCATGTGTCAACATAGTGAGCAAATATCATCTAAAGGGCTCACCTGTAACTTTTCTTTAATACCAAGTGGTGGGTGTTTACTTTCCATTACAGGGGACTGACCAGTGATGTTACCAATCACTGTCATAGAAGATGATACTAAGTTTAAAGACACATTAGAAATACTGAAAATATTTGGAGGTACCTCAATCAAGACAAGGTTCATATTCTAAAGAGGTCATCTTTTAAGATAGTCTTTGGAAAGAAAAAAAAAAAAAAAAGAAAAGCCCCTGAGGTTGCAGAATTAAGCTTTCACTTACCCCATGACGTGTACTGTCAATCATAACGGTCTCAATCACAGCTCCCCATTCCAGTTAGAATACTCCATTCCTCTCACCACAGATACTGTCGGACGGATACTCTCTGGACCTAAGTCCAGCCAGTCATCATCCTTCCAAGAACTTTTCTCCCAGAATTCCCAAGCAATACACTTTCTGTTTTGTTAGGAGTTCATGGTATTCTAATATTATCAATTTAAGCTGACAGTCAGACCCAACACAGTCCCATTGAAAAAGTTTCTTTACAACAGCAAAAAGTGAGTTCAACATAAAGAGATAAGCAGAGATAAAAGATGAAAGGAGAGAAGAAAGGCATCCTTTCTTCTTCCCTTTGAGACTCCAGAGCCTGCATTTTATTCCTTTAATTCTATTAGCATTTCCAGAGCTGCTCCAGATCTTTGCTCCAAATCCATCAACCCCTACCTTTCTCTGTCCTTGCTCAAAATCTGCTGCCCACCACCTTTAGCAGGAATTAACATAAACCTTTTAAGTTAAAGGATCCAGAGATAAGAAAGGAAGCAACAAATGAAGAAATTAAACAAAAAATCAGATGGAATCAGCTGGGACCAAGAGGGCATGAATCTGACCTCTAATAGGTCCTGAGTCTCAACATAACTTGATTTTACTACATCAGCATATTAAACAATGGACTTCCCTGATGGCTCAGCAGGTAAAGAATCTGCCTGCAAGGCAGGAGTCACAGAAGATGATCCCCTGGAGAAGAAAATGACAACCCACTCCAGTATTCTTGCCTAAAATATCCCATGGACAAAAGAGGCTGCTGGGTATAATCCAAAGGGTTGCAAAGCAATGACACAACTAAATCAACTTAGCCCTCATGCATATTAAATGCCATGACTGGATATAAAGGACAAAAAAGGGGTAAAAAGAGGATGGCAACCTGCTCCCTCAAAAGAGCCCTGGGCTTTCCCCAGTTGACTCATGAATATGCCTCCCCATCATTAGGCTCACTCCTCCTCCTTTTGTCTTTAATCTCTAAAATTAAATCCTCACAAAGTAGGTGAGAGGTTGATGTGTGAATGTAGTTGCTGCTTCTCCTGTCTTTCACCACCCATGAAGCTTGTGCTGTGTCCATTTTTAATTGATTTTAGCTTCGGTTTCCTTGTTGGCTGCTCCAGCCCCAGTGGAAAAAGAACACTGTGCCCACCAACCACACTCCCCACCCCACTCCCCACCTCCCTCAGGCAGGGAGCATCTGCCAGGCTAGGGCTCCAGCAGGGTTCCTACAACTTAATTCGGTAACATTAGCTATTAGAACTGCTTTCCAAATTTTGTGACCCAGTACTGAGTAACTTCCTGGATAGGCTCAATTATAAGACTGATTGTAGTCTCAGGATTTCAGAGACCGAAGGAAGTAGCAGGGACCAGAGAAGTCTGTTCTCAGAGAATGTTCAAGATAGCAGACCCTGAGCTACCTCCTCTCAGGAGCACACCAAAATCACAGCTATCGGCAGGACTGTTGATGAGCAAGCCCAGAACCTACCAGGAAAGACTGTCTATAACAAAACATAAAAAAGGAACCACAAGGAGCCAGGTAGGAGGGGCAGACCTGGGATACGATCAAGTTCCACATACCCTGGGGTGAGAGACCATCAAACCGGAGAATAATCGTCATGCAGAGGTTCTACCACAGGAGTGAGTTCTGAGCTGCATGTCAGGCTCCCCCACCCCAGAGTCCTGCCCCAGCAAGATGAGCCCCCAGAGCATTTGGCTTTGAAGACGAGCAGCGCTTAAATTTGGGAGCCCCACAGGATCCGAGTGGGGAAAGGAATGTAAATAGAGATTTCACTCTTAAAGGGTGCATACAAAACCTCATATGCATGAGAACACAGCACAAAAGCTGTAATTTGATAGGAATCTGGGCTGGCCATCCGGGCTGGACCTACCTGCTTCTTCTAGGAAAGTCTCCCGGAGAGGCAAGAGGTGAGAGGGCGTGGCAGCGGGAGCCATATTTAGGAGCTCGTTCTAGAAGCTGGTGCTAGAGGCGTTGTTAGCTCATTAGCCGCAACACCTGGCCACACTTGGCCCCACCTGACATCCTGGAGGTGTCCTCACCAGGATGCCTCAGGCCAAACAGCTGGGCAGGGACACAGTCTCATCAGCACATACTCCTAAATACTTCCTGAATCTACAGCCCCCTCCAGACAAGGCCCACCTGCCTGTGGGCAGGCACTGGCCTTGTCCTCCAGGAAACACGCACAAGCTTCTAGACCAGCCTCACCCACCAGGGGCCAGACATCAGACAGACACAAGGAAAACGCAATCCCCCAGGCTTCAGACACAGCCTGCCCTTAGCAGGCCAGAACCTACTCTGGGACCAAGTGGGTCCTGGTCTTGCCCACTAACAGGCCAACACAAGCTTCAGCACACCTGGGACCCCATACCCAACTGTGTCAGGAACTGCTCCCCCAAGCGATGTGACACCAGCTCTGGGACCCCCGGACCCTGCAGCAAACATTAGGACCTGGTGCTGCCTATCGGTAATCCAGCACTGACCCCAGGACCTGGCTTCACCCACCAGTTAGGGACACTGGAGTCTTCTGGACCCTGACTCCATCCATCCGTGAGCCAGCACTAGCCCTCAGGTCCCCTGGGGTCTTGCCATCAGTCACCTCCTGAGCAGGGCCTGCTAACCAGCAGCCAGCAGCGTGCACACAAGGCAGGGCCTGACGAGCAACTGGGTTAGGGGCCAACCAAGCCTCCAAGACCACCCACACAGTCAGCCTGCCAAAAACAGAAGGCCCCAAGGAGCCCTTTTAGGGGAAACCCCTAGAGCACATAGCTTGGGTGAGGAGCATAGCATGACAAGAGGGGAGTGCTGAAATGCATAAGACACTTTCTCAGAGGCCACTTCTCCAAGGTCAAGAAATGTAACTAATATATCACACACATAAAAATACAAGAGGCAACTTAGATACAATGAGGCAGCAGAGGAACATCCAGACAAAGGAACAAGATAAAAGCCCAGCAGAAGAGTTTTTGGTCTTTACACCAAAAGTATGATCATTAAAAGAAAAAATTGGTAAATTGAACCTCATCAAAATTAAAACTTTCACTATGCTAAAGACCCTATTAAAAGAATGGAAAGATAAGCTATAGAAAGGGAGAAAATATTGCAAGTCACATATCTGGCAAAAGACGAGTACCTAAAAAACATAAACAATTCTCATAACTCAGTAATGAAAAAAAAATCTAGTTAGAAAATAGATAAAAGACATACACAAACATTTCAACAAAGAGGATATACCGATGACAAATAATCAGATGGCAAGATATTCAAGATCATTAACTATCAGAGAAATGCAAAATGGCTAATATAAAATACCGACAACATTTAATGCAGGCAAGTGTACAGAAAAACTCAGTCACTAATACATTGCTGATTGGCATGGAAAATAGTATGCTGTCTCTCATAAGACTAAACATGTGACCACATACAACCCAGTGATTGCACTCCTGGTGACATGAAGACATATTCATATATTGCTGGTGAGAATGCAGTGTAGTTCAGACACTCCAGAAGAAAGTTTTTCAATTTCTTAAAGAAGAAAATATGTAACTACTATATGGTCTGGTGATTGAACTCTTGGTCATTTATCCCAGGGAAATAAAAACTTATGTTTACATAAAACCATTTATGAATGTTCATAAAAGCTTTATTTGTAATAGCAAAAAACTAGAAACAACCCAGATGTCTTTCAATGGGTAAATGGTTAAGGAAACTGTAGTATATTCATAGCATAGAATACTAATCAGCAATAAAGGAGAACAGACCATACAATTCACACAACTTGGGTGAATCTCTAGAGAATTATGCTGAGCCAAAAAAAAAAAGTGAATTCTAAAACATGAATATGCTATGATTCCATTTACATTAAAAATGTGATATGATCTTTAATAAATGCAGAAAAGATTAGTGGTTGCCAGGGGTTAGAAATGGGAGTGGAGAGGGTAGAAGAAGGAAAGTGGATATTGAGCAACAAGAATAAACTTGCAGTGATGGAAACAGTCTGTTTCTTGCTTGTCCTGGTAGCTACAACAAACTTACATATGTGAAGAAATTGTGTAGAGCTAAAAGCACACACACCCACAAACACACAAATAAGTACAAGTAAAACTGGGAAAATCTGAATAAGATTGGCGAAAACCATGTAAACATCCTGGTTGTGGGGACCTCCCTGATGGTCCAGTGATCAAGACTCCATGCTTCCAATGTAGGGGGCACAAGTTAGATCCCTGGTCAGGAACTAAGATCCCACATGCCAAATGGGGCTGCCACAAAATAAAAAATAAAAATAAATATCCTGGTTGTGATATAATAGTTTTGAAAAATGTCACCATGGGGGAAACTGGGTAAAGGATACATGGAATTCTCTTTACTATTTCTTACAACTGCATAGGAACCTATAATTATCTCAAAATAAAAAGTTAACTTTTAAAAATGGATCCGTCACTCTTGTCTCTCCCTACAGCCAAATGCGGCAATTGCTGTCTCACATGGCCGTTATCATTAAGACTGTCTTCAGGGCCACACAGTAACAAGGAGAACCAACAGCCTCAAATATTTCAGATAGACTCAGGATGAAGAAGACATCTTAGCCTTCACTTTTTCTGTATCATGTGTGCCAAGCAGCCAAAGTCCTGATCAGAAATTGTTTTCAAGGAAATCTAGAGTATCCAGTTGGAGCACGTAACTTCATCTGCCCAGATGAATCCTCAGTTCCATAGCCTTTCATCTTCAGTTGACGCTGGTGCAGATGAATCAGAGTAGAAGATGAACAGAAGCTATAAGTGAAACTTTCAAGAGATCCAGGGACCTAGGAGCGCAAGTATGGAAGACATAGTCGATTTGTGCTGAAGTATCAGTTATACATCCTAGTCACAGAGGCCAGCACTGCAAAGTTACTCCTGGGCAATGTGCAGCTCATGCAGCCCCTTGCACTTATTCCACATATTCACATGGCTTTTATATCAGTGATGACATGCAAGACTTCACTATCTGTGACAACTGTATCCATGCTGGAAGCCTGCTTAGAGACCATATCCTGACACTAGAACTGCCTACTAGTAATACTGATCTGTTCTCATAATTTTCATATGGACATGCTATTATTTTGGTGATCACAGATGCACTTACCCAGAAGAACCTGGCTTAGGTGTCTATCCAGATGGACATTTGCCTCCAACCATACCAATTTCTGAAATGTATTTGCCAGTGAACCATCGTTTCTCTAATAGCTTGTTGGAGCTAGGTCGGTCAAGGGACTGCCACTTCCCTATGCATCACACGTTGATCAATGAACAATCTTACGTTGGTCTTGACCACTGATTATGAGTGTGATGAGATTCAAGTTTATTATTAGCTTCTCCCCTCTGTATCCCACTGTCTTTTCTGTGGTCAGAATTATTTAATGAGGTCTTTTTCCCGACAGAAGAGTCAGAATAAGGATGTCTCTCATCTTCTCTTAAACACGTTTAGCAAGTTTAACAGATAGCTAGGTTAACTTTCTTTTTCAATTGTACTCTCTATAAAAGTGCTTTGCAACTGCTTATAACACAGTATTAGTAGGATTATTTCTCTAATACAAATATGGGATTTGTTTCATAATGAAATATTCAAATCTATATTTCTTTTATGTCTGTTTCAATAGTTTCTGTAATGGGCTTTCTTTCCTTTTTTTAAATTTTATATGTACTGTATTTTACTCTGCTTGAAAGTATCTTCACAAGGATTCAAGTGGTCTTCAGAGTCCATTTTAACAAACATGGTCCAGCCATCAGAATATTTCTACAAAATTTTATCAGCATCTGAGTTAGAGAAAAACTATTTGCTACAGATTTCCAAGAGGATGTACTGGTTAATAGATGCTCTTACTAATGCTAAATTAAGAGCTTCCTCTCTGTAAATGTTTGTTTTCTATAATAAATATTTGAAAGTGCCCACTCTGATGGGAGTGCCCACCACAGCACTGATGGGAAACAGGGTTATAGGGATTAGATATAGAAATAAACCAAGAAGGGATCTCTTCCTTAATTAACTTGAAGTTTAATAGTGGGATAATGATCATAATTATATTATTACAATAATGTAATCATAGTGCTCAATAGCTGCACAAGACTACCCCTACTCTTAATAACTTCCCTATGGACTGCACAAATGTGCTTGACTCATCAACAGAAAAGAAAATGTGCTTATGCATTTTTACCTAATTCCATGCATTAAAGGAATTCAGATGGTTTGGTAATTATGTCTGCCAGCTCCCATGCCTGACCCATTCTCCACCCATCTCTATTCTACTCTGGACCCACCACAAGCTGACTTTGAGCAATCTAGAGCTCTGGGTTTCTTCCTGATTGGGTTCAATTGACAGAATAGAATAGAAGGCACCAGCAGGAGATCAGGGGCCATAATTGGAAAGATTTCAGGATATTTATCCCCCCTCCCTCATCCCCACCCATCCCCCGCTTCCACTCTGCCATCCATACACACACTTGCTCCTTGTCTAAGTGTGATGTTTCTGGCAATGTTGATGACTGCCACTAGGGGAGGGCACCAAAGAATTGATGCTTTTGAACTGTGGTGTTGGAGAAGACTCTTGAGAGTCCCTTGTACTGCAAGGAGATCCAACCAGTCCATCCTAAAGGAAATCAGTCCTGAATATTCATTGGAAGGACTGATGTTGAAGCTGAAACTCCAATACTTTGGCCACCTGATGTGAAGAACGGACTCATTGGAAAAGACCCTGATGCTGGGAAAGATTGAAGGCAGGAGGAGAAGGGGACGACAGAGAATGAGATGGTTGGATGGGATCACTGACTCAATGGACATGAGTTTGAGCAAGCTCTGGAGTTGGTGATGGACAGGGAAGCCTGACGTGCTGTAGTCCATGGGGTCACAAAGAGTCGGACATGACTAAGCAACTGAACTGAACTGAATTGAGGACAGGGCAGCCTCATTCCTAGTTTTCACTCTCACCTAAATCTTACCATTCCTTTTCCTATCCTTCCCCCTTGGGTATAGAGTGGTAATGGCTTCTTGCTGTGACTAGTCCCTGGATACCTCAGCCTCACTTGCTGGTCTCCTTAACCCTGTCCTTACTTTTGTAATAGTCTCTTCATCAGATTGTTTTCAACATCCCAGATCAATGTGCTTTCTGTTTTTTGTTAGGACCTGACTTGTACAACTGGGATAACACCTGTAGAGCAAGATTGGAAAGGAAAAGTGATAAATGACATATGGTTTAGAGGACTCCTTAGGTTCAGCGGAGTAAGACATCCTTTCCAGCTAGCAGATTAGAGTGCTTTGTGGATGACAGGCAGTCAATGAAAGCAGGGGTTCATTCTCCACCTTTTTAATGAGAAAAATTATTTCGTTTTCTCTCAATCTACCTCTCACTCGCTTCAATTTGGGCTGTTCAGAGAAAACCGAAAATTGCTCTTGGAAAGAACAACTGTGGGTTAAAGTTTGCCTTTCTGATGAACTTGCAAAATGTCAGTGTCTCTATGTGAGCCTGATCCAAATGCTCCTGTTGAAATGTCATGGGGCCAGCCCAGCTCATAGAATAAGGTGGCAGGAACTCAGCTGGGAAGCGTTCTGGGTTGCAGAGGCTGCAGAGGGCAGAGGCAAGCCAGAGTGTGTCTGTGAATAGAAACTGATCCACCTCCTTTCACCCTCATTTCCCTGTATCCCTTTATTTCTCTTGGTAAAAAATACACTTAGCAAATGGGATGGAAGTAAAGAGGGCCTTTTTTTTCCCCCTTTTTAAAGACCAAGATAGTTTAGTTCTACTAAGAAGTATTAAAACAATCTTTAAAAAGATTCAGCACAATGGTCAGGAATAAATGGATCATGCCAGAGTTTTGTGGACTATTGTTCAGGTCTCTTATTTTGATTTCCCAGTTCTGGCAAGCTCCAGGGCTAAGTCCCCATTCAGCACTCCAATCATAGTAATTCCACATCTACCTGGAGAGAAAACAAGGAATAAAAAAAGTATCAGATATTTATTCCCAAGAGACTCCTGGTCCTTGCTCTCTCTCTTTCTCTCCTTCCTTTCTTCTCTCCCTCTTTCTTTCTCTCCCCTGTTTTTCTCTCTTCCTCTCCCTTCCTCCTTCTTTTCCTATTTGCATTTCCTTTCTTTTTTTTTCAGCCTGTTTATTTGTAAGGGGAGGAAAATTATTATAATCCTTGTTTTAAATGTACCCTGGATGGTATTTAAAACTAGAATTATTTACAATGACATACTGAAAGAGAAAGAACAAAACGATTGAATCCTTCAATAAAATTCAAAATATTAAGGCAGCCCTATCTGGATTTGAGTTGCTGAAGCACTAAGGCATCAGGGCACCCAAAGCTGGAGAAAAGGTTCCCTGTTATCCATTCTCAAAGTTCAAAATCCACAGCTGTGGGTGAGGTCATGTATCAGATCAGGGTGGCTCTTTTTCTAGGGTGATCTCTGCATGCGGATTGATTGCTCTATGCTTGGAGCCATTTGGTCAGCAAATGTGCAGTAAAGGTGTCAGCACTTCCAAGAAGCCTTGCCTGCCACCCTGTCTCCTCAGCAGGGTCTATCTCAGCCTCTACTGCAACATATCTCCCTTCCTGCCTCCTTCTCTCCCTCTTCACCCAGGCAACCACTGTGCTGGATGCCCCTCGGATTCCTCAGTGAGTGTGCAGTGACAGCTCAACAATTTTTTTCTGCTCAGTCATTCAGTCGTGTCTGACCCTTTGGACTATAGCCCACCAGACTCCTCTGTCCATGGGATTTTTTCAGGCAAGAATATTGGAGTGGGCTGCCATTTCCTCCTCCAGGGGGTCTTTCCAACCCAGAGATCGAACCAGCATCTCCTGCCTCTCTCACATTGCAGGCAGAGTCTTTACCCACTGAGCCACCAAGAGAGCTCAACAATCTTTGTTTAATAAAGAATTAATGAATTGGTGACTCGCCTGGTAGTCCAGTGATTAAGACTCCAAACTTCCAAGGCAGAGGGTGCAGGTTCAACCCCTGGTGGGGGAGTCAGGATCAGTAAAGAGTCTGCCTGCAGCGTGGGAGACCTGAGTTCTATCTCTTGGTTGGGAAGATCCCCCGGAGAAGAAAATGGCAACCCACTCCAGTATTCTTGCCTCAAAAATCCCATGGATGGAGGAGGAGCCTGGTGGGTCCTGGTGCAGTCCATAGCGCTGCAAAGAGTAGGACACGACTGAGCACCTTCACTTTCACTTTTTTTTCATGCTCTACTGCAAGACCAAAAATATAAATAAAAATACTATTACATTGAAAATAAATAAATACAATCTATCTATTTTAAAAAACAAATGGAAGGATACACGTGGCCAAAGACACAGATATATTTTTCTCAATGTTAACTCTTCCCCAGTATTCATCGAGTTTCTGTCCCTCCCTTAGATTATAAGATCTTACCACCTTCTTATGAAAACTTTCAGAGAAGCTTCAGGAGTTACAGAATAAAGTCCTGCATCCTAAAGATGGCAAACAAGAACTCCATGACAACCCCAGCTGAACTCATCCTTACCGATGTGTGAGGGTGCTGAACTGCAATTCCCTCAGGGGTCATGCTCCCCCTCCCCTTTCCTGTCGTTCTCCCTCCCTCAAAAAGGCCTCTCCCTCCCCTCTCTCTCTTTTTGGATGTGGACCATTTTTAAAGAGGTTATTGAATTTGTTACAATATTGCTTCTGTCTTGTTTTTAGTTCTTTGGCTGTGAGGCATGTGGGATTTTATCTCTCCAATTGGGGACTGAACCCATCCTCTCTGCCTTGGAAATGGAAGTCCCAAGCACGGGAGCACCAGGGAAGTACACACCTCTTTCTTAACTAGTAGACTCCTTTTAGTCCTTGAAGCCCATGAAACTTAACTAAAGCACCACCTCCCATCAACTCTTTCCTGGTTTCCTTGAGATAGGCCTTCTCCATCTCCCTGCAGCCCCTAGTACTTATACTTGGGTTGATAATGTGGCTTTGCTTGCCTCTTTCCTCTCACCTTCCACCCTCCACCACATAGACACATCCACTTATAATATGATTTGAGGTTCTTGACTTCAAGTTTCAGGAAGAGAATAATTGTCCAATATGTATTAACTGAATAAATAAATGACTAGCCCAGTCAGGAAAGGAGAGCAAAGATTTCTTGAAATTTCTCCTTTACTATTTGTTTTTACTATATATTTTTATTATAACACTAATATATGTTCATTTTATAAAATGCTGATTGCTGCTCTGTATAATTCCCTCTCCCCTTCCATCTTTACCAATTTGGAAGGCAAAATAGAACCTCTTTGTTCAGATTTGCATTTTTATTGTGAATGAGATTGAGCTTTCTTCCCTAAAGTTTAATGGCCGTCTGTATATTTTTACTGAGTAATTTATTTCTGTCCTTTACCCATTTTTATTGGAGTAGTCAATCTACTGATTATTGATATATGAAAATTCTTCTTATATAAAAATAGTTTTTCCTGTTAAATTTTTGAATATATTTTTCAAGCTTACTTTATTCCTTTTCCTTTTGTTTATTTTTGCCTAGTTTTTGAAATACAAATATTTTTAACTGCTGGTATTTGAGTATATCAATATTTTAAATGAGTTCTGCCTTTAAATTTATTTTTAGAAAGGTTTTCTTATTTATTTACTGTTTTACTTTTAGATTTCATTTTTTAATCTTTCTGGAATTTGTTTTGGCATAGAGTATATAATTTCTCCACAGAATAACTAATTGTCCCAGCATGATTTATTGAATAATTCATAATTTCTCCACTATTTGAAATGTCACATTTATCAGATGCTAAATGTTTATATATATACATGAGGTTGTTGTTGCCTTGTAAAAATCTGGTTGCATTGAGAATGATTTTCTTGTTTAAACACAGCATAATCAGAGATCAGGGTTTGAAAAAAACACACCTTCATAGTTAAAGATGCTTTCATATTTGGCAATTACATCTGCTAATGCCAGTCAGATTTCCCCTTTGCCTCCATTTATTCTTCTCTTTCAATTTTTTCTTATCTGTTCTCCCAGATCTATTTTTCCATATGAAATACAGAATAATTTTTGAAAACTCAAAAATTATATAAAATATTGATTGGAATGAAACATAGGCTTTACATGGATTGAAGAAAGTAACAGTATCACACTTCTGAGTACATCTCTTTTTACATTCCTAGATAAACTTTTAAAAGCTATTTAAAGGATGTACCTGATAAAGTTCATCCAAAAATGTGCGAAATTCTCTCCAGATCTCATGAAAGGAGTCTCTTTTCTTCTGTATTCATCTCCTATTGCTGCTGTAATAGTTTAGTCACCGAGTCATATTGACTCTTTTACTACTCCATGGACTGTAGCCCGTCAGGCTCCTCTGTCCATAGCATTTCCCATACTGGAGTGGCTTGCCATTCCCTTCTCCAGGGCATCTTCTCAACCCAGGAATCGAAGCCATGTCTCCTGCATTGCAGGCATTCTTTACCACTGAGCCACCAGGGAAGCCCACTGCTGCCATAAACCATCATAAAAGTGGGGACACAAAGCAGCACAAATTTATTCTCTGAAAATCCTGGAGGTCAGAAATCCAAACAGGGGTTTCCCTGGACTGCAGGGTCAGCGGTGCTTCCTCTCAGGCCCTGGGGGCGAGGCCCTTCCCTTGTCTTTTCCAGGCTCTTGAGCTGCATTCCTCGCGTCTGTAGTCTCACGAAACCTAGACCTAGTTTGTCTTCAACGTTAGCAACAAACCTTTTTGAATTTCTTTGTCTGTGTCCCTCTGCTTCCAATCATCATATCAGCTTCTTCTGTAATGCAGTCTCCTGCTTATTAGGACATTTGTGATTTTTTTTAACATTTCTTTTTGAATTAATTTATTTGGCTGCCCTGGGTCTTGTTGTGGCATCTGGGATCTTTAGTTGTGACATGTGACCTCTTAGTCGTGACATGTGGATTGAAACTGGTCCCCTGTGTTGGGAGTGTGGAGTCTTAGTCACTGGACCACCAGGGAAATTCCTGTGATTATATTTAGGGACTACACAGATAATCCAGGAAAATCTTACTATTGCAACATCCTTAATTATACAAGGATCCTTATCATGAGGTAATATTCACAGGTTCCAACAATAAATACCTGGATATCTTTGGAGGCCTTATTCAGCTTACCATAACTTCCAATATTATGACCTGAAGCAAATTTTTACTTTATACTAATAAATTTCTAGGAGGATAATTGAAGCAACTAGAAACGTTGGCAAATTTTGTCTCCCCTTCAGTAGTTAAATCTTTTGTTTACTTTTTCCTCTATTATTTGGTATAACTTTAGAAAAATATAATAGAGGTAATAATGAATATACTTTTCTTGTTCTTAACTTTAATGAAAGTTCCTCCAGAGTTTCACCAATAAACTCTAATTTTTCATAGCCAAAGCCACTTAAACATTCATTTTATCAATATTGTATGACTGCATTCTCATACTATTAAAATAAAATAGAATTAGAAATTGAATCAGATTAAAATTCTCCAATGTACTGCCCTTTACTTAATCTCTGCCTAAACTTCCATAATATTGTGGCTTTTAAAAAGCCAGAAATCTTATTTAACTCTGGATGGCCAGAAATTATCCTCTTATTCATTCTTTGGAAAATATCTAGAACCCTTTTCCTATGTGGTATTCACTCTGTTAGGTCTTAGAAGTATCAAGGGAAATAAAAGGTATATGGTCTTTATAGTAGGATGGGAGGTGATCATCTAACAAGTATATGCATAAATTATTTAAAATGCTATGAAAGAAAAAGTGGTTATTAAAACACGAATAAAAACAAGTGGGGGAACATATTAGATTGTATATAAAAGTATATATTTTTTAAATGGCATAACCAACATAGAAGACAGGGCCACTGGGCAACATATAATAAAATCTATATCCTTTATTCTATGCTTATGGCAGAAAAATAGACAATAATCTGACTTCTGGAAATATACATTGTCTCCCCTCAGCTCATCCGCTCCAATTCTTAAGCATTAGTGGACAAGGACAAAAACATTTCCTTGGTTCTCTTTGTTTTAAGGCAACTAGATGTTTAGCTCTGACGGATAATTAAAATGTAATGGATATGAATTCCATTTCTGCCCTAGATAGAAGAAAAAGGACCAGATATAAGTTTCCATCCAAAGCAACCAGGAAGACAAATTATATGAAACATCTATTTTGAAGACGCCATACATACCCTATGGAAAATTGTTCCCTGAGAGACAGGAAATAAATGAGGTAAGTCCTACAAGTGCTCCCCCATCTCACTGCCTTAATCTGCTTAGCTCTTTCTGTGTTCCCTCTACCTGTTAAACTGTAGCCCAGAAACATTAAGGCAGTGAGATGGGGCTGTTGTAGGACTTGCCTCATTTATTTCCTGTCTCTCAGGGAACACTTTAAAAGTGAAACTGAAAGTCACTCAGTCTTGTTCGACTCTTTGCGACCTCATGGAGACCTGGGTTCGATCCCTGGTTTGGGAAGATGCCCTGGAGAAAGGAAAGGCTATCCACTCCAGTATTCTGGCCTGGAGAATTCTGTGGACCGTATAGTCCATGGGGTCGCAAAGAGCCAGACCCAACTGAATGACCTTTACTTTCACTTTCAAAGTATTCCCTGAGAGACAAGAAATAAATGAGGTAAATCTTACAAGTGCCCCATCTCACTGCCTTAATGATTCTGGGCTTCAGTTTAACAGGTAGAGGGACTCCAGGAGGGGCCAAGCAGACTTGCTAAGTTTCAGAGATAGTGCTGATAGTGGAAGGAATGGACAGGGCAGTGTTGGCAGGACTGAGGACTCCAACAGATGTGCGGCATTTTCTTTGAACATTAAGCAGAGGACTGACCAACACAGGCATAGTGAAAATTACTAGAGGCCAGGGGCTGAAACATAGACTAGATTAGAGAACAGTAATGAACTTACCCGGGGCTGGAAGTAGTAGCCGTTATCACTGCTGCTGCTGCTGTTGCTGCTAAGTCGCTTCAGTCGTGTCTGACTCTGTGCGACCCCATAGACGGCAGCCCACCAGGCTTCCCTGTCCCTGGGATTCTCCAGGCAAGAACACTGGAATGGGTTGCCATTTCCTTCTCCAATGCATGAAAGTGAAAAGTGAAAGGGAAGTCACTCAGTCATGTCCAACTCTCAGTGACCCAATGAACTGCAGCCTTCCAGGCTCCTCCGTCCATGGGAGTTTCCAGGCAAGAGTACTGGAGTGGGTGCCTTCTCCAGCCATCATCACTAGCCTGACTGAGAAACGTGTAAACAGCAGGGCATTAGGTCCCCTCTCAGGAAGTGAGGAATAACCAGTCTTCAACAGAGCATAGCTCTGGACAGGTCTAACAGATTATAAAAGGAAAACTCAAAGGATCAAACTGCTTTGAAATAGCTAAACAGCGTGGCAGAAAAAAAAAAAAATTAGAAAATTTTAGAAATGCAAAAATATCTGATATCAACAAGATAAAATTTACCATGTCTGACCGTCAATCAAGGATTACCAGGAAATACGACCTATAATTTTAAAAAGTACTCAATTAATTGAAACTGATGCAGAACCAATAAAGATGTTACAATCAGCAGAGAAGACATTAAAGTAGTTATTATGACTATATTGCATGGATGCTAAGTCGCTTCAGTCATGTCCAACTCTTTGGGACCCTATGGACTGTAGCCCGCCAGGCTCCTCTGCCCATGGGATTCTCCAGGCAAGAATACTGGGGTGGGTTGCCATGCCCTTCTCCAGGGATCGAACCTGTGTCTCTTGGGTCTCCTGCATTGGTAGGCAAGTTCTTTACTGTTAGTACCACCTGGGAAGCCCTATTATGACTATATGGTATACATTCAAAAAGTTAGATAGGAGATATTTAAAAGATATAAATGAAACTTCTGAAGATAAAAAACTGCAATACCTGTAATAAAAATAGACATTGTTTGGGATTATTGGCTGATGCGATAGGGTGAAAGAAAAGCTTAGTGAACTTGGTATAGTATTAGAAACTGAGATGCAAAGAATGTCAGTGAATTGTGGAATAACTTCAAATAGCCTAATATACATTGATTAGAGTCTCAAAAAAAGAGGGGGAGGTGGGCCAAAAATATCTGAAGAACTAATGCGTGAAATTTTCCAAATTTGGTGAAACCACAGGAAATATTTATTTATGACTATACCTAAGCAATAAGATTAAATATGACATATAAGATATATTCTTATTACATAAACCTCTTTTAAAATTATTAAAAATACAGTAACAACAATGACATATATAACATGATTTATAACATAGCTGTAAATAAAGCATATGACACCAGTAGCCTAAAGACAAGAAAAAGGGAAATGAGACTATACCATGAGAAGATTCTTAGCCTCTTAGCGAGACCAGCAAACCCTCACTGCTCACTGAGTTTACCAAGAAGATTTCTCTCTGGATTTCGTTTTCTCCAAGATTCTGACCACCGGTTTATCATTAACATGTTAGCTCTTCTAAATTTTACAGAGACCTTTTTCCAGAGTTCATATACAATTTTTAGTTGTTGTCAGCATGAGAGTTTGTTCAAAGCAGCCAATCCAGCTTTATAAGTTCCATTATTGTGAATATGATATCTCCCCAATTTTCCAGTTTTTCCTTAAAAAATTCCTACTATATAAATTTTGACACTTCTTATTCCAAACTCTTTCTTAACCTCTCATATTTTCCAACATTACTGAGGTCCTCCCCCACCTCTGTTGTATTCTACCTAATTGCTCAAAGTTTATCTCAGTTCACTATTCTCTCTTTATTTTGTATCTAATTTGCTATTTAAATTGTTGATCGAGTTTTTTATTTCATTGAGTTTTTTTTCATTTCTAAAGGTTTGATTTGCTTCTTTTTACAGGTCCACTTCTTTCACAGTCTGAAGTTTCATAGAATTTTAAATATTATTAAATATGTTGATGGTATTAAACCTAATTTGTTTGTTTTCCTTTCAAAATTATTTTATTACGTTGAGTGTTACGGACTTTAATATCACTGTAGGTTGAATGTGCCAAAGATCTCTTTTATTGCATTGTTCAACTTTTAAAAATTTTACTGTGAACTAATCTTTGTCCCCTTTTTTCTTTTCTTTCTGTGAATATCCCTTTGTAGCATAGATTTTGAAATTATCCTGCCAGGGAGTATTCTGTGTATCCTTCAGCAAAAAATTCCCAGTAATATCACATATTTAGAATCAGTGTTCATTTTATTTTCTAAATATTTGAAATCCAAAGTATATAGCCAGTAAATGTGAACCACAAACTGAGAGGTGGCTTAGGCTCATGGGAATTTTCTTAATCCATATTCCAGACAAAAAGGAAAATAACAAAATATCTCACTGGCAAATTTTGTGATTTGTTTTTCTTTCGTGATTCTCCTTTCAACTTAGGATAGTTCACATACAGGATTAAGACTCATTTTGGGAGTCTCAGTTCTAAACTTCCATACCTCTGGACCAAAATCTTCCCTCACTGTCCCAGTGGGCATAAGCCCCCAGTCATCAAGCCAGAATATATCAACTTGAGCACTATTGACTTTGACACCATATGATTCTCTTTTTCTGCGTGGCTTTTCTTATGCATTGTAGGATGATTTGCAGAATTTCTAGCTTCCACCCACTAGATGCTATTAACACTGCCCACACCAGAGCACCCTCACAGTTGTAGCAACCAAAAATGCCTCCAAATATTGTCTAATGTGTCAACGCAGGGAGTAAAAAGGAAGGGTGGCAAAATTATACAATTTGAGAACCACTGCTCTGGGTTATTGATCACAATCCCTCCCAAATGCCAGTTTCCCTTCCTTCCAACTCCTTCCAACATCAAAGAGCCACAGCGGACTTCCCTGGCAGTCCAGTGGTTAAGACTTCATGCTTCCAAAGCAGGGGGCACAGGTTTGACCCCTGGTCAGGGAACTAAGATCCCACATAGCGTGGCCAGGGAAAAAAAAAAAAAGAAGAAGAGCCACATCGTTTCCTCACACAGTTATTTCAGTGTCTTTTCAGCACTCTTTCTCTCTTGGCACCTGAGAAATTCTATATCTAACAATCTCAGCTACACGTTTAAATTATGTATGTTTAAATTTAGTCTGTGTTTCTATATGTTTCCAGTGAAAGAGTGTGTTGATTAGTTTGGTATGTGTTATTTGACTTGGGTTATTTTAGTACACATTTATTATTTAGTTTGGATTATTTTAGCACATGCTCCCAGAGGAAGGGTTGTGATGTCATTTTAGCATGGGTCATTTGGTTTGGGTTATTCTAGTATGGAATGATGCTAAAGCTGAAACTCCAGTACTTTGGCCACATCATGTGAAGAGTTGACTCATTGGAAAAGACTCTGATGCTGGGAGGGATTGGGGGCAGGAGGAAAAGGGGACGCCAGAGGATGAGATGGCTGGATGGCATCACTGACTCGATGGACGTGAGTCTGAGTGAACGCCGGGAGATGGTGATAGACAGGGAGGCCTGGCGTGCTGTGGTTCATGGGGTCGCAAAAGAGTCGGACACGACTGAGTGACTGAACTGAACTGATTCTAGTATGACATTGCATAGGCACAAGAAATTCCCTGACTCTTCAAAGGATTAAGTTAGTGCTGAAACCTGCTCTTCAAAAACCTAGAAAAAAAGATATATTTTCAACCACCCAATTCAATGATATCACAATGCTATTTTAAGCCTTGGAAATATCAGAAACATCAACTGTCAAATGTCCCTGAACATCAACAATTTACTGAGATTCTACCATATGTACAGGATGAGTTTTCACAATTTATGTCTCTAATCTAATTCATGCTTTCCCAGGTAGCACGATGCAAGAAACGTGGGTGCTATCCCTGGGTGGGGAAAATCCGCTGGAGTAGGAAATGGTGACATACTCCAGTATTCTTGCCTGGAAAATTCCATGGACAGAGGTGCCTGGCAGGCTGCAGTCCATGGGGTTGCAAAGAGTTGGACATAACTCAGCTTGCACACACACAATCTAATGCATAGGCTGGGTGTGTTTAGGTTCATTTGATATCATTCCTAAAAATTACTATCAGGAATATCAGACAGACATTGTCTGAGAAGGTTTATCCAATTACTAGAACTCTAAAAGGCAAAACCTATACAAAAAGAGTTAAAATGCTAATTTTATTTTCATACTATATTTCTTTAAGTGTCAAAAAGTGTGCCTGCTCAGTCGTGCTCGACTTTTGAGACCCTATGGACTGTAGCCCACGAGGCTCCTCTGGCCATGGGATTACACCGCAAAAATACTGGAGTGGGTTGCCACTTCCTCCTTCAGGGGATCTTCCCGACCCAGAGATCGAATCTGTGTCTCCTATGCCTCCTGCCCTGGCAGGGAGGTTGTTTATCACTGAGCCACCTGGGAAGCCCAGATATCAAAATAGCCCGACATAAATTCTTGAGTAGTTAGTAAATCATTTGTTGTAATGAAAAGATCATTGGATTTAGAGTCAGAAATTCTAGATCAAATCCTGATTTTCAAATTCCGTGTTGTGAGAAAATTTTCCCAATTTGTCTTACTTTCAGTTTCTTTGTCTGATTATAATAATTGCAGGTTATTCAAGGGCTTTATAGATTTAATGAGAGAAAATTTATATATTTTTTCTAAAATATAATGGACTATCCAATCGTAAAATATCATGTATTTATTATATATATATCTATAGAAAATATCAAGTTTAAGATTTCCCAAGTTAAAAGTGCAAATAATGAGCAAAATAAAAATTAAGATTTATAAAATGTACGTTTCACATTCCTAACACTAGGGTTTGTTGCCTCTATTCAGCAGAGAACTGACTAGTTAAGGATCCAGTCATATATAGAATATATGCTCAGTTCAGTTCAGTTCAGTCGCTCAGTCGTGTCCAACTCTTTGCCACCCCATGGACTGCAGCACGCCAGGCTTCCCTGTCCATCACCAACTCCTGAAGCTCACTCAAACTCACGTCCATTGAGTTGGTGATGCCATCCAGCCTTCTCATCCTCTGTTGTCCCCTCCTTCTCCTGCCTTCAATCTTCCCCAGCATCAGGGTCTTTTCCAATGAGTCAGTTCTTTGCAGCAGGTGGCCAAAGTATTGGAGTTTCAGCTTCAGCATCAATCCTTCCAATGAATGTTCAGGTCTGATTTCCTTCAGAATGGACTGGTTGGATCTCCTTGCAGTCCAAGAGACTCTCAATAGTCTTCTTCAACACCACAGTTCAAAAGCATCAATTCTTCAGCACCCAGCTTTCTTTATAGTCCAACTCTCACATCCATACATGACTACTGGAAAAACCATGGCTTTGATTAGGCAGACCTTTGTTGACAAAGTAATGTCTCTGCTTTTCAATATGCTGTCTAGGTTGGTCATAGATTTTCTTCCAAGAAGCATCTGTCAGTCAAGAATCCAGACATATATAGAATATATGCTACCTTTTCTTAAAGTCCTCTGAAGTGAACTGGGTCCAACTACAGAAATATGAGCCTTTAAATATTTGTTTTTTTCCCTGAAAGAGACGGCTAAATTCCTGTAAGAGACTGCTGCTATTTTGGAATTCTGTTGTAAACCTAATTTCAGTTGCTTTGACATTATTCTGGTTTGTACTGCTAAAATATTTCAGGATAATTATAGAAACCTGTTATTTGTCAGGAGGGAAAAAAATTTTTATCAGACAGTCTCATTTTTCAGATTACTTGTAGATCAGGCAGTGACTGCAAGAAGGGAGCATGAATTATCTGCAACTTTCTTTGAATTATTCAGTATCTACTATGCATGATTTTAATTGTTTCAGTAGCCTCTCAGTTCAAAACAAGTGGCTTTTCAACTAAGCTTCTGTCTGCAATCTTGTTTAGTATGCAGCAACTTTACATCACTACTGAATGATAGAAGAGGAACCTCGTCTTTATCGACAATGTATGTGTATATACAGACACATAAATACATATGGAAGATATACACACACATATATATATGCTGATGCGTATGAAATGTATATGTATATGGTTTTCTGATAAGAGAAAGAATGTATAATGAGGGATAATGAATCATTGAAAGTGATAAACATTTTTTTTCTATATGAGATAGCATTTTATGGCAAGCAAAATTTTGAACATAATAGTGACAGCAAGGTAACATGATGTAGGTGGAAGAAGCACTGGGCTGAACATCAGAAGAGTTATTAGAGAATGGCTGTGGAGGAGGCAATTTCGGAGATGAGATGGATACGTGAAAGCCATGACTTCCCCCTACAGGTTGGTGTGTGCAGGTGACTCCGTACTTTTCTCCTTTTTCTTTTTTTCCTTCTTCTTATGCTTATCCCTGGGCAGTCAGCAGAAGGGTTTTCCTCCAGAGAGGACAATATAATATCAAAGAAAGAAGAAAACCTTTCCCTTATTATTCCAATCCTTTAAATTGTTCCTTAAAGGCCATCTGGGGAAAATGGCTTAAGCAGTAAGCCTGCTGAAGACTCATCAATAGTTCATACTTAGCAAGTAGTTACTAACCACTCACTTCCCTATTTCTAATCACACTTAAGCATATATACAGCTAAAATCACCAGTATGGGGTATAAAATGTGTATCAAATTACAACATATAACAACATATAATGCCAGTGATGCCAAATGACCCACATTTTCTGTAGCCCTAAAATTTATATATTTTGAACCTATTATCAATCCAATAATTTGGTGCCTGCCACATGGGAGGTAATTTTAACAAAGTGATTATACCCTCGTCTAAATCTTGAAATATCTAAAAAGCATCTTTCAGCTTGTGTTATCCTCCTACTTTCCTAGCTGTGGGAAAGCTTATTTTTGGTTAAGCTTCTTCATCATCAGCTACTACCTGGTGTGTCATAAAAATTCCTGTTGCTCCTTTAACATGTTAAGATATATTACTCCCACCCAAATGTTTTACTTTTTGTCTTTTCACAAAGTTCCATGGAGCTGTGAGAAAAATTTAGAATATCAAGATATCGCCAACATTATTTAGACAAGGCAATCAGGATCCCCAAATAAATGTGATCCCTGAAGCAGTTTATAATCTGCAGTACAAATTCCTTCATAAAGTGGGAATATCAAAAAAGGAAACACAACATTGCCGGGTCTGAATTCATTGCTGCACATCACAGAGCATGGTGTTATCTGGGAAAATAGGGTAGGCAGGGGAAACATAAGGAGGAAAATGGAAGTTTTTGTGTTTTCAGCTTTGTGTATCACCAGGATCTGTTCATTCATTCTAATTGTTGAGAATCCACCTACTGTGAATTGACAGAAATTTGCATAAATAGGACGTTGAGAAGTGTTCCAGTTACCTATTGCTGGGTAATAAACCACATCAAAACTTTGGCTTAAAGCAACAGCATGCTATTTTCTCTCAGGTTCTGTGGGCTGACTGAGCTCAGCTGGCAGCTTTTGCATGAGTTATCTAACAAAACTGCAGTAAGATGGTGGCTGGGATGCAGTCATCTGAATGCTTGACTAAGATGGATGAAGAGATGGCTCACTTGCAGGACAAGTAGTCAAATGCTGGCTACTGGCTGGGAGCTCAGCTGGGGTTGTTAACCAAAGGGCCGCATATGGTTCCTTCCTGTGCTTGGACTTCTCATAGGATAGTGGCTGGATTCCAAGAAGTACTGTCACCAAATCAAGGATTCGAAAAGACTTAGGAAGAAGCTGAAAAGCCTTTGCTGATCCTACCTTAGAAATAAAATTACTTTTTTAAAAATTAGAATCAGTCAAGCAAATTATTAAGGAATCTCAGATTTAAGAGGAGATGAATTAGATTCCAGCTTTTAATGTGATAAGCAGTATGCACAAAAATGTAGAGAAGAAATTGATGGCAGCCATCTTTGCAAGCTAGCCACAACAAGAAGTTAATTATGATTCTATGATTCCCATAGCTTGGGGAAGTAATTTTTATAAACAGTGCAAACAGAGTAACTCTTTGTGAATCACAAAGTATATATTCCAGCAGAAGTTTTAGATGATGGTAGTGCCTAATCCGCAGGTAATTTCTGAATTTCCCTTAATCCCAGCATGAGTATATCTAATATATTTGATATGTAATATCTAATATCATTTGGTCTAATGATCTAATATCATATATCTAATATCATTTATATCTAATCTGATGTATATATCTAACATCATTTGATCTCTCATTCCATTGTGCCAAATAATACTTATTGACCCCCGAATCCTACATTTAGGCCCTTGCATTTCTAGCCCCCTAACTGTAAATCAAGTGGCCTTTGTCCAAGGATACAGCCTATATTCTCTACACCAAACTTACAACAGGCAAAGCTCCAAGCAGTTTCATGGCCTTGCCTTTCTCAAACACAAACTCAAGTTGGCTTCTTTTTATTTCTCTAACACAGCAGGATTCAATAGCTCCTTTAGCCCTCAGCCACTGCTACTGACAGTTGAATAAATGAAGAAACAAATGAGTTTTCAGATCTCTGTAAAAAATAGTAAAGACTTCTTCTTACATGGGCTTCTCCCCAAATCTTTGTCTTTCCTCCATATTTAATTGTATGCACCTTGATTAGACTTTGTTATTGGCTGAAAAATCTTTCTTCAGTTTCTCATCCTATTTCAACTGAAATAACTCCTCAGATTATAAGGCCAGCCTGATGATACGGTATAAATCACTTGAGACTGTCAGGAACATTATCCCACACATTGATATTTGCTCATCTAAAGATGACATATTGTTAAATTGAGTCAATTGAGGCTCTAGAAAATAATCTCTATTCCTACAGATCAGACTATATCCAATAGATGCAAAGAGACCTTGGCTGAGTAGTGGCCACTATCCACAGGGGACTTAAATAAGATTCCTCTGCATTCCAGAACAAACCCCAAAAATACATTTTGATGAATAGACTTCCACACAATCTGGAATTTTCAGAGGTTCTTGTGATAGAATTCTGCCTATGATAAGTTGTTTCTTAAAATTTAAGAACATGAATAAATATGCTCAGGCTTATGCAATAAATGTTTATTTTTACCACCACCAGACTTAACAAGGAGAAATCTTCACTGAATTCTTGCTTAATATAAATGGTATCTCTATTCAGGCCATCGACTAAGCAAGATGAGCTCTCAAAAGACCTTGAGATCCTAGGAAGCTTGAGAACTGTGTCACCATACTATTATACACTTCTTCACCTGTGCAAATAGAACCATAAACACGTGATTTCATAATTGTTGTTGTTGTTTAGTTATTAAGTTGTGTCCAACTCTTTTGTGACCCCATGGACTGTAGCCTGCCAGGCTCCGCTGTCCATGGGATTTCTCAGGCAAGAATATTGGAGTGGGTTGCCCTTTTCTTCTCCAAGGGATCTTCCCAACCCAGGGGTTAAACCCAAGTCTGCTGCATTGACAGGCAGATTCTTTACCACTGAGCCACCAGAGAAGCCCAAAGATACACTAGAAAAGTAAATAAATAAATACTTCAAATCAAAAATGCAATATCAAAAGAGCTGAGATAGGAAGAAAATATTTAACTTTTTCCTAAGGTTGCCTCTGTTACTCAGGATAAGAATGTAAAAATGAAAACTCCAGAACTAGCTACCCCACCCTAATACCTACAACTTAACATCTACACTATAATCTATATTGTCAGAATATTACTATTCCGTTTATTCCATTGTTTTTATTAGCATAATTTTACTATTTTAGGAAATTTTGCCCAGGCAAATAACTTGATTCTTCATTGCAAGACTTCCTACAAAATTTGGAATTTCCCCTCAGAAGGAAATAGCAACAGATAATTTAGGTCTTCAGATGCTTTGAATCCCTAATCTCAAAATCTCACCTTGCTATTTCCAGCTGTTCTAAATTTTGATAACATAATCTTTTTCCCAGTCCCAATCAAGTCTTCTCACTGAAAGACTCAGCTTAAACTAAACTTCTTATTTTCAACAAATTTGACCTTGCATTTTCTCCTCTAAGAACTAGAGAGTTCTGTGAAGGTGTTTTCCCTTACCAAGGTAAACAATTCATCCAGTTTGCTTTATCAACAGGTTGTGTTGGTGATGTTTAGAGAGCTGACATTCAAAGGAAAGTAGTGCTCAGACCCTTGAAAACTAACCTGTCAAACTAGTCAAACTAACCTGTTAAACTCGAGGGGAATAAAGTTGGGATGGGCATGAAAATATGGTAGAAATAGCTAAAAGTATGGCTACTATATTCTCTATCCCAACTCCATAAAGGATGTGTTCGAAGGGATCCTACACTTCCTGAAATATGGAGGTAAGATCCTGGCTTTGCAACATTTCTTAAAACCTCCTAGATTTTGTAGACTGGCAATGTCTGGGAACTCATCCTTCCTGGTGTTTCCAGGTGACGACACATTGAAATTATAGTGGCCTGATGGCAGTTCAGGCATACAAAAATGGACTTGGGCAGCCATTGAAGATCTGATCTCAGACACGTCTCTGTACCACTGAGAACTTCTTTGAACTGTAGCACGGACACCACCAGCCATATTCAGAACAGCTCCCAGCTGCAACCTTATGGTCTCAAGGTGTCTCCCTGCAACTATTCAACTACTCCAAACCCCAACAAATCCCAGCTCAACAAGTGTCCTTACTTCTTGACAGCTCCAATCATAATCCTTGATAAATAACTATGTAACTAGCTGTAACCTTGTGGGTTTTGCCTTTATAAGCCTCCCCCATTTTGTCTGGGTGGAAGACAATTTTTGTGCTTCTTGAACCTGGGCTGCAGTCCTAATAAGCCCTTAATAGGTAGCTGTGCATTTCAATCAGATCTGTATTCTGGAAATTTTGGTTGATACAGGTCACTGCAGACACATACACACACATGCATACACACAGAGGGAGGAGCAGCAGGGGCAAGCATAGGTTCTTGTTCCCCCGCTCACCTTGAAATAAGACAAAGTGCTTAGCACAAGTCGAAACCAGACTCAACCCCTTAACACAATAAAGTATGGATGGTTCACTGAAGATTTATCCCAACGGTAGATGGGGAAGAACAAGTATAACAAAAATCCTTATTAGACTTAACTTATTCTTTCATCCTCGAAATTCTTAAAAGGAGCAAAGCACCCCTTCTCTCTTTTCTTTTCTGTTCCATTTAATAGAAATCCTTAGCCCTTCCTACCTCTTGGCAAAACAAAAGCCTGCAATTAACTAAAACCCTCCTTACCCAAAATACAGTTTAGGGCTCAAGCCAGAGCAAAAGAGGAGGTCTCACCCCTTTCGAAGAGCTTATCACAGAATTTACCCCAGATTTTCACAAACACATTCCATTAATACAACATTCATGTTGCCAGGCCTCTACTATTGAACTTTGACTAAATCCAAAACATACATGTTACTAAAAACTGAAGCAATATTTGAGCAGAGAAAAGAGTTTTTAATCAAGGAGAAGTAGCAGGAGGCTATGGACCAATATTCAGTGACCTAGAAAATTAAAATGAGGATTAATTTCAACCAACAACCCTGTATGTGTGTACATGTGAGTGTGTGTGTGTGTGTTTGTGTGAGAGAGAGAGAGAGAAAGAGACTGAGAGTGAGAAAGGGAGAGAGAAAAAGAAAGATTTGCTTAAAATTGTGAAAAGCCAATATCTTTGCACTAGTTTCTGAGCTGATTTGCTTATTTGTTTGTTCTGCCACATGAGAAAATGATGATATGATTTGCATTTAGGGCATAAAACTGAACATTTAATAAAGATTATAGTAGATATATATCATATATATGTATGCATAGAGACATCTACATTAACATTTAAAAGGTATGATATTTTCGTTGGGTTCCTAAATCCCTATGTTATTTAATGAGAAAGATCACTGGAATTTAGAGTAATTTGGGAGGGGAAAAAAAGCCCTTTGGTAAAGGGGATAAATTTCTATATTTAGAAAAGAACTAAGGTGTAATATTAGCTCTTTCACTGATTGTATAAGTTTGATCTAATCTCATCCCCAATTAAAAGCTCTGGTTTTATTCCCCCCATCAAAATGAGAGGTTAAGATAAGCCTTAGTCCTATTCTACCTACAAACACCTTGAGTTTATAATTGTTTTCAAAAGTGTGACTGTGGCCAAAATTCACATTAGTTTTATACAAAATGTAATCACAGTGCTTGAGGTGCATTGATTTAGGAGCAGCTTAATAAGAATTTGGTTGGTTTTCTGTTATTGTTTCTGCTGCTGTTGCAGCTATCATTCTGGGAAAGCAAATTTTCTTTGCTGATCGTCATCATTCTGAGGTGTGTGCATCAAATAATAGGCAGTTTTCAAGTCTCTTTGACAGGTGCAATTACAGGCACCCAGACACCCACACGAATAAGCCTGATGAAGTCAGACATCTGTTTTCCTACACATGCTGCTCTCATCCCACTAGTACTTCATGATATTCTGTTCTTTAGTGGAGAGTGAGAAATGGTGAGTTGCCAGGAATTAATCCTGAATCCATCCTCAAACAGTTGAGACAACTAATATGGCCATAGGCAGACACAGAGATAGGTCGGATCAGAGAAGATACAGAAAGGATACTGCCAGGCCAATCGAATTGCAGGGAGGAATTGCTGGCTGTTAGCTCCAGAATTTACCCTAAAAATCTGAGTTACCTACCTGTATATGTCAAAGTCGTTTTATCTAGTGCATGAAGGCTTAAGCCTTTAAACAAAAGTAAAATTATCTCTACAGTGGGCTTTCAACAGGAATGAAGAGAAAAAAGAATCTAAAATCATAAATTCCAAAAGAAACTACCCAGAAGAAGTGGATGGACTAGTTGACAAGGAGAAAATAAACCTGCATAGGGAGCATTAACCCTTTGCCTTGACAATGAGAAAATAAACCTGCATAGGGAGCATTAACCCTTTGTCTTGATGATGAGAAAATAAACCTGCATAGGGAGCATTAAGCCTTTGTCTTGACAATGAGAAAATAAACCTGCATAGGGAGCATTAACCCTTTGCCTTGACAATGAGAAAATAAACCTGCATAGGGAGCATTAACCCTTTGCCTTGACAATGAGAAAATAAATCTGCAGAGGAAGCATTAACCTTTTGTCTTTATGCTCAATTCTGCTCTCTTTAGAGCTGCAGCCGAGTGATTATCCTTGTCCTGGGCCCTGGCCACCCTCTTGGAAAGAATGAGGAGTGGAAGGCGGTCTGGATGACATGGGTGCTTTTTTTTCATGTCTGTGCGGAGTGTTGCTGCACCGGCTCGTCTCTAGCCGTGGAGAGTTGTGGCTCCTCTTCAGTTGCCGTGTGTGGGCTTCTCACTGCAGTGGCCTCTCCTGTTGTGGAGCACGGACTCTGGGTGCAGGGTCTTCCACAGGGCTCTAGTGTACAGGCTCAATAGTTGTGGTGCACTGGCTTATTTGCTCTGAGGCATGGGGGACCTTTTCAGAGCAGGGATTGAACCCACCTGCATTGGCAGGAGGATTCTTTACAACTGTGCCGCAAGGGAAGCCCCTAGATGAGATCACACAGTCTGGGACAATCAGTACTACAAGAGGCTTGTTAACACAAGGGTTAGATTATGCTTTTGCTAGATATGAATGTCTTCCATTTCATAACTATTTCTGTTTTGAACCAAAAGGAACACAAATATTTCTTTTTTAGTATCTCTGATTTGTATAGTGTTGATACATATCTATCAATGAATAACATGCAATCATGTCCCCCCAATACCTAATTGATAACATCATCCCTTTGGTGAATTTTGAAGTTTCCCAAATGGAAATTTTACTTCTATTCTTCTCTTTCTCTCATAAGCAAACGACTGGCTGTGACAATATTTACTATCATCTAAAATGTAACTATATTCTAACATTGGCTACATTCTACATGATCAGCTGACAGTAGATATTTAAAGAGATAGCTCTATATAAATGGATAATTCACAGGAAGCTTCCGTTTGGATCCTCTATAATACTGCCTTCTAGAGAGTGATTTTAATTCATTAATGTATTCAACAACTGTGTAGTATATTTCAGGTTCTGTGGTAGTTGTTAGGTGGGCAGTACTAAACAGAATTGCTATACCCCTACCGTCATGAAATGTACTGACCACTGATATAAATGCTTTTTGTACAGATCATTATACACCAATGAATATATAATTTTAATTTTGGCTATGTGTATAATTGTCATCCTGTATTTAATATTAATGAACACTTATGGAGTACACTCTAAATGTTAAGCACTGAGGGAAAAAGGTAATGAAATTCAGACCAGACTTCAACAGTCTTATGGCCCAATTGGAGACTGAGAATTACATATTTACATTGTTGGAAAGCATACTAGAGCAGAAATATTGGAAAAAATGAGTGAAGATAGGAGTGATATTTGTTTCTAAGCGATGGGCTATTACTGTATCTTCTGTCTAGCTTATTGCATATTCATTTTCTATATTCCAAAATTATTTGTTGAAATATAACAGCTATTTGAAAATCCATGATTGCAGTGACCAAGTAAATGGGGACAACAATACGCAGTGGATGACATCAGTTATAAGAAAGAGTCAATGCTGAAATGTAATAGAAAAAAGGACGTACAATTTGGCAAAAATGATTATACATTAGTAAAAAGCAAGTTTGGTATACCGTGATTGAACAGTATGATCAAGAAATCAGACAGGAGGAAAGCATATTCCAAATATGGGGGTCAGCATGTGAGTAAGGCCTGAGAATGGAATTTTAGTGGTAGGATCTAGAATGCCATGCTTCCTTTGAGCACAGAAGTTAGACTGGGGCTAGCTCATGGAGGGCCCCCCACCCACCCAATTGTGATATTTAAACAGTGGTGAATCATACTGCTACTGCTAAGTCGCCTCAGTCGTGTCCGACTCTGTGCGACCCCATAGACGGCAGCCCACCAGGCTCCCCCGTCCCTGGGATTCTCCAGGCAAGAACACTGGAGTGGGTTGCCATTTCCTTCTCCAGTGCAGAAAAGTGAAAAGTGAAAGTGAAGTCGCTCAGTTGTGTCCTACTCCTAGCGACCCCATGGACTGCAGCCCACCAGGCTCCTCCGTCTGTGGGATTTTCCAGGCAAGAGTACTGGAGTGGTTTAAGAAAGTTGATTCTAATTAGTATTTAGCTAGATGATTCTAGTAATAAAGAATAGAATATACTAGAAGGGGACGAACTGGGCTTGGACACAGCTACCGGATATTGCAAGTTTACTTGCTCTGAGCTCATGTGAGGAGTAGCACTAAAACTGAAAAGGAAGGAATAGATGCAACAATCGTGATGAAGAAGCAACTGACAGAAATTACTAACTACTTAAGGATGCTGGGGATGTGAGAAGAAAGTCAGCAATGACTGATACATCAAGCTTGAGTGACAGGGACACTGTCATACCTTAGAGCAGAGGTCACACGATTAGGCAAGTTGAAAGGTAGAGTGAGTTCATTGTTAGCTCTATTTTGAGAGTGAATCTATAGCCATGATGGCCAGGATATAGTACCTTGCTTCTCAGGAAAGAAGTGAGGGTGATATGTTTAGATTTAAAAGAATACGATCGTGTTGGTGGTAATTTGATAATTAAACTCTTTTATGGGAACTTTCATCTTTGTATCCCACAGCTTTCAACACAACTCTTAAAGATGTTAGTAATGTAAAATGATTGCCTAGTGAAAATAACAGATGCCTGAAATCTCAAAGGAAGATTGTATAGACTTTTATAAGCATAAAATTGAAAATTGATTCTTGGTGGAGGAGTATATTTGAGGATTAGGGACCAGTCCAGAAGCTTAGAAGAAGTACATCAAAAGATGGTAGGAGCATAAAGTATAGAGAGTGTAGAGCTAAGGAAGCTAAGTTAAGGGAGTAGAAAACTCTAAGCACACACACACACATACAAAAGTGGAAAATAAAGTAGAACTCCACAGAGATCAAAGAGAAAGAGAATAGAAAACAGATCAGAGTTTTAGCCTGAAGGAACCTTTTGTGGCCATGTAAAAAGCTGGGGATTTTAATGAGGGAGAAAGAGTGGAAGCTGGATTGTAAAGGAGTTTGAGAATGAGTAAATTCTTAGGATGTAGAGACAGTCAGTAGGAAAGCTTCTTGATTCAGAAGGCAAGGGTGAAAGAAAAAAGAGAAAGTAACCATGATTGTTCCAAGCAGTATAGGGGTTGAGAGAAAAATATTTATGAAGTTAGAGAAGATTTCAGCATAACAGAGGGAAAGCAGATAGCTCTTAAGACATTTTTTTTCACTCCTCAGTTTACTTAACCCTAATAGTTTTCTGTCTTATTATGCCATATATCTCACTGCATTTCTATCATTAGTTAGTTATTAAAGATAACAGCAAATGCACTTTCCTTCTATTAATTCTTCTACCAATGCTGTAATCTGCTTGAAGTGTTAAACTGATTCACTCCAATTCCCTGGGATGAATTATACTGGAAGAGAATAAACTGATTAGCTAAATAAAGAAAAAGACCTGGAAAACTGAACAAAAAACACACTTTTTTAAAATCAGTAACATTTGGTTAGCTGTAACTGGTGCTTGTTGTGCAAAAGATCTTGAAATCCTGCCTTATGAACTTTAATGGGATTAATAGAATTGGTAAGCATTGCGTAAGGTTTTGGTTCTTTTGCTGTTACTGAAGAAATGAGATGTATATTGGGCAAATCCTAAGTACTGGTGGGAGTGGGGGCTTCAAGATGGGGAACACATGTACACCCATGGCGGCTTCATGTCAATATATGGCAAAAACCACTACAGTATTGTAAAGTAATTCACCTCCAATTAAAATAAATAAATTTATATTAAAAATAAATAAAAAACATTTAAAAAGGAAAAAAAAAACCAAAGTACTTTACCAGTGACACTGCCAGTTAAGGCAAATACAGCTTGTCAGTTCTCACACTGTAGTATTAGTCATTTTTCCATGATGTGTGTGTGTGTGTGCTTTATGTATGTGGTTAATATGTGTGTATGGTAAGGGTGTTTTGAAAATTGCAAAGCTCTTTGGAAAAATATTTTTACTTTTTTCCCTTTAAATCATATTGTACAGCTGAACTACTTGATCAAAACTATTGGGCTAGTTGGTTGATGCTTAGATGTTTTTTTCTTCAGTATGTCAAACTCTTTAAATAAATGAATCAAAGAATTTTACAGAAGAAGACATGTGTTAACTTTCCTTTTAAGTCTGAGGTTCCCAGGCAAGTCCTATTAAACTAGGAAGCAATCTTGGAAACAACAACAATAGTAATATAAAATGTTATAACACTATAATTTTAAAATACATTAATTCAATAGTTACTTTTTTTCTGTACCCATGATCTACAAAATGAAATTGAAGCTAAAATACATAAAATACCTTATTAAGCTTGGGTATAGCATCAGAAAAATACAAAAGGGCACTAACCATCTACCCCAACTACACAACTTTTTATATTTATTCAAGAATGATTTGTGAGAAGAAAAAAATAATGCTCTTATTTTTGTTGGCTTTTTTAAAATTATTTTACTTTATTTTACTTTACAATACTGTATTGGTTTTGCCATACAGCAACATGAATCCGCCACGGGTGTACATGAGTTCCCAATCCTGAACCTCCCTCCCACATCCCTCCCCATACCACCTCTCCGGGTTTGTTGGCTTTTTTATCTGCAAGAGTAGCGAGGAGAAATAAGATGAGTCAAAGAAATTAAGAGATACTGGAAATGACTTCTCAAGCTAAAAAATAAAATCGGATCTTCTATTTACACATTTATCAATGATTCTACAAGTAGTTTGTACATTTTTATTAGAAATATACTTTGAAATGGTGAGTCAAACTGTGGAAAGCAAAAATCATCCTGTAACTATCACCCTGACAGTATGGAAATTGGTCCTAAATCTCTAGAAAACATTACACACACATTCTATATTTGTTTTGTGAACACCCATATCTGTTAAACACATGGAAGTTTGCAGGGGGCTTTTATCCACAGTCACCTTCAACATAAACACTATGGGATGGGGATTATTTGGCCATTTTTGAACTGGAAGCAGGGGTCACATGACTTTCTCAAGGCTGCATGCAGACTGAGTAGATTCCTAGTTAGGACACATGGCTCCCAGAGTCCCTGAGTGATGGGATGAGAAGATTCTAGAGAGCATAAGGATTTGAATTCCAGTATCAGTTCCACTACCTGATAAGTGACTGTTGCTATAAGTGTTGTCAAGCTCTTTACAGGTTCTTTACTGTAGGGCTTTGGTAAGGCTAGAATGATATAACATTTATGAAAGAACTTAAAAATATTTTAATTAAATAATTTATTTATTTGGTATGCAGGGTCTTAGTCACAGTACTCAGGATCTTCAGTCTCCATTGAAGTATGCATGATGCTTTAGTTCAAGCATGTAGGATCTTCAATTGCAGGAGGTTAAACTCTTAGTTGTGGCCTGTGGAGTCTAGCTCCTTGATCTGGGATCGAACCCAGGCCCCCTGCATTGGGAGCACAGAGTTTAAGCCACTGGACCCACCAGGAAAGTCCCATGAGAGCAGTTTTTAATATTAAAATTCTATGGAAATATTGTGAGTTGTAATGGATTTGTCAAATGGAAGCTGAGCTGATATTTGGAATGGTCTTATGGGAATGTTTTCAGTGGGGAAAGAAATTGCCTGTGAAACAGTTCTAATCATGGATGCAAATCCTGCTGGCAAATGTGGCAGATCCTGGGAAAGACACATCCAGATAGTGTCTTTTTATCCCTCAAATGTCCCTGTGACTAAGGGAGTGGAGCAGCTGCTGCAATTACTAATCACTGTTAGGATCATTATTCTCAGGTTATTGATGGGAAAGCCAGAACAAGATAGGGGGTGTGTGTGTGTGTGTGTGTGTGTGTGTGTGTGTGTGTTTAAGCCTGGCATGTAGAAAACATTCAATAAATGGTGTTGTTACTGCTTCTACTGTTTTTATGCTATCTGATGCAAAGAGATAAAATTTTAGCTATTCAAAGGTCATCTCCAGGTTTGAGTAGACACCTTCAATGCCTAAAGATATTGTGGAGGAGAGCTCCTTGGTTTAATTTGGCAATGGAACTCACTGAATGAGCAGAATTAAGCATGAATGCAACATGATAAAGAAGCAATAACAGTATTTTTAAATGTTGAATATAAGATCGGATGCTGGGAAATTTAGTTGATTATAAGTTCTAAACTAGGAGTTTTCAAAGTAACAATGCTAGTGATAATTAGTATTAGCTGAGTTCTTATTTTGTGCCAGATATTTTGCATGTTCTTTGTGAGCATTATCTCACTGGAATCTTGAAAAATCCATAAAATTTCTTTGAATAGACTTGTTAAGAAGAAATGAGGCACAGGATGAAGCTGCCTATGAACCCAGGTGGTTTGACTTCAAGTTGGAGCTCTTACAAAACCATGTCATTCTCCCTCTCAAAATACTATTAAAGTTTAAACTGAATTACTGAGATTATAGTGGATTTAATGGATTCTTCTACACTATTCTCACCAGACTACTGGAGTCTAGGCAAACAATGAAAGTTATAAATAAATATAAATAAATATGAAGGACAACCAGGATGATGGGGACATTTACATCCGTGTCACATGAGACCATTTGAAATGGTACTTATTCAGTCTGATTATATGTGTTAGCCATTCTCAAATATTGAAAGTACTGTCAGATAGAAGAGAAATTGGGAAAATATTCTTATGGGATACTTCTAGAATTGTTGGTAGAAGTTACACTGAGATGATGTCAGCTCCAATATACGCTGGACGTTTCTTTAGAGCAAAGCAAACAGATAATGGAACAGTCAGACTCCAGATGTCTCTACATCCAACTTTGTGTTGCTGGCAGTGGTTAAGCCTCATTTCCTTAACTGATATTATGGCAGAGCATATTTAGATATACTGGGTTGGCCGAATGAACTTTTTTGACAACCCGAGACAATGGTGATCTGACTAGATCTCTTCCAGAGTTTGGTTTCTGGGATTTTAAGAAATGGACAATTAGGTCTAAAACTCAGTGCATAGGACCGAAAACTGTAAACATGAGTGTGTTCACAAACACCGAAGTCAACTGTTAATAAAAGAATGCTGCTCCTGACTTGGAACTCTGCTCAGTGTCACGTGGCAGCCTGAATGGGAGGGGGGGATAGATACATGTGTATGTGTGGCTGAGTCCCCTCGTTGTTCACCTGATACTATCACAGCGTTGTTAACTGCCTGTCTGCATTGCGTGTGGTAGTTGGTCAGTCATGTCCAACTCTTTGCAACCCCATGGACTGTAGCCCCGCCAGGCTCCTCTGTCCACGGAATTCTCCAACCAAGAATACTGGAGTGGGTTGCCATTCCCTTCTCCAGGGGCTTTGCCCAACCCCGGGATTGAATCTGGGTCTCCTGTGTTGCAGGCAGATTCGTTATCATCTGAGCTACCAGGGAGGCCCTCATACAATACAATACAAAAACAAAAGTTGAAAAAAAAAAGTGATGTGTTTATAACCCTATTTGCTCCATATTTCTGCCCATCCTCAAGGGCAACGATGCTACTTTCCTACAGGAGAGGACAAGTCAATCTACATAAGACAAAAGTAAGTCAGTTTATGAGAGTAAATAGGGGCGGGTCAAAGAGAAGTGAACCAGAGTTACTCAGATGGCAGGTAGGAAATAGTTTGATATGAGCTTCTGTGACCAAAGTTAATATAGAAAATCCCTTTGATGCCGTTTGAGAAGCACAGAATTGTATGTTTCTTTAAATACTTTTGGGTGGTGAACTGTTTCTTCAAAATCACATCATTCTGGGGCTGAATCATCGCCTTGGTTTCCTAGGGTAACATGTTTCAGGACTAACATGCAGGATTTCAGCTCCAGCACCCAGCTCTGCTCAGTCAGGATGAAAATCATGACTGTAACTATGAGTCAAAGTGTATTTTCATCCTGAATGCTAAGCTGTTGGAACAATGAAACTGATGAGGAAGGGTCCATGAAATCAGGAATTATGCAAAAATGTTGAAGAGTTCCTGAGAGGATGAGAGCCTAGTAAGATTTTCATAGTTTGCAAAAAGGCCCTATTTATTTCTTAACATTTTAACTGAAAACATGAACTTGTGCATGTTCTAATTAAGCAAAACCCAGCAAAGTAACTTATACGTAATGAACTAGAAAGTTGAAGTGTATGGTTTCTTTTGTTTTATGTTACTCTCAACTACTTCAGATACCAATTGGTATCAATGGATATCAAGGAAAGGTCTTATCTCTACATTTGTTTAAGACTTCTGCTTTGCTTCCAGAACACCAGATAGTTTATTGGTTAAACAGATTTTGGAATGATAATGTTACTCGTAACTTTAAAGTTAAGATACTAGTGATAGGTAGCATGTCAAGGGCTGAACAGGATTTCAACACCTGTAATACCATCCCTTGCATTATTAACAAATATACTCCTCTCTCCCACGCAGAAGGATGGAATATAGTTCTCCGATTGCTCTAGGTTTTGCCATGTAGCTTGTTCTGTATCTTAGTCAGCTCTGGCTGCCACAACAGAGTACCAGAGACTGGGTGACTTAAATGGCAGGAATTTATTTCTCACAGCTCTGGAGAGTGGAAGTCTGAGACTGAGGTGCCCATCTGGTCCATTTCTGGTGAGAACTCGTTCTGACTTGCATACAGCTGCCTTCATGCTGTGTCCTCATGTCAGAGAGAGACACACAGACAGGAAGAAATGTATGCCATGTCTGGTCTCATAAGGGCATTTATCCCATTGTGAGTGCTCCACCCTCCTGACCTAACAGCCTGCCAAAGTCCCCATCTCCAAATAGCATCACGTTGGGGGTTAGGATTTCTGCATAAAAATTGGTAGGAGGGGACATAACTCAGTCCATAGCACTCTGAGAAATGGAGTGTGGGTGAGCAAAGGGGCCCCTACATCACGTCTGAATGAATGTTTTAAGAAACACCCATGTGTAATTTCCCCCTCCTGTGTGTTTGCTGTGCTCTTTGAGAAGAACACAGAAAGACTGATGGTCTAGAGCAAGAAACCTGGGCCCCATCCACAACCTGGAGCAAAATTTGGATAGCCAAACTCCAAAAACTTGCAGTTTGTTGTCAGGATTAGTTGTTGCTGCCAAAAGAGAGGAAAAAAAAAAAAGAAAAGAAAAACAACTCACCAGAAACAAAGAAAAACTGCCTAATCCATAGAACAGTGGTAAAGAGGCTCAGGGAAGAAGAAATATCATTGATTACATGCAAAAATATTTAAGATACCATAAGACTGACATTTTTCTGAAGAATACTGAAATGAATTCATGATAGTTAGGGAATTCTAATGCCAAAAAATAGCTTTGTGACAGCAACAGGAATAAATGTTCTCTATTTTTGTACTTGGACTGAAAAACAGGAGGAACACATAATATTTGGATAGGGTGCAGGATAAAGACTTCTGGTTTCTTAAAAGCAGTGAAGTTGAATATGTTTGAATGCACATAATAAGAGTAATTATGTTATTTTCTGCATAACAAATTGCCATACATTTAGCAGCTTAAAACATTTCTCATTTCATATCTCACAATTTCTATGGACCAGGAGTCTGAGAGCAAGTGAGCTGGGTCCTGAGCTGAGTCTCTTACAAGGCTCAGATCAAGGCTTGGTTAGACTGTGTTCCCATCTGGAGGTTTGTTTGGGGAAGGATCCACTCCTAACCTCCATTATGTTGTTGGTAGAGCTCGGGTTCATACAACTGCAGATTTCACAGCAGCTTGATTCAACAAAGTCAATGAAGGAGTGAGAGAGAAGGAGAGAGTGAAAAAGGAGGGAGAGAAGAAAATGAAGGAGCACCTCTGCCACTTGGAGCCCCATATTCAGGAAAAGACTGAATACTCTAGAAAGCTTACCTGACTAGGTAAGGCCCCCCCAGGATAATCTCCTTTTTAATTAACTCAAAACTAACAGATTAGGAACCTTAATTACATCTGTAAAATCCTTTCATCTCTGCCCTATGATGTAACATAACCACAGGAAGGACACTCCATCACTTTTGCCACGTTGTATTGGTTGAAGAAAGTTCCAGATTCCACAACACACAAGGCGAGAGATGACACAAGGGTGTGACTCCGCGGGGCTCACCAGAGGGTAGCCTGCCACAGCATTCTGTAAACTGTGCTGGACTACCTTATTACTCCAGAGAACTTTAAAGGTTTCCCCCATATGACACCAAGCCAAGCACTGGACAGAGGTAGATATCATGACGGGGAAGTGGGGACGAGTAATAAAGCTCAGACCTGAGGCACCATGAGGACATGAGGGAACTGAAATAAGGCACCTACGATTCTCTTAAAGAAATATCACCAAGAAGCCCCGGCTGACTTAGTAGGAATAAACAAGCTCCTCAGTCTTCAACAGAGCCATACAAAGACATTGAGAGGCAGAATCAAGACTAGTTTGGAAACAGCCTCCTGTAATCTGCTATCACGGTGGTGGAGGTGCGCCTACACATCTAGCCATTTACACTGCAGAGACCCCCAGGAAGGATGGAAAGTGTAACTGCATTTCAGCATTGGCTAGGAGGGACATCTAGTGGCAGCTGGAATCTGGGAGGGATGTCAACTGGTAAGCACATACCCTTGAACAGGTTCATGCACAGAGATTCTGAGTGGGAGGTGCTGAGAGTGATCTGTCTGTTCTCTGGAAGCCATTCATTCACCAATTTCAAGTTTTTAGAAAAGACATTAATAAGGTTATAAACAGACCAAACCTGGAAATATCTTCAAAGGCATATAAGAATATTTACATGCATTCTCATGAAGAAGCATGCTGTCATAGAGATAAGGCTAACTTCAAGGAGCCACATTATACTTTGGTGTGTGTGTGTGTGAAAGAGAGAGGAAGAGAATCTTCAAAGGTTGATCGGGAGAACATTTTGACATGGTGAAACATATACAGATGAAAAGAAGGAAGTAACGAAGAAGGAAAGCAGTAAGGGAAAAGGGAATTGTGATGCCCTAGGCACACCTCCTGCTCCTTCTAATCCCTCAGGATGATGTCATATTTGCCTACTTGACCTCTGTGTCTTTCCCACTCTCTAAGTTGTGTGGCTTCCCACAAAAAAAAAAAAAAAATGGATTTTAGAACTTTCAGATGCATCCAAACAATAAACCGAGAAGAGCTCAGCCTGAGAAATGAGAAAAGAGAAAAAGCTGAAAGAGAATGAGGTTGAACGGATCTACATGGTACAGATCTGACAGGGTTAGGGGAAAGAGGTGGGAATAAAGGGGCAGGGATAGGGGCTGCTGCTGCGGGCATAAGGGAGAGCTTTAGTGCAGTGATGAGTGATTAGCTCTTGAGCTGCCTTAGGTGAGGAAATTGTGAAAAAGAGAACGAGATAAGTTGTCAAGTTTACTTTATTATTAAGAAAATTTTTGACAGGTCCAAATTAAATATTGGTGTCATTTTAATTATTAATTTGACAGGTTTTTATCCTGGTCCCCAGTTAAAGATCTGGCACCTAATAGATGTCCAGTTACTATTTCTGAATGAATGAATACATTCAGTTGTCATCCTAATAGCTCAGGTTGGACCAGTTCAGCTAATATGAGCCATTAGTAGACTGCAGAGGTAACTGATGCCACAATGGACTATGAAACCAGAATGCATGCCCTCAACACCTTTTCAGGACATTCCAATTTACCATAAAATCAGCAGCAGTTTGTTTCATCCAGTTCACCAAAACTGTTCATGTTGCATTACAAAGATGAATCCGAAGACATAGGAAGCTGCATGAGGTGTTTCACTATATGCCTGCTCTAGTAAGACCTTGTTTTCTTAAAAATCTAATCATTCCCATCTCTATGTTCCCTGTTTATTTCTGCTCGAGTTCTTCTGTTTACTTGGAATTCTGTCTTTTTTTCTCTTCATCTCTCTCCATTTTCAGAGCTCATTTCGAAACTGTTCTCATCTGCAAGATGAGAATTTTTGAAACTTGGGAAATTCTGGGGCCCTTTCCAACTCTCTCCTAACACTGACACACAACACAAAGTTGTGGCTGAAATGAAACATTTATTGTGCAAGGACTGTGTCTCCCATTCAAATTAGGTCACTTTTCTTGAGCTCTTTGGAGAACTCCGTGTGCTCCTCACTCGTAGCAGCTGCCTCCTTCAAGCTTTTGTTCCTGCTAGTGTGCATATATAGAATTTTCTCTCTCTGCTTTCTGGACTACAAATTGTTTAAGGAAAATACCCTGTTTTATTCATCTTCCTCGTCATTTCAAAGAAACATTTAAATATAAGGAATGTTTTAATTATTAAATCAAGTCTGGCGGCAAATCAACTTGGCAGCAATTTACCAGTAGTGTATGTTAGTGGATATATTTATTATGATAAAATTATATTTCTTTGAAACTCTTTCATTATCCAAAAATTTGAAATTCAAGTGGAATAGAGTCCATTCCAGTCACCCAAAACTAGTAACATTTAGTTGCTTGCCCACACTGTATACAAATGTATTCTCATATGATAAGAAATTCTGTGGGCTTTTCCTTGTTTCCTTGTCATGAGATTTTGTTAGACTAAACACTGCTTTTTTTTTTTTTTTTCTTTCTGGCCTGAAGGGAAAGATGTATCTTTAGGTTGTTTTATTCAAAAGAGTAATGGTCCTTTGAATTCAGCAGGGAGAAGAGAGTGATATTATGAACATTCTCTTCTCCAACTTTTCTCTCTTTATTTACATGTTGGTTGGTAGAGTTTGACACAGTTATATTTGAATTTAGATGGGTGGTTTTTGGCTCAAGAATTTAATGTTTAAAGTAAATGTTTTACTATGTATTTGCTGCCTATTTCTAGAAAAAAAAATGAAGTTGGGCAGTGCACAATTTTTAAAAAAATGAAATAAGATTATTAAAGTAACAGAGCAGAAGCTTAATAATGTCCAGCAAATCCAGCTGGAATACCTCTCAAGATGGGAATTTACATACTAGGGAACTGACACTCTGGCAGGTGATGTTGCTTAAATAAGTCAGAAGTAGAAAGAACCAGTGGGGATAGTTTAAAAGAAAAAAAAAAAAGCTCCAGGAAAGCAGCAAGATCAAATTAGGGGGGAAGAAAAGAACAAGGAACAATTACAAAAATTGCAAAAGTGGAATTGAGCATATCTGAAAATTAAGGAGTCCAGAGATGAGTAGACTTAGATAGAAGTAAGAATTAAAGTGAGAGATAGGGGCAGGATCTTTATATCATTATTACCAATTAAACTGCTCCTGCTTGCTTGGACTAAACTCAAATTCATCCTTGGATCATTTTACTTAATGGCTTAAGTCAGCATGCACAATATTAAGCAGGTAAATGTATCAGAAAATAAAGACTATGGGAAGCTACTGCAATTGAAGACAAGATTTACCTATGAGTTATTAGGTTGCAAGGAGAAAAAGGAATTATATACTCCAGAAAAGACCAGATTTTTAGAAGACAAACAGAAATAGGATTAAATACTAGAGAAATTTGTTCTTTATATGTGTATCAGGAAGAGGAGAGACAACTAAAGAATAATCATTTCGAGATTAAGACCCAACAAATAACAATTCAGCCTTTCTTTCCCATTCTATAGGGCAAAGTGAAGAAATATTGGCTATATCTCTTATAAAGAATGACTTTTAATGGTTGAAGAGAGAAAATATTCTTGTTAAAAGATTTCATAGGAAAGTCTTAGAACTAAGTCATTAAAGTGATGCTGTGAAGGTGAAGTGAAAGTGAAGGTCGCTCAGTCGTGTCCGACTCTTTGCGACCCCATGGAGTATACAGTCCATGGAATTCTCCAGGCCAGAATACTGGAGTGGGTAGCCTTTCACTTCTCCAGGGGATCTTCCTGACCCAGGGATTGAACCCAGGTTTTCTGCATTGCAGGCGGATTCTTTACCAGCTGAGCCACAAGGGAAACCCAAAAATTGATGTTATAATTAGCCACATTTTAGCTAGGGGATGGATGTCTTATCTACGTGCCAAGAGATACAACCTGAAATCTAAGTACTGCTCAGTCCAGGTCTCAGGTATTAAAACAAACAAACAACAACAACAACAACAACAAAAAACCAAACTGCCTACTATTTATTTGCAAAAGGGATTGAATGTCCTACTGTGAGCAGGAGGGATGAGCCAGTCAAGATGCAAAGATATCATGCACAGATAATGGACCAATTTTGGAGAGAAGGGACCAGACTGAGAACATAATGATATACTGTCTCTACAGCATTTCCACACAAACTCTCCTTGGATAAAGGACAAGAATATCTATAGAAAAGGGTTTCTCTAAAGTGGGAGCCACTTTGATATCTTTTGCACCATCATCTAAGAAAGGAGGCAGAAGCATTTCTGTGCCTGGATCTGAAAGACATTTAATTTAGCCTGACACATGCCTGTGTATGTGACACATCTCTTTGGAAAAAAATTTGAAAGGAGCTGCTCTTCCAAAGGAGTGAGTGTGGGCTCACCTTTGTAGCAATGATTGTGACTATTTCTTCTCCCCAGTGACATACATAAAATACATTTGCAAAGACATTGTCTTTCCTGGAACCATTGCTTTCATGGTATTTTATCTTCACACAAATATGCCAAAAGGGACCACAAGTCACACTGATAAAATTTTGGTCTTCTCAGTGATCACCTGGGGAAAGCATGATTACCCCCATTTACAGACGAGGATCTTAAATTCAAACACATGTAGTTTTTTGGCCCACAGCCTCACACTTGATGTGATGCAGAGGAGGGATTCAATCTCACTCCTTTGCTATTTCTAACAAAATTCTCTGACTCTCCAAGACATGTGTTTGTATTCAAGACAAACCAAAACATAAGGTTTGGCCTATGCTGAATCATTTATCTTCTTCTTTGGCACTGTGATTACACAGCATTTATAAAACTCCCTGTCCAGTCAGGCAAATACTCACACTTCTGTGCTTTGATTTAGTGCACTGGGTCCCACTATTGAAGTCACTAGCCTTGCAAACGGTCATAATCTGAGTCTAGATTTCTAGGCTTATGCTTCTAAATCATTTGGCAGAGAACAGAGCTGATACTAGAAAAAGAATCACAGGTCGGAAGGCTGAGTTGGCATCACACATCAATACAAATGAAGTGGCTTTATTTTAACATGGGTTATGAACAAAAGCCACCATGGAGAGAACAGGGTTAAGATGGGACTTAACTGATGTTAAAATGTATCTTTTAGGAAAGCATCAAATATCATAATGACTATTGCATGCAAGTTGAAAATTTTTGAAACAGTGTAACTTTCTTTTTTGGCAAAGGAATGCCTAGAAATAAACTACCATTTCAGTTCTTAAAAGCATATAACTATGAAGTCTAGGACAGTCTTTAAATCTCCCAAATTTTCTATAGGCAGAATCTAACTTGTTATAAAAATAACATTTTTTATTAGAGGAATAATCTTTGGTTTTATTTTTGTTTTCCATATGGCTCAGGATATATTTACTAAGAAACTGTTTTGTGCCCCCAGATGTTTTGACATAACTCAGCGTGAATGCAATGCTTGTGGATTAATTGTATGTTTTGTATACAATCTTCACCCAGATGACAGTCTGTCTTCTGAGACCTCTGAGTCTCTGAGAATTTTGTCCCATTAAAGTCTATTTGTTTCTCAACAGGTAAAGTCATATTTGATTTATACTGGGAGGAATTTTCACATGGATCTTGGCATATTCAGAATTTTTATTCCTTTATTTTTCAAGGACACATTTTGGAGTATAAGGATGATGCCAACCATAATAAAAGCAAATAAAATGTTAACTCGGCACTTTTAGTTTATATATATATTTACACTTTTTGTGAGCCACAGACTTTGACATCCAACAGCATATTTACTAAACTGCTCCATAGACTTTCCAAACTCAATAGTTTCTCAACCAAATTTATGAGTTCCACAAATGTAGTCTTCCTCCATTGTCCCTATTCTCAGGGAAGGCACCATCATATAGACAGATAGCCTAACCAGAACTCTAGTGGTGATCTTTGACACTTTCCCTTCCCTTAATATCTGATTTATTGTCCTTGGGACATAGTTTAGCCTGGAACTATAAAAATCTCCTTTTATGTGGTGCAAGAAGAGGGATGAAGGTTTGGAGAGAAAGCTTTGAATGCATCCTAAAAATTGCCTTCTGTGGTTGATGTTTACTATACTTACCTAATAAAGGGTGAGTACACTTTTTGCAATAATACTTTATAAAATAGTAATAAAGCCTTAATTTAGGCACAAAATGTGAAGTAATGTGAACTTAATAAAATTAAAATTTCATTGAGAATTACATAATTGCAAAGCTGAAAACTGAGTAAACTGTAAGTTCGGTTCATTCTATTGCAACACAGAAGTGCCATTTTAACTGCTAAAAAGATCTACCACCACCTTTGTGTGAATTATTTTTAAATTATGTGAATTTTGGCTAATGAAAAGTCAGGAAAGCATCTTTCCCCTAGACTATGGCTGCCCCATGATTTGTTTGTGAGAAAGATGTTCTCCCCAACTACCACAGAAGTCCTCACTTGCATCTTATTGTTTGATAATGAAACTTTCTGGTGAAACTTTGTTCCATCTTTATGTACTATTTATGAACTGAATCTTTAACATGAAAGCAAAAAAAATAAAAATAAAAATAAAAAAGAAAAAGGAAAGGAAAGGAAAATTGTATAATGCAATACAGCTTATGATTCCATGCAGATTTGTTACTTGGCAATTTACATGAATAGGCTTTTCTGAGCATTAAGAATGGCATTTTGGTATTGTTTCTGGCTGCAAGTTAAAATTTATTCTAGTGTTCCCTCGCTGCTATTTCACGCAGTGGCGATCTGGCAGCCAGATACTCTTAACAGGTGTTAAGAGTTGGGAATTTTAATCGAGTTTTGGGTGTTAAAGCAACCTCAGTTTGGGTTGACAAGGTATCTAAGGAAAATGTACTTATTTCCATTCTCTAGTTCCTGTGACAGTGCTTTTTTGTAATGGATGCTGTATGGTCATATATTCAATTTTCATGTGAGATGCATCCACTGAATCTCATTAAAAAGTAACCAGGCTTAGCTTCACAGACATCTTCACAAACATAGGAAGGCCCACTGTGTCTCTTCTCCCTCTTAGAATGAATTATCTGGTTGTCAGATTACCGCAGCTTTTCTTTCTTTTGCTAAGAGGAACTCATGGACCTTGCAATAAATTCTCAGAGCACAACCACCCAGTTGGCCATTGCTTGGGCTGCCCTGGCCTATCTGACCTGTACTTGGCATTACTGATGCTCCAAGTTGCACTAATAAGTCTGACTTAGGATCTGTCATAGAAGGTGTCACTTACCTTCTGCATTTCGGTCCTTCATGTTCATTGTGGCTTGTTGTCATTCATAGCTGAGATATAAGGGAATGATGACTCTCCCAGGTTGCAAAACACGAAGATGATTCCACCTGAAGCCTCAACTTCCTCATCTGAAAAATAAAAGTTTTTGTGAGAATAAAAGGAAGTTACATCAAAGTATTTTATGAAATGTTAAGTTGCAATAACATTTTGAACCAATTAGCCCAAGTTTACATGATATAGAGAATACTGAGTTAAGTATCTTTTTTCCGCCAGTAATGATTACATGTCAGTAACTGCTCTAATTGCCTTAGTATGTATTATTTCACTCAATAATGACATTAACTATATAAAGGAGTTTTATGGTCAAGGTAGTTGAAGCAGAGTTTAGGTAAATGCCATTAATCATGAAACTCAGGTAATAATAGAGCCAGAGACTTCATTCAAAGCTGTATGTCTCCAGAATCATGAACTAAGCTGATCCCCTTTAAGTGGTCAAATAAAATATTAGTACTAGTTCAGCTTACATGACCTTAGGCAAAAACCACACACTCTCTTTTAGTCCACTTAGCTTTTATATCTGAACATACAGGATGAGTTTCACTTGATGTTCAAAGGTTAATGTGTAAAGGTTTCTTCGTAGTATAATTCTTTTGATTTCCTACCATGTACCTCTTTCCAAAGCATTCTTTCTCCTCACTTTTTACAGTAAAGCATTACTGTCATAAATCAGATAGTCAGGAAGATTTGTGTGTACTCCTGGGAAGGATTCGTTAGGGAGTGGAGGAGGCAGGAACAGAAAGGGAAGAACCTAGCAAGTCTCATAGAAAAAAGGTGTCAGCCAAATTCTGTAGGAGAACTGAGAATGTAAATTAGGTCCAGGATTTGTTCCAGTCAGAAACAAGGGGACTCACTCTGGTTTCAGGCTAACAGCATCCCTCATGGGAATGTAAGTGAAACCTACTCAATGCATTCAACTCTCTGTGTACCCAAGGACTATACAGTCCATGCAATTCGCCAGGCCAGAATACTGCAGTCGGTAGCCATTCCCTTCTCCAGGGAATCTTCCCAAACCAGGGATTAAATCCCGGTCTCCCACGTTGCAGGCGGATTCTTAACCAGCTGAGCCACCAGGCAAGCAACTTCCCAGAGATTTCAGGTTCTTTGCCTGTTTACTCAAGAAGGCTCTGTTAGGCTGTTTCCCAAGGAAGAGTTACATTGTCTCCACCCAGAGTGAAAGCACAGGGAAACCTCAGGAGGTTCACACAGAATTGGTAAAAGTATTTAAGGGGATATCAGCAGAGGCCAATAGTTTCTGCTAAGATTAGTTCAGTTCAGTCGCTCAGTCGTATCCGACTCTTTGCGACCCCAAGAATCGCAGCACTCCAGGCCTCCCTGTCCATCACCAACTTCCGGAGTTCACCCAGACTCACGTCCATGGAGTCAGTGATGCCATCCAGCCATCTCATCCTCGGTCGTCCCCTTCTCCTCCTGCCCCCAATCCCTCCCAGCATCAAAGTGTTCTCCAATGAGTCTCTTCACATGAGGTGGCCAAAGTACTGGAGTTTCAGCTTCAGCATCATTCCTTCCAAAGAAATCCCAGGGCTGATCTCCTTCAGAATGGACTGGTTGGATCTCCTTGCAGTCCAAGGGACTCTCAAGAGTCTTCTCCAACACCACAGTTTAAAAGCATCAATTCTTCGACGCTCAGCTTTCTTCACAGTCCAACTCTCACATCCATACTGGAAAAACCATAGCCTTGACTAGAAGGACCTTAGTCGGCAAAGTAATGTCTCTGCTTTTCAAAATGCTATCTAGGTTGGTCATAAATTTCCTTCCAAGGAGTAAACGTCTTTTAATTTCATGGCTGTGATCACCATCTGCAGTGATTTTGGAGCCCCCAAAATAAAGTCTGACACTGTTTCCACTGTTTCCCCATCTATTTCCCATAAAGTGATGGGACCAGATGCCATGATCTTCGTTTTCTGAATGTTGAGCTTTAAGCCAACTTTTTCACTCTCCTCTTTCACTTTCATCAAGAAGCTTTTTAGTTCCTCTTCACTTTCTGCTGTAAGGGTGGTGTCATCTGCATAGCTATGGCTATTGATATTTCTCCCGGCAATCTTGATTCCAGCTTGACCTAACATGTATTCCAAGAAAAAAAATGTAAGCGTTTACTTGATTACTAAATATTTAATAAAATTGTAAATATTTATTAAAGAAAAAAAAAAGGCTTTCCTGGTGGCTCAGATGATAAAGTATCTGCCTGCAATGCCAGAGACCCAGGTTCAACCCTAGGATTGGGAAGATCCCCCAGAGAAGGGCAAGGCAATCCACTCCAGTATTCTTGCCTGGAGAATTCCATGGACAGAGAAGCCTGATGGGCTACAGTCCATGGGGTCACAAAGAGTTGGACATGATTCAGCAACTAACACTTTTATATTAAAGAAAAAATCTAGATATATACATTTGGAATTAGTAAACAATTTACAATGCTTTGTTAGCATTAACCAGGAAAATGAAAAGAAATACAAATAAGGTAGGTATAATCAATTGACAAAAGAGTAAATATAAATAGGATACATATAAATATAATATGTTAAAGTTATCAAAGAAATATAAATTAAAAGAAGTACCATTGTTTGTATACTACATTTGTGAAAAAAAAAGAGAGAAATAAATAATAGAAGTAAGGAAAGAATTTAGTAGACTTTGGGGACTCTGACTTATTGTTTTTTTTTTTTAACTTCTGTATAATGTCACTTAAAACAAAGTTTTTAAATTATGCAAAGTGCAATTTGTCTGCTTTGTTGTTTTTTGTTTGCTTAATTCAAGGTAATAAAGATTTATACATATGTTTTCGTAAAGAGCTTACTAGTTTTAGCTCTTGTATTTATCCATTCTTAGTTATAGTCTTTTTGTCTATGATGGAATGAAACGGTCCACTTCATTCTTTCGTGTGTGATTGCGTCTTCATATCACCATTTGTTGAAAAGACTGTTTTTGTCCCCATGATGTTTTCTTGCACCCTGGTAGAAAATAATGTCCTGTAAATATTGGGTGTATTTCTGGATTCTTAACTGTACTCCAATGATCTACCTGTCTCTTCTTATAACTAATAGTCATGATTAATGTAGCTTTGTGGTGAGCTTTGAAGATAGGAGGCGTGAGCACTCCTACTCTGTTCTTTCTGAGTCCATATTAGAATTTCCACAGTAATATTAGAATCAGCTTGTCAGTTTCTGGGGTGGTGGGGTTGCGGGGGGCAGGCTTCTTACAAAATACATGAGCTTAAAATTCCTGGCCCCTGATGGACTAAGAGGAGTGAAAACAACTATACAAAAGATCAAAAAGAAAAGTGTTTGGAGCCAGATAAAGGCAACTAAGACAAAGGGAGGAAAAAGGAAATTTAAAAAAATTAATTTTGTATTGTTAAAAAAACAAACAGAGCCAAGTAAGCAACTGTCTGTAACTGACAGAAGACTGTCCCATATGTGTGCAAGCTGTATATATTAACAAACTATTTTTCATTTTAAAAAAAAAGGGGGGAGGATCCAAATCACTTACTTACACCCCAATTCCTCGGGGCAAGGAATGACACTGGAGGTAGTGTTTCCTCTTCTTGGTTATGAACTTATCCAAGGCAGCAGTTTTCAAGGACTGGCCTAGCCCCTGCCCCTTGGGTGTTATGCAACCACTGGAAAGCATTGCTGGCAGGACAGCGGTACTTAGAAAGAAAGAAAAAAAGAAAGCTGACATGTATTATTAAAATTGTGAAAAAAATTTTTTTTACATTTTAATTTGAGGTTTTTATTAAAATAGTGAGATTCATATATCCTCCATATCATACCATATAAAGTTACAATTGGAAATAGTAACTTTTCATTAATCACATTAACTGATAGTATACCAGAGTACTTTTTAATATGTGCACAGTGTTTTAAAATTTGCAAATTATATTCACATTGTTTTCCATGTTTAGCATCATAATAATGATGGAGTTAGGTAGTATTGTCCAAGCTTTATAGACCCAAAGTCTCATAAGATTACTGAAGGGACTTGCATGGTGGTTCAGGTCTAAGACTCTGCACTCCCAATGCAAGGGACCAGGTTCAATCCCTGGCCAGGGAACTAGAGCCCACATGCTGCAACTAAAAAAGATTCCACATTCCCCAACTAAGACCTGGCATAGCCAAATAAAAACATAAAACAAAACAACATCATAAAAAAAGGATTATTGGAGTGGTAATAATTCAACCCCAGGTTTCCTGTTTGTTCACTGACCCTTCACTGTTCATATCCTTTAGTATGTCAAAGAATTTCCTGGTCATAGTATCAGCTCTACCAATTGCTCTATGGACACACACTTTCTCAATCCATGAAGTATTTGATACCTGTATTTTCAGAAATGATATGTGACCTTTGACTTCACTTAACCAAAGTATGTGCAACTCAGTTTAAGACTTCTTTTAAAGCAGTGTAACAGACCAACTTTGATGTGCAAGATTCCTCTTCTCTGGGATGACACTTCTGACACAAGGCCTGGAGACAAAAGAGGAAATGACCTACGGTGTTGTATCTTCATTCTCTCTCTCTCTCTCTCTCTCTCACACACACACACACACACACACATACACAAACCACGCAAATTTTTTAAATTCAAAAGAAAGAAGAATGGCCACCTTTCCAAAGGGAAAAGGAACTGTTTGGAGAACTTGAATAATGTAAAGTTTGTCTGAAAGCTTTAAAGATGAAAGGTGTCACTTTTTACCCATTAGCCTTTTGGAATGATGAGACCCTTGCTACTTCAAAGAGTTATTCGAATACAGTTTCCAGGAAAGGCTGCTTGAAAGACTTGCGAGGGAGGTGTGGTTCCCTCTGGGGCCTTTCTTTAGCACACTTGTAGACTTTCTTTAACACACTTGTAGTTTAGTGTTCACTAAACTTTTTAATGTAACTTCTAAATCTTTCTGGGTCCCTCTTATAAATTCCCAGAGAAGACAGGAGTTATCTTCTGTCATTGTTCAAGCCCAGATGGAATTTCTAGAGGCTAGACTAGGGTTCTCTCCTCCTGCTTAAATATATATATATAAAAACACACACACTCAGTCGCTTGAGTCATATGCAACTGTTCACAACCCTATGGATTGTAGCCCCCGCAAGTTCCTCTGTCCATGGGATTTCCCAGGCAAGAATACTGGAGAGGGTTGCCATTTCCTTCTCCAGGGGATATTTCCAACCCAGGAACTGAACCCATGTCTCTTGTGTCTCCTGCATTGCTGGCAGGTTCTTTACCACTGAGCCACCAGGGAAGCCCATATACATACGTGCGTGTGTGCATATATATAACCTCAATGATCAGAGAAGTAAGGGTGCATTTGGACTTCTAATTTTGGAAACAAATCGTATTTTGCCTAAGAGCGCTCTTGCTGTTCTGTCAGTTGCCCAGAGGAGTTATATGGGTGCCTTGGAGTACCATTAGGAATGCTAACTGTGAGTTTAGGATTTCCAGAGAGAAAAAGGACAATGGGCAGAGCTGTGTGTAGGGGGTGGCAAATGGTGTATAATTATTTGCAAATCTGCCTTAAGGCAAGAGCGTACCAACACCTCCTATTACTTCTACTTGCCAGGGGGATACGTCCTAGCTAACTGGATATTTCCCAAGGAGCTTATTTTTTATCATTACATCATCCCCAAATTCACAATTCTGAGATTTCTGCCTGATGTTTTCTCTAATGCTAAAAGCGTTAACCATAAATAGTATCATTTTTGCTTTGAGTCTTATCCAATATAGCAGGGATTATGAATTGTTTTCATTTATACTGATTCAGAAGGTGGGGTCAGACTTCAGTACATCTTCTTATTCCAGTCCCTGTGGAGAGTTTTTCATATAAGCAACCATCAGTCTTGCAGTTGTCTGCCATCTAAACTCCTCTTCTCTGCTTCCAAAGCAAAGTCGGCTTTCTGCCCAAAGTGCAAAGGGAGTCAGTTGGCCTAGTTAGTCTCTGATGGGCTCAACTTTGTATTTTCCAACTCTGGGAAATTCCTTTGGGTAAACAAGCCTGAAGAGTTACCTGGTTTTGCATTTTGTAATTTACTTGTGTTTGGAATCAAATCATTGTCATCTTGTAGGTAGTTTTCTCCCATCCATACATGTAATCCCATTCTTAGTCCGCCTTATTCCCTGGACACTTAGTACCAAATCTGCTTCCACACCCTCCCTTACTTCTTTACATATTCCAGTGTACATACACACATACACACACATGAGCATGCACAGACACAATTATTGCTCAAATATGCCAATCAAATGTCTCAAGAAGTCTATTTTCAAAAGTGAAAACATTCTAACATTCTTACATTCCAACATTAATTTAAAAAATGATTTTTGAAGAAAAACAAAGGAAAATAAAAACAAAACAATAAATAATAAAATATGATTTTTGAGAAGTTGAATTAAAAAAAAAATGTATGCTAGCCATACTCCCAAGAAAGACAATACTTTAATAGACTTTGTGGTTTTATAAATTTTATAAGATCATATCAATGGCTTAAAGGATTTACTGTGATACAATTTTATGGCTTCTAAATTTTAAAGTACCCTCTGTTAAGATAACTAGAATATGAAATATTTTGTCAAATTATGATACCTATTTCTTTTTCTCATCCTGGTGGAATTCCTATGCTTTTTCACTGTTTTCACAGATACTAAATATTGGCAGATAATTTTACTTTGTATTTCCCATGTAAAAAAATAAGTATAAATCTATAGAACATGTCATCACTGTTATTTTATCTAATAATTATTAGTACATATCCATTCTTAAAATGCTATAAAAAAGAGAGAGCTATACATGTACGTCAATATCAATATACAATTTTACCTGGGATTAAGGGAATTATCTCCACAATTTTGATTTTCAGAAATCTTTCTACCCTTTTAAGTTCCAGAAAATGGCTTTCTGGAAATGTGCTTCCACCAAACAAATATGGTTCCCCATATAACTTAGATGAGACTTTTGTAAGCTCTTTCTCTTGAGTCCCATAAGATTCACAGATGACCCTCCTAATTTAGCTGTGATGTGGCCAAACACAGACCTTTCTCCTTTTTTTTGAACCTGCTCTAAAGGGCAGATATAGACCACCTAATGTCTTCTTTTTTTATCACACCAATGATTAGCCAAGATTAGGTTTATTCCCCTGAAACTAGATAGACACAGAGACAAACATTCTCTGCTAAGCTGACTGACTGAGACTCATCTAACTACAAACCTCTCCAGGTGTCAACACTCTTGGTTCCTCCCCATGAGTCAAGGTCACAGCACATACTGACCCCTTCTGATTTTTCGAACTGGACTGCATTCCTTACTCCAGCCAATGATGCTAGACAGCACTATAAATCCATTCAAATAACTTCAAGCAAAACTCTGGAGCCAGTGCGCAAGTTCATCACCAGGCAGTTCTCAAATAACCTTTCTTTTCTTTACTGTCTGCATTTGGTTTTAGCACTACACACAGGTATGGTCACATCCAGATATAAACATACATTTGAACCGTTGTTGAGCTCTTTGTCTAAAACAGGGAATTCTCCTTCACCAAATTAGTTCAGTTCAGTTCAGTCACTCAGTCGTGTCCGACTTTTTGCAACCCCATGAATCGCAGCACGCCACGCCTCCCTGTTCATCACCATCTCCTGGAGTTCACTGAGACTCATGTCCATCAAGTCCGTGATGCCATCCAGCCATCTCATCCTTGGTCGTCCCTTTCTCCTCCTGCCCCCAATCCCTCCCAGCATCAGAGTCTTTTCCAATGAGTCAACTCTTCGCATGAGGTGGCCAAAGTACTAGAGTTTCAGCTTTAGCATCATTCCTTCCAAAGAAATCCCAGGGCTGATCTCCTTCAGAATGGACTGGTTGGATCTCCTTGCAGTCCAAGGGACTCTCAAGAGTCTTCTCCAACACCACAGTTCAAAAGCATCAATTCTTTGGCGCTCAGCCTTCTTCACAGTCCAACTCTCACATCCATACATGACCACAGGAAAAGCCATAGCCTTGACTAGATGGACCTTAGTCGGCAAAGTAATGTCTCTGCTTTCGAATATGCTATCTAGGTTGGTCATAACTTTTCTTCCAAGGAGTAAGCGTCTTTTAATTTCATGGCTGCAGTCACCATCTGCAGTGATTTTGGAGCCCAAAAATATAAAGTCTGACACTGTTTCCACTGTTTCCCCATCTATTTCCCATAAAGTGATGGGACCAGATGCCATGATCTTCGTTTTCTGAATGTTGAGCTTTAAGCCACCTTTTTTGCTCTCCTCTTTCACTTTCCTCAAGAAGCTTTTTAGCTCCTCTTCACTTTCTGCCATAAGGGTGGTGTCATCTGCATACCTGAGGTGATTGATATTTCTCCCGGCAATCTTGATTCCAGCTTGTGTTTCTTCCAGTCCAACATTTCTCATGATGTACTCTGCATAGACGTTAAATAAGCAGGGTGACAATATACAGCCTTGATGTACTCCTTTTCCTATCTGGAACCAGTCTGTTCTTCCATGTCCAGTTCAAACTGTTGCTTCCTGACCTGCATACAGATTTCTCAAGAGGCAGGTTAGGTGGTCTGGTATTCCCGTCTCTTTCAGAATTTTCCACAGTTTATTGTGATCCTCACAGTCAAAGGCTTTGGCATAGTCAATAAGGCAGAAATAGATGTTTTTCTGGAACTCTCTTGCTTTTTCCATGATCCAGCAGATGTTGGCAATTTGATTTCTGGTTCCTCTGCCTTTTCTAAAACCAGCTTGAACATCAGGGAGTTCACAGTTCACGTATTGCTGAAGCCTGGCTTGGAGAATTTTGAGCATTACTTTACTAGCATGTGAGATGAGTGCAATTGTGCGGTAGTTTGAGCATTCTTTGGCATTGCCTTTCTTTGGGATTGGAATGAAAACTGACCTTTTCCAGTCCTGTGGCCACTGCTGAGTTTTCCAAATTTGCTGGCATATTGAGTGCAGCACTTTCACAGCATCATCTTTCAGGATTTGAAATAGCTCAACTGGAATTCCATCACCTCCACTAGCTTTGTTTGTAGTGATGCTTTCTAAGGCCCACTTGACTTCACATTCCAAGATGTCTGGCTCTAGATTAGTGATCACATCATCATGATTATCTGGGTCGTGAAGATCTTTTTTGTATAGTTCTTCCATGTATTCTTGCCACCTTTTCTTAATATCTTCTGCTTCTGTTAGGTCCAGACCATTTCTGTGCTTTCTCAAGCCCATCTTTGCATGAAATGTTCCCTTGGTATCTCTAATTTTCTTGAAGAGATCTCTAGTCTTTCCCATTCTGTTGTTTTCCTCTATTTCTTTGCATTGATCGCTGAAGAAGGCTGTCTTATCTCTTCTTGCTCTTCTTTGGAACTCTGCATTCAGATGCTTATATCTTTCCTTTTCTCCTTTTCTTTTTGCCTCTCTCCTTTTCACAGCTATTTGTAAGGCCTCCTCAGACAGCCATTTTGCTTTTTTGCATTTCTTTTCCATGAGGAAGATCTTGATCCCTGTCTCCTGTACAATGTCACGAACCTCATTCCATAGTTCATCAGGCACTCTATCTATCAGATCTAGGCCCTTAAATCTATTTCTTACTTCCACTGTATAATCATAAGGGATTTGATTTAGGTCATACCTGAATGGTCTAGTGGTTTTCCCTACTTTCTTCAATTTGTGTCTGAATTTGGCACAGGAAGGCCTAGAGGAGCTATCCCACGTTGAAGGTCAGGAATGGCGGCGGGAAGGAGAAACCCCTCGTCCAAGGTAAGGAGCAGTGGCTGTGCTTTGCTGGAGCAGCCGTGAAGAGATACCCCACGCCCAAGGTAAGAGAAACTCAAGTAAGATGGTAGGTGTTGCAAGAGGGCATCAGAGGGCAGACACACTGAAATCATACTCACAGAAAACTAGTCAATCTAATCACACTAGGACCACAGCCTTGTCTAACTCAATGAAACCAAGCCATGCCTGCGGGGCAACCCAAGACGAGCAGGTCATGGTGGAGAGGTCTGACAGAATGTGGTTCACTGGAGAAGGGAATGGCAAGCCACTTCAGTATTCTTGCCTTGAGAACCCCATGAACAGTATGAAAAGGCAAAATGATAGGATACTGAAAGAGGAACTCCCCAGGTCATTAGGTGCCCAATATGCTACTGGAGATCAGTGGAGAAGTAACTCCAGAAAGAATGAAGGAATGGAGCCAAAACAAAAACTATACCCAGTTGTGCATGTGACTGGTGATAGAAGCAAGATCTGATGCTGTAAAGAGCAATATTATATAGGAACCTGGAATGTCAGGTCCATGAATCAAGGAAAATTGGAAGTGGTCAAACAAGAGATGGCAAGGGTGAACGTCGACATTCTAGGAATCAGCGAACTAAAATGGACTGGAATCGGTGAATTTAACTCAGATGACCATTGTATCTACTACTGCGGGCAGGAATCCCTCAGAAGAAATGGAGTAGCCATCATGGCCAACAAAAGAGTCTGAAATGGAGTACTTGGATGCAATCTCAAAAACAACAAAATGATCTCTGTTCGTCTCCAAGGCAAACCATTCAATATCACAGTTATCCAAGTCTATGCCCCAACCAGTAATGCTGAAGAAGCTGAAGTTAAACGGTTCTATGAAGACCTACAAGACCTTTTAGAACTAACACCCAAAAAAGATGTCCTTTTCATTATAGGGGACTGGAATGCAAAAGTAAGAAGTCAAGAAACACCTGGAGTAACAGGCAAATTTGGCCTTGGAATGCAGAATGAAGCAGGCAAAGACTAATAGAGTTTTGCCAAGAAAACACACTGGTCATAGCAAACACCCTCTTCCAACAACACAAGAGAAGACTCTACACATGGACATCACCAGATGGTCAACACCGAAATCAGATTGATTACATTCTTTGCAGCCAAAGATGGAGAAGTTGTATACAGTCAAACAAAAACAAGACCAGGAGCTGACTGTGGCTCAGATCATGAACTCCAAATTCACCAAATTAAAAGTCCCAAAAGCAGGATAAGTCTCCAAAACCTTTTGGAGTATGTTTCACAAGGGTAAGTGCTATTAGCCTTTGGGGTCTGTTTGTTTGTTTGTTTTTAACCAAAAAATTAAAAAAAAAAACTTTAAAATATTTACATGGCTGCATATGTCTTAGTTATGGCTCTCAGGCTTCTCTCCAGTTGTAGTGCAGGCTCAGTAGCTGGCTCAGTAGTTATGTGTGGGCTTAGTTGCCCATGACACGTGTGAACTTCGTCTCCCTACCAGGGATTGAACCCGCGTCCCCTGCACTGGAAGGCGGATTGTTAACCACTGGGGCACCAGGGAGTTCCTAACCTTTTGGTTTTATTCCCTAAGGAAACCAGGTGGCAATTTCTCCCCTTCTTTCTCAATTTATAAACACCAAGTAAGTTTTGTCCTCTTGGGATATCCTTTTATTTTCTTTTTTGAGACAAAACAGATGGGGCCAAATCTGCTGTGAGTTATTGCATCTTATTCCTTGGTTATTCTGTGAGTCACCTTTGAGGAGGTCATGTGGTGTGTGTTGAGGGGTGGCAAGGGGCACGCCAAGGAAGGAGCTGGTGTACATTCACCACCTGGGGCTGTGAGGCCAGTGTTTCTCTGCAGTTCTTCCTTGCTGCTCCTAAAGTTTACACACCTCATCAATATATAGCCTGTTAATGGTGACAATGCAGGGCCAAACTTGTGTAAAATCTTCTGCAAAATTGTTGGAAAAAGTGGACTCGAGATCACGCGCCATTGAGGCAATCTGGATTTTCATGAAACAAGAATAGTTACCACCATTTCTGAGCTGCCAACCTCAGCACTCGGCACATCACACAGTCAGATTCAAGTCTGACTCCAAAATTTCTGCTCTCTCCTCTAGTGATGATTAATCTATCTCAAGGATAAATTTCTGAATGTGCCACAGCAAATCAGAGACTGTAGAACACTTGAAAACCTTTTCAGGCTATCAATAATCTTTGGAAGAGGTTGTGGGTGGGGGAAGATAACTCTGAATTCATGAGTACTCAGTCACTCAGTTATGCCTGACTCTTTGCAATGCAATGCACTGTAGCCCACCAGGCTCCACTGTCCATGGAGTTTTCCAGGCAAGAATACTGGAATGGGCTGCCATTTCCTACTCCAGGGGATCTTCCCGACCCGGGGATCCAACCTGCGTCTTCTGCATCTCCTGCATCAGCCACTTTAACACTTTACCACTGAGCCACCTGGGAAGCCCTCTGAATTCATACTTTATATTCCATTAGATGAAGCAAGGAGTTAGGCCCAGGATGAGCACACAAACTACTGTGACTGAAGGTCTCAAGAGTTGGTGCCAAGGCTGTCTGTCCTCAGGCTTCTCTGCACAGCTCAGTGGGAGAGCCCAGTGGTATAGACATAGAGAAAAACCATGAAGAGTCGAGGGAAATTATCTGATGGCTTTCTCCCTGTAGGGTGTTATGAAAGTTTCATACCCAAATCTGAGGAAGCAAAATGTAGATTTCTAGAAGCAAGATGAGATGAAGTCAAAACGTTATTTGTATCAACATGAGCTCACATCAACTCTTTCTGAATGTGCAGTTGTATTATACTGCCTTTTTTTTTTTAATAGGAATAATGAAATTTGAGACAGAAATGATTCTTCCTCAGCTTTAAGAAAATTTATTTCAGGAAGCTGGCTTTGTACATTGTATCCTTTCTATGCCTACCCTTTACTTGTACTCAGGTTCCTGTGGGAGTGCTGTGAAGCTCCTGAATTGCCAAATGGAAACCCCTTTGCAGTGTTGAGAGGATAGAGAACCTGAACCCATGACTTTTGTTTCTGAGGAAGAGAAGACATATCCTTGAAACTTTCCAGAGCTCCACATCCTCAGTGGTTGCTTGATCAGTGAATTGTCAAGGCAACCTCTATCTACCAGTCCTTTAATTTCAGATCTCATAAGATGATTTCAAAAGAACAGAGTTGGGTAGTGAAGTGAGATAAGAAAAATATGTCTGTCAGTGATTGGTAAAGTTAGCAGGGAGAGAAAGGCAAAAGTATTGACTGATGGCAACTCTGAGTGCCAATAAAAAGTACCCATGTTGGTACCCTAAAGAATGGGTGGTAATTTAATGCAAAACAAAAATTACATAGATATATTACTGTGACGCTCAGATCCTTCAGTACTGAGTGTCCAGCTCATTGTCTATCCCTGCATCTCCTCTACACTTACCATATATTGCACCCTGACTCTACCACTGGAGGATGGCTTCATGCCTTCCTGGCATGGTAGAGGTTTAAAGTACCCTCTGCTGCCATAGTCCACTTAACCACCTCCTGACTAGATTCCTGAGGCTTGTCTATTCCAACCCAATGAGGGCTGCCAAAACACCAACGATCTTATCCTGAACTCTTTAGGGCTCCTTTGAGACCCCTCTCACTAGACTTGGTGTAATGAGGCTCTGTACCTGAATTCCTTCCCCTGTGAACTCAGAGCACAGCTTTTGCCAAAGAAATCCTTCTCACAAAAATCCTCCCTTGATCTCTGGTGTGTTGTGTCATCTACCAATTCTTAGTTGGCCTATTTTGAGATTTTGGCATTGGAGCTGGCAACTTCCACTGAAATTTCACATTTATTTTATCTTAGTGCCTCATTCAAAACTTCTAATTTCACATTCTGTTATCCAGCAGTCAGCATTTCCTAGTTCATAAGGGTGCAATTAGGTGACAATACCTTAAGTTTGAACATTGTTACATTTTTTTGTGACTAGGATGTCACTGACATTTTTTCACCTTTCTGCTTTGTGATTTTGGGGCTATAGAACTTACATATTATTGTGCTTGTTTATTTATGGTATTAGAATATAATGCACAAGTCCTTGAAGTCAAGATACTGTGAACATACACTTCCTCCAGGAAATTTTTCCAATACATTGTGAATGCATCCTATGTATGAGACATAAAACACCCACAATACATAAATAAGGTTATTTGCTGAGACCTATGAAGAAAACAATTGGCTTCTCTTTTTAAAAAGATCATAATTATATACTATGGAGTGGGTATCATTATAATAACAGGAGTGGACTAAAGTAAGAGAGAATAAGGGACATGAAATCATGGGAAGAAGGTTAACCATGCTAACCCTTTGTAAAGTATTTACTTCATGAAACATCTTGAGATATCACATTGCCTACACACATGATTCCAGTGGATATTATGAAGAATATTATGATTCTACAAGTCAGACGGATATCTATAGTAAATACATTTATCCAGGGAACACACAGCTAATAAAAGAGGACCCTGTTACTCCTAAGAGTATAAACTTGTCTTGGCCTGAGAGGATGGTAAACAGATTGGGAATGTTGGGGTTGAAGAAGTGATGTTCTGTGTAATCAGATCAACATATCAAACAGCACTTCTCACTTTTTGATAGGCTATATAATGTATCTATTTTGTTTATTGTCAGTCTCTTCCACTAAAATATAACTTCCATGAAGCTAGGGAGATATGTTTTGTTTTTTGTTGCATCTTCCATGCCTGGCACCTAGTTCCTGCAAGATTTATATCATGAATGAGCTAAGAAGAAAGGGTATGAGTATGGTAGAACATCACTTTGCTGACAAAAGTCTGTATAGTCAAAGCTATGATTTTACCTATAGTCATGTGCGGATGTGAGAGTTGGACCATAAGGAAGGCTGAGTGCTGAAGAACTGATGCTTTCGAATTTTGGTGCTGGAGAAGACTCTTGAGAGTCTCTTGGACTGCAAGAAGATCAAACCAGTCAATCCTAAAGGAAATCAACCCTGAATATTCATTGGAAGGACTGATGCTGAAGCTTCAATACTTTGGCCACCTGATGTGAAGAGCTGACACATTGGCAAAGACCCTGATGCTGGGAAAGATTGAGGGCAAAAGGAGAGGAGGGCAGTAGAGGAAGAGATGGTTAGATAGCATCACTGACTCAATGGACATGAATTTGAGCGAACTCTGATAATGAAGGACAGGGAAGCCTGGGGTGCTCTAGTCCATGGAGTTGCAAAGAGCTGAACATGGCTAAGCGACTGAACAACAAATAGCCTGGGAAGGCAGGTTTTTCATTCAACCCAAAGATTTTTAAAATTACCTCTGTACTTGTATACTGTCTGTAGGCTGTGGTCTTCTCTAGAGCACAAAGCGGCATCTTCTCTAGAGTTCAGGCTAAATTCTATGACTGCTGGCCTGGGATATTTTGAGGCATGACACACTGGAGGTGTTTGGCCATGAAATTCACTTCCAGTCTTGTGGTTCTAAGGATGGGCCTTTGCCAAAGAATTTACAGAGGAGGAAACCCAGGACAGTCATATTGTGTTGTTAATGATGATGACTAATTGAACTTGGGATATGAGATATTGATGCCACTGAAGGGAAAAATTGTAGTTTAACAGAAACGTAGTTCAGAAATGCTTTAAATCATCGTTAGAAATTCCGAGTTAATGTGTTGGTGTATCAGACAGGAGACATGTAGAAGGAGATCATATTCAGGCAGATATACAGATCAGCAGAGGCTGAGTTATACCATGCCCATTTATTAGGAAAAGCCACATCTCTTTCTATGCCCAAGAAAAGTATGGAAAAGTATGAATAACTCTTCCCTAATAAGTCATGACAGCTTTCTTTGCTAAATAATTAGCCTCAGCATTAAAAACCATAGGAGGCATCATTTTCAGATAATTATATCAGAAGAACAAGAATGTGCCTTGAAAGATGTAATCTGTATTATTTTTTTTGTTGTTTATTAAAACAATTTTTTTTTATTGTGGCTACTCTGAGTCTTCACTGGCAGTATATGCAGGCTCTTTATTGCACAGCACAGGTTCTAGAGCTCAAGCACATGTACAGGCTCAGTAGTTGTGGCTTGAGGGCTTAGTTGCCTTGTGGCATGTGGGATGTTAGTTCCCTGACCAGGGATGGAACTCATGTGCCCTGCATCGGAAGGCAGATTCTTAATCACTGGACCAGGGAAGTCTCTATAATCTGTATTTTGATTGAGGACCATATAGTAGATTTAGAAAGGCTTTATTTAGACTGTGTGATAATTTAATACATATTAATAAAGCTGGCTTCTAGTGTATTTTAAAAGTCATGCTGAAAAGATGCCATCAGTGAGTAGTATTAATACATTTAGCTATACAATTTTATATTATGTACAATGTAGGTATTATAGTTTAATATCCTAGGTGAGAAAAATAAGAGGCCCAGGAGGACTTTATTGCTGACAGGGAGCAGAGCTCATACTTGAGTCCCTGTCTTCAGCACCTAAGTGTGAAACTCTTTGGCCAGAGTTCTGCTTCAGGGAGCTGTGAGTCACCAAACTGGGACTCTGCCTTACCCTGGGGCTGAGCAGCTGGCTGCTCATCGGCAGTGAGAGTGTCTACCACTTGTCCTTGACTCAGCTGTGGAACCCTCTGCCCCCAATTCTACTTCTAGTGCTTACCACCTGCTACGAGGGAGCCTCACAGTGAAACTGCAAATTAATGATGATTGTACCAGCCAGAGATTTTTAGACGGGTTGATACAACCTGGTCCCCAGTACAAGGCTATCAAAGTAATGGGCTTTTTTTTTTTTTCTTTACCTTTTTCCACTAGTGATGATGTTCACCATGAGAGAAGCTAATGGGTCGTCAAGTACAGAGGCTTGGGAGCTGGGAGAAAATGAGCTGAACAGGGAACTGTGAACAAGCTGTTAAAGCCAAGTGGAAATGAGAAGTGGAGGGAGTTTGAGAGGTAGATGAAGGCATTGGGGAGCACGGAGACAACATGGGGGGAGTTTTGTGCAAATGCAATTTCAGGGGAGCATTTGCCCCACAACAGCATTACAACATCCCTTTTTGTACATTAGATGTATTTCAGTGGGGAAGGAGGAATGCAAGGGCCATAGGAATAATGGGGGACCAACGAATTAGTAATGTTTTGGAAAAGTAATTTTCAGTCTTATATACTCAACAGCAGCACCTGCTATAATTTCACATATTTGTGTGAAAGCTAACTTTCACTTGTGACACAGGAAACATTGGCCAGTAACTGCCCAGCATCCACAGATGGTAGAGACTGGGTCAATTTTCACTTAAGAGAACTGTGCCCTGCATTTGTACAACGTTGGACAAAGAGCTTCACACTCAGGCTCTGAAGACGGGGACTCAAATATGAGCTTTGCTCGCTGTAAGCAATAAAGTCGCCCTGGGCCTCTGTTTCTCTCGCCTAGGATATGAAACTATAATACCTACATTCTACATAATATAAAACTGTATTAATAGTACTCACTGACGGAAAGATGAACGAATATAGATTCAAGGGCTTGTGTGTGTGTGTTTTTTCACGTGCAGTTTTTGTAACTAACTCAGCACTACTGGATTAGAGCATGTTCTATCAAACTAAAAATCAAAAGCTTTCCTATGGGGAAAATCTTAATGTTATAGCTGGAAGTCGTGACAGCCACATTACTTCCATCAAAAGTAATTTATTAACCGTATCTGATCAAAATATTCTGGTAGGTACTAACTCCCAGGGGCTTCCTGTTTCAATGTATCCTTTCCCTGCAGTCTTTTCACTGTGCTGTTCTGCTCTCCACCTGTGAATAAAATGGATACCTGGAAAACTTCATCTTTGGGGAAACTATTACAAGCCAAGAGAACGCTGTTTTCATCATCAGCGCCAATCATACAGTGCAGGGAAGTGTATTGGGAGGCTGTCATCCTCAACCTCTCTTTCAGCTTGTAAAAACATCTTTCCGGTTTCCACTTTAGAGCAGGAAATCTGGGAAGCGATGACTAGCGAGGTTTTGCACCATCAGCATAAACCACGCTGATGCTGGCTCTTTACCCCCTCATCCCTTCTTCTTAGGCTGGTCCTACACTGCGTACACAGGTGCCTCTCTATTCCAAGGAAGAGAAAAGAAAGAATTTTGTATACCAACCCGAATCGTCTAAAATGTTACCTTTCACAATCAGTTGTCCTGTGACGTGTGCACTTGCACGTACATCTACATTTAGACAATGTTTTAAAAGGTAAGTTATCGCAAATCGGCTACGAGGTATCTGCCAGGTGTAACTGCACAAAGGTCTGTTTCACCAGTATCTCTTTTAGGAAGTCGGAGGGAAAGGGCTCTGCATCCAGCAGCGCCCGCCTTCACGCAGAGAAGCGCACAGACACCCTCCCACGCGCACACACCCCAGCTCTCTCGCCCCGCAGCTTCAGGCTCTGACCCCACTGCATCAGCAAGGAGACGGGCTACAAGGAGAGGGTCGGGAGTTGCTTTTGCCGCTTCCAAGTGGGGGTTTGCTTGGATCATTTATCTTGTACCTGTTAAGAAACCACCATTGGGTGTTGGTGGGAGGCGCTACTCTGCCAGAAGCCCAGCCCGTCCGCCGCGGCTTCGCACACCGCACCCGCCTGCCTGCCAGCGCCCGCCTGGAATCGCCTCCCGCCCGGGGTCCCTGTTTCCCGGGATCCCCACGGGGTCTTCCGTTTCGCGTCTCCCATTTGGGAGTGTGAACGGGCAGGGGCGCCGGGCAGTGCCCCGAATCTTCTGCGGGCTGACGGGATTCCCTCCGCGGACGCCCCGTGCGTCGCCGGCCCCGGGCTCGCGGCGGCGCAGCTCGCTGGAGTTGGACTCTGTTGGGCAGCGGCGCCGGCGCCGAGCCGCAGGCGGCGGGAGCGAGGCGAGCCCGGCCGCTCGCCCTCCGCGCTGCGCTCGGATTGGTCTCTCGCAGACAGTGCTGGCCGAGGGTTGGCTGCGGGCCGGCTGAAGAACAGGTGCACCTTGCCGCCCGGACTCGCGGAGCAGCCGCCGAGGAACGCGGCGCGGCGGGCCGGGCGTGCGGCGGCCAGGCCGGCCCCCTGTGTCGGAATGCGGCTCTCCAGCGCCCGGCGTGCCGCGGGCGGCCGGCTCGGCCCCTGAAGGCGGCGCGAGGCCCAGAGGCGGCGCGGGCGGGCGCCCGGGGGAGCGGGCCGGGTGCGGCGCCCCGAGGATGCCGACGCGGCTGGAGCGCTTGCAGGCGGCGGGCAGCAGCAGCAGCAGCAGCAGCAGCAGCAACAGCAGCAGCAGACGCGGGGCCCCGGCGCGCGGGAGGCCGCTTGGCGGGCAGCAGACGCGCCCCGCCGCTCCCTGACCGGCCGGCCGTGCCGGGGGCGCGTCTCGCCCCTCTTCCGCGCTCCTCGCCGCCCCCTCCCCGGCCCGCGTCCCCTCCCCCGCCCCTCTCCTCCCCGCCCGCCGCCCGCCTCTCGGGGGGAGGGGCGTGGGGGCAGGGAGC